>NW_026068083.1:916821-1055123 GCF_014885135.2 Alexandromys fortis
TGTATGGATATATATATCCATACATACACACATGCACACATGTGTGCAACACACACGCACGCACGCACGCACACACATATGGATTTAGGGTATTGAACTTAGGTCCTCATGCTGGGAGGCAAGCGCACTACTGACTGAGCCATATCCCATCCCCAAACTTCCTTGTAATATGATTCAGCAGTGTCCTCGGTATTTACTCAAATAAGCCAAAAACTATTGTCTCTATAAAAACTTGTGCATGGATACTTACCATAGCTTTTCCCATAATTGCCCCAAGTTGGAAGAAATAAAAACTGACCTTCATGGATGAATAAACTGAGACAGCCAGACAAAAATATTATTTATCACCCTGAAGATAGTTGCCACAGAAATCCAGGGAGGGAACTTAAAATCATATTACAAAGTAGTGGAAAGTCAGTCTGAAAACCCCAAAGTCTGATTCCAAGAGCATGGCACTGGCTTTAGGAAAGGCAAGCTGTGGAAGTCAGAGATAGACAGGACTGGGTTAGCACATGAATGGCAGAGCACCAACTTTTGAGGGCAGTGAAATGGTCACCTGATTCTACAGTCCCTTACCCAGGAAGTGTAGCACTTGGGGTCAGTATTTTACTCACTGTGAACTTGCAGTGAGAACCATGTGTCAGAGGGCAGCCATTGGTTCCAGCAGGGTGTGCTGACAAGGGGCAGGTGAGGAGAAGGCAGGCAGGCCACTCTGCTTTTTTCAATTCTCTCCCAAATGCCAAAGTCTGAGTATTTAAAAAAAAAGTAAGCCAGATGCCACTTCTTTATGGGAAATACTCTTTTTTTCTATTTTGAGACAGGGTTTTAGGTAGCCCAGGCTTACCTCAAGTTCAAATTTCCATCAAGGATGGCCTTTAATTCGTGATCTGCACAGCTCCACCTCCCAAGTGTTCAGATTATGGATTTATATCGACACCTGTAATCTACCGCCAATGCTTCCTACAGCACTGAGCATGGACCCTTGGGCCTCCTACATTTCAGACAAGCACCCCAGTCTCAGGGAGGTTGTGGTCCTACAGGGCATGGAAGCTCCCCTGCTGGCCTTCTGTGAGATGCTCTGCAGATATATGGGTTCTGGCCTTCTGTGTTCTTTGCCACCTTGTGAGATTTTATTTACTGCATTTAAACTCTTGTCCCATCAACACCTGATTGGTAGAAATCTCCCCTTATCACTCATCAAAGCACTTTATATTTCAGACTTGAATTCTCTTTCGGCCCTTCCTGTCCTTGCCTTTGACCTCATTCTTCTTCTTGCCAAATACCCACTGATTTTCCCAGCGGAAGTGAGCAGAATATGCTTTTTTTTTTAACATGGAGTTATTCATGCCTTCCATGTTTTTCTGAAAATAGAAGCAACAGGGATCCTTGCTACATTGGTTCCAAGTATGGTCCTGAGAGACAAGTGACTCAGAATGTGTCTCAATTACCTTTGGCATCAATTTCAATTGGAACGTGTGTCTCTGTCTACTCTGTCTCCCCTCTCTGACTCTCAATTCCTTTCACAAGAGATGCTGTAGACTCAGGACTCCATGCTTATGTTCCAGACAAGGTCATCTGATATTCAGAGCACAGTAAGTGCTGTTACGCTTGCCCTATTCCTGTGACTGTCATTCCAGTGAGATTTTCCGAGAGCCACAGAATGTGTCCTAACTTGGAAAAGTCTTTGTAGATATAACTAGTTAAGATGTTGTTGTAGGATGCCTGTGTCTTTGAGGCATTGATTCTTCTGTTCCCAAACTGGAGTAGAGAATACCCATGGCAACTGAATGAGCAGAACACCACAGTGATAGCTAAGTCTATGGTAATAGTAATGAACTCTTAATACCCCCAGCAGGAAGAGCAATAAGAGAGTTCCTGGACAACTCATTTGGGATTCAACTTTTCCCATCAGCAAGGAATCTTGAGATATGCTAGAGTATACAGGAAGGGGAAGATCAACTAAAGGTAGATTCTATATTGCAGCTCCATGAGGTCACAAACCATGACGGGGAAGGAATTTGTGATAAATGTGTCTGTTTGGGTTCCCTCACACTCCTCAACAAACACATTGATTTACAAAGTTGGGGACATGGGTCGAATTATATACTCTGATCTATCCCTGGTGTCTGTCTGGAGTGAGAAGACATTTAGTCACTTCTTCCCAGGAAAGTTAATATGACAAACTCAGTCATAATAAATCAGATGGGTGGCTGGGTTACATTCAATGAGTTCTGTCCTCGTAAGGGGTAAGGACAGCCCAAAGAAGGTGAAGTCTAGGCAAGGCATAGGCTATCTCGAGAACTTTTAATTGATGTGTTGTTGGGAGGAGAGAGCCGCTTGTTCTTCCTGGCTGCCCTGCTAGTTTAGCCCCGAAATAATCACACAGAAACTTATTATTTAAATCTCTGCTTGGCCCATTAGCTCTACCTTCTTATTGGCTAACTCTTACATCTTAATTTAACCCATCTCCATTAATCTGTGCATCACCACGAGGTCGTGGCCTACCAGCAAAGTTTCAACACATCTGTCTCTGGTGGCGGCTCCATGTCTTCTCTCTGACTCTGCCATTCTTTTCCCCAGCATTCAGCCCAACGTTCCCTGCCTACATAAGTTCTGCCTTGCTATAGGTCCAAAGCAGTTTCTTTGTTCATTAATGATAATCACAGCACACAGAGGAGACTTCCACATCAATGTATGGCACTGTGAGTACCCTAAACTTGGATTTCTGGCCGTTAGGACAATGGGGTGATAAACTGGTTGTTCATTTATCCGACAAGATTACTCCAGTTGTAGAGACACAGTGAAATGGACGTGAGCCCAGGTCCTGCCATGATGCTGGGTTCTGCTCTGGACATTCTTAGCCACCAACAAACCGGTCTCTCAGTTTCCTTGTCTGTTGATCCGAGTACATGTGGAGCTGCACAGTGGTTCGAAGGTTAAGCCAGGAGCATGCATGAAGCACAAGGGGTTGGAAGCAGTCCTCCTTCGCTTCCTAAGCTGCTCTCAGAGTGCAGAGCTGCATGATGCATTCGCTCTGTATTTCAGTGCATGACACTCATGGGGTCTTGTCCCCCCATGACCTGTCCTGTCTTCTTTCCCAGGAACACTTGACCCATCCTTTTCTGGGTCTCTCAACACTTGGGCGTGACAGGCAAGCCTACACTCCAGGCACTTTCCAGGAAGAAAGCAAATCTGACTGGTAGTTTTGTCTTATCTCTGCTGACCTAACAGTTCTGTTTGTTACTGTGGCTGCTAAGGTCAGAGGCTCAACCCTGCTGGTCCTGCCAGCCACTCATCTGCAATAGGCCAATTAAAGAGACAACTGCCGGTGAGAGCAGAGGAAGATTTATACAACGTGACTACTTTGTGAAGAGGAATAAAGAGGTCCAGTGACCCTGACACCCAAGTCCATCTTCCAGGTCCAGACATGCTTAGGCTTAAAGAGTCAGGAAGAGGAAAGATATGGTCTGGCCCATCATTAGCTGGGCTACAGTCATTCAGCAAGGTGGTCTGACAGGTCGTCAGAAATGAGTGAAATCTCTTCCCGCAGACAAAGCTTCCATCTCTGGCTACCACCAGGCTTTAGCCTTTTCTTCTCCGAGCTTGGGTCTTGAGGGAAACAACAGCAAGTTTCTGGGGGCTGTTTTCTCAATGGTTAACGCCAAACGGGGGGTGGGGATCACACGCATCTTTTTGACACATCTTCTTTCCCATCCTGGTCACAGGCTGATCCTGAGCGGGAGGTGCAGATGCTGGTCTTTGTTTCCCCGAGTAGGATCCTCCTGACACTCTTGCAGTCAGGGTGTGAGGATAACTTGTAAGGGCAGGGGTGGGGGGAGGAGAGTGATTTCCTGTTTGTGTCTGTGTCACCTAAGCAGATAGTCACTGAGGATAGTCATAATGACACTCTGAACCTCTAACAGCCATCAAAGCTAAGAGCTCCTATTCTCTTCCATCCCCACGGCTTGTACCCACAAGTGCCGTAGAATTTACAAACATATGAACACATGACTGACTGCGATGACATGATCTGACAGAGACTCATACCCTGTAAATGCAGGACTCCCAATTTATCTTGTTTTCTGCACACTGGCTTCTCCACCACACATAGCACAGTGAGAATCCTCACAATGAGAACAGCCTCAGCAGGTGAAAATGCCTCCATTTACAAACAGGCTCATTACACCGCTCCTGCCTCTGCTGCAAGTTTTGCTGATTACAGGCCAAAGATTCTGCCCTGATAAATCCCACTGCTAAGAGAGAAAGTCTCTGCTCTTACTGGAATGGAATTTTGCCACAGGTACACCCCTCAGTAGGGTCTCTGGCCCCAAACAAGAGTAGAAGAAAAGCTCTCCACAGAGGCCATGTAATCATTTTGCAAATGAATCACTCCTTTTATTAATTTTTCTTGCATTAAAACTTTTTGCACTTATTTAATTAATTAATTTTGGGGAGTTTTTGAGCCACAGAAACCAGAAATCAGTTCTCTCCTTCTAACTTCTGGGTTCCTTCCAGGGGCTAAACTCAACTCATCAAGCTTAGATGCCAAGCAAGTGCCTTTACATGCACTTGCTTACACACACACACACACACACCACACACACATAAATATGCATGTACACTCACACATACACATGAGCACATATACATAAACATGCTCACACACACACTCACATGTAAGCATACACACTTGCACACATGCACACACTTACATACATACACATGCACACGGATCATGCTTGCTGCCCTCCAAAGTGCCAAGATCAGAGGTGTGGTCATCATGCTTGCTTGACTTCACTTTCTCCTGAATTTTCTTTCTGTTCCTCCCAGAGTCTTTCTCCGTTATCTCCAGCATCCTATCTCTGTCTACATCTGTGGATTCAGCTCATATAAAGATCAGGAGTGAGTCAACAGGGTCCCACATACACAGAAAAGACAGTGTCACATTCAGAAGAATACACTGCATGTAAGTACCATTGGGAGCAAACATGCATCCAACGACCCTCAGAATATTTTTAAAGTCGCCATCTAACTCCTCATTTTGTTTTCCCAGAAGTAACTGCTTTGTTTATTCCCGTCTCCCTGTGTATGACTTGGCTTATCTGCTAGAGCTGACAAATATACACATTTATTATATTAACAAACCAAACAATTCCTTTACACCGATTTCTTCTTTTTTCCTTCTTTCTTTGAATTCTTTCTTTCTTTCTTTCTTTCTTTCTTTCTTTCTTTCTTTCATTCATCCATTTTGTAGTATTGTAGAATCCAAGATCTTGATTATGCTAAGTCCCCAAATTGAGACGAGCTTGGTAATTTTATTAGTTGTGTTCCATGTCTTTTCTTTTTTTCTGTATGCTTATTTTGCCTAATTTATTAAGTCCTAGCATCCTGACCCCACCCTCTATTTAATGACTTTAATTTTTTTCAGACAATATGTTTTGATCATATTCTTTCCCTTCAAACAAGTTCTCCTAGATCCTTACTACCTCTCTACCCATCCAACTTCATATTCTTTATTTCTCTATTTTTCAAAAATAAAACCCCAAATAAAACAAGCAATAAACAAAAATAAAAACAAAAAGAGAAAAAATACCAAAATGAAACACACACACACACACCACACCACACCACACCACACTATGGAGTTCATTTTGAGTTGATCAGCTGCTCCTGAGCCTGGAGTGTACTCCATTGAAGAAAACTGTTCTTCCCTATTCTAGCCAGTATTAATTGCAAATAGCTTCTTGGTTAGGAGTGAGACCTTATGCTCACTTCTGCATGTAGGGAATTTGTCCGGTTTGAACTTGGGCAGGTCCTGTGCATGCTGACTGTTTACAGTCTTTGTGATTTCCTGTGTGTATTACCTCTGTTTTGTCTGAAATACTATTCTGTTTCCTTGGAGTCATCCACTACCCATGGCTCTTACAATCTTCCTACCTCCTGTTCTGTATAGATGCCTGAGTCATGAGGGGAGGTGTTTCATGGACACATTGCATTTAAAGATGCATGCTCCAAAGTCCCTCACTCTCTGCAAGTTATCCAGCTGAGGGTTTTTGTGTTAAATCCCATCTACTGCAAGAAGAACCTTTTATGATGAGAGCTGCATTGCATTAATCTTTGGGTATGGCAGTGTGTCATTAGAAGTCATTTTATTGCTCTATTTCTTGAACAGAATGATAGGAGTAGGTTTTTTCCCCTCAGGCTTATGATCTATATAGTCTCAGGGTTTTGGATACTTTAGCAATGATAGACATGAGTTCTGTCTAATGGAGGAGGGCTTAAATTCAATAAAAAGTGGTTGCTTACTCCAAATTCTTTCATTTAAAATATATCATTTAAAATATCTATATTAAAGACATAGAATTCTATATTTATTTATTTGTTTGTTTGTTTGTGTGTGTGTGTGTGTGTGTGTGTGTGTGTGTGTGTGTGTGCTTGAACAGACCTGTGGTAGACAGAAGAAGGTGTTGGAGTCCTTGATACTGTAGTTACAAGCCATTGAAAACCACCTGATATGGGTGCTGGGACAGAATTCAAGGTCCTTTGCAAGAACTGAAATGCTGAGGAGCCATCTCTGTAGGCTCCTATACAGTATTTCTAAGGTTCTTAAAGATTTTATCTATCTATCTATCTATCTATCTATCTATCTATCTATCTAATAATGTGCGAGTGATTTGCTTTCATGTCTGATGTGGCGGTGAATGCCTGATGCTCACAGAGGTCAGTAGAGGTTGCTGAATTCTCTGAAACTGTTGTGTACTTCAACTATGTGAGGGCTGGAAATTGAACCTGGGTCCTCTGCAAGCACAGCAAGCGCTCTTAACTGCTAAGCCATCTCTTTAGCTTGTACAATACTGTTTTAAGCTTCTTTAGAAACCTGAACACTGATAGCCACAGCATCTGCACCAGTTTAGTTTCCCCACAGAGTGTATTTTCTCAAAGCTGTGCTAACACTTTTGCCTGCCAACACTACCACAAGTATCATTTCTGGTTTTTTTTTTGTATTTGTTGGTCTTTTGTGGATTATTTTCTACCCTTTTGTGATGTGGGAAGTCCTTCTGTATATGTTCTGCTTTTATTGGTTATTGAATAAAGAAGCAACTTTGGCCTGTGATAGGGTAGAATAGAGCTAGGCAGGGAATCTAAACTGAATGATGGGAGAAAAAAAAGCAGAGTTGGTGAGAAGCCAGATAGTCACCAGAGGAGAAAGATGCGAATCGCCAGCAGTAACCTTTTTGGTAGGCCATGAGTCTTGTGGTAAAAAAATAAATAAAATAATAGGTATGGGTTAATTTAAGATGTAAGAGCTTGCTAGAAATACACTAGAGTTATTGGCCAAACAGTACTACAATTAACACAGATTTCTGTGCAATTATTTCAGTTCTGCGCAGCCAGGAACAAACAAGTGGCCTCTTACTACACTTTTGTATAGATGACAGTTTAGGGCTGGATGTTGTTGAGTAATTGATGATTTTTTTTCATGTATTTTGGGAATTTTGTTCCACAACATGGCTTTACTACTGGGAACCAAATGAATTCCCTCATGAATTATACATTTCATCTCATAAATGTGGGCATAGAGCAACTTTACCTCTTTCACAATGTCCTAAGAATTTAATAATGCCCTACTTTGAGTGACACACACTGTCAACTTCCTGGCCATGTGTACTACAGGTATTTTGCTGCCTTATACTGAGGTAGTTATTTCCCTGAGCTTTCATTCCCCACTTGCAGGGTCGGGCCAAAGCTCCAAGGGGTTCAGTCCTTCAGATCTCCTGCACATTCATGCTAGGTAGTTCCTTCTTTGTTACTCTGTCCCAGGCTTTCTGCCTGCTCTCCCTTCCAAATACCGAGCACTATTTTCTCCAATTAGTGAGGTTGCTCTTCTGTATGGTGGCTCCCTCTCTCCCTGACAGCTGGCGGCTCTCCAGGCAGTGAACTATTACTCCCTCTCAGTGATCTCTTCCTGTTCTGTGAGTGTTATGCTAGGTGACATTTGAAAACTTGTTTCCCATACATTTTTGTTAAATTTTCTAATTGATTAAGGCAGGACAGTAAGTTTGGTCCTGTTAGTCTTTCGTGGCCTGCAGCAACGTGATCCTCTTGTCTTCCAGCACTCCCACGAGAGCAATGATGGGGATGTACCTGTGTTCCTTCCCCATACCTGAGTGGTTTAAATCGCGCATTCTCCATGTTATCACCTGTCGCAGGGTCTGCTTGTGATCAATTGTTTTTCTAGATATGCCCCCTTGGACTTTCTGGAATCCACAGGAGCTTCTTATCCATCTATTTTACCTCTCCCTTCTTTTATCCATTCTATCTTCCCTTCCGGACAATGATGCTCTTCTATATTGGAAAATATAGATTTGGCTAGGGGGTTCTGCATGTTGCATTACCAATAACAAGAATGGCACCTGGAATATACCTGATCATTTGTTGTTGTTGTTTATTTGAGCTTTAGAAATTATTCTCATATTCCATTGGGAGAGATCGAGAGCAAACAAACTTCAATTAAGAGGTAGTAGAGTAGGAATATTAATTCTGGAGACCTTGGGCCCGAGAGAGATGGCTCATTCAGTAAAGCCTTTGCCGATCATATATGAGGACCTGAGTTAGATTCTCCAGATCCCACAAATAAGGGTTGCTTATAGCATGTACTCACAGCTCTGGAGAGACACGTGCAGGAAGATTCCTGGAGACTGCTGGCAAGTAAGCTTAGGTCAATGAGAGACCATGTCTCTAAGGAAGTGGAAGGCATCCTGAGAGCGATACCCATGGCTGGCCTCCGGGTTCTACATGCATGGGCACACAAAGGCACTCACATTAAAAACAGTAAGAAGCCAGTAGCAGAGGCTGTGACTAAATATTAAAAATTTAATACACAAGAGGGGCTCTGTTGTTAGATTCAGTTCAAATCTCACGGCTGCTGCTCTCAGTTCAGCAGCCGGCTGCAGGTTCTTCACCTCTCTGTGCTTCAGCTTCAGCGGCATGAAAAGTGTCTAACAGGAGTGTATAGTTCTGCTGTTATTTTGAGGACTGCTGACTTTATACATAAGAATCATGAGAGCAGGGCTATAACACACTGAATCTCCAGTAAACTATGCTGTCAATTGACCTTTCCCGGGTCTAAGTGGAATAAACGTGAGCCTACAGTTTTCACTGAGCTCTTCTCACTCTGAAATCCAGCACTGACAAGGATACCACTTACCAGGGTAGAGGAATGGGGACTAGAAAAATAAGTAAAGAGAATGAAGATGTGAGTGAAAATAATAAAACAGAAACATAGGATAGTTCCAGGAGGGAGTTCCAGTGAATACTGAAATCACCTGTGTTTAATTTCCACTTGCTTAGAATACCCTGACCCCAAAAAGTAGGTGTAAGATCAAGACTGCATTAGCATGATGCAAGGAAATGAACAGACCAGTTGAAGGGTTGCGGCTACATTCTTGGTTAAGCAGTCTGTTGTCAAAATAAGACAAGTAACACTCATACCCTAGACCAAAACATTCTGTAGGCAAACCACTCCCTGGGTAGAATCCATTGTCATCTCCCTATGGGAGTAAGAACATAGTTGGATTCCTAGACTTTCTTCTCCAAAGTAACATATCTTTTGACTTATGTTTTGAAGTCAAGGAATTTTCAAAAGATACAGGTTGGATTAATCCAGCAATGTTTATAATCAAATGTCTTTTAGCAATGGTTACTACTTCCTCATAAGTCAAACAATTCAGAAACACCACAATAAGATAGAGTAATCAGACTGTTTGTATATTTTCCATCTTTACATGGCTTTTTTATTACTCTATTTCCTTTATTTTTATTTTTTTAATTTTTGGTTTTTTGAGATGGGGTTCCTCCAGGTATCTTTGGTTGTCCTGGAACTTATCCTGTAGACCAGGGTGGCCTTGAACTCACAGAGGTCTGCCTACCAAGTGATGGGATTAAAAGCACGTGTCACCACACCTGGCTACTCTATTATTGTTTTATGGACTTTCTCTACCTTTTTCTTTTCTCTTCCAAGACTAAGTATATTTTTAAACACTATAAGCCATTAAGAGGTTTTTTTTTTTTTTAAATTGGAATGTCTTTATGTCTATATCTTTTTTTTCTGAGCACATGAGTTTTAAATCTGCTAAGCAGTATGGCTAGGATTAAAACTGTGACTTTAGTAGCTGGCTCCACCCCATTCCTTAGCTTTCTGAGAGTCTAGTTTCACTGCAGAGATACTAGTGGGAGCTATGTTTATTGCCACAACTCTGTGGGGTTTCAAGGTCCATGCCACCACCAAGAAGCATATCACTGGCTGCTCATAAACACCATTTAAGTGTTTTGTGTCAGGGCCTCTTAAAAGAGCTGCAAGGGTTTTTGTGTGTGTGTGTGTGTGTGTGTGTGTGTGTGTGTGTGTGTGTAGTCTAAAGCTGAGTCAGGAAGCCTCTCTTAAAGAATCCACGCCTCTGCTTGCCTCTAGCAAACAGAGCCTACCTAAGAAGATACAATTACCAAAACCTGTGCTTGACTCTGTTCTTGTCTGTGGAGAATACTTTCAGCTTTCTCAGGCTTTATGTGGAAATGCTTACCAACCATTTGGGCACCATTTATAAACAGAGACTGCATTTTCACTTCCTGGCTGCCAAAACCTGAATAACCACATAGAAATATTAATTACAACATTCTTTGGCCTATTAGCTCAGGATTATTATTAACTAACTCTCACAACTTAAATTAATCCTAAATTCTTGTATATCTTTAGCCACATGGCTTGGTACCTTTTCTCAGTAAGGCATTCTCATCTTGCTTCCTCTGTATCTGGCTTGTAACTGCATCTCCCCTTTTCATCTTCCCAGAATCTGTCCCTTGTTTGGTTGCCCCACCTATACTTTCTACCTGGCTACTGGCTAATCAGCATTTTATTAAACCAATACAAGTGACAAACCTTCACAGTGCACACAGTCATTATGCCACAGTACACTGATTTCCTGACTTACTGTCAATGGTATCCATAGAAGACATCAATCAGTGGTATTACCTATAGTTCGGAACTTAGATAAATCACCTGGAGTCATTTTCTGAGAGCAGCCACTCAAGGGCAAATATTCAGAGAAGGTGGAGTTCAGTCTTTCATTTATTTAGTCCTTTAAGATTCATGTGTTAGGAGTGGGGAGATGGCTCAATAAGTGAAGTGGTTGCCATGGACATCATGACTTTTAGGGGCCCAGAGGGAAGCTTGTTGTTTGGGTTCCTCCATGCAGATGGTGCTTTTCATTCAGTTATGAAAAATCCCAAGGCTAAGCAGAGAGCGCCCAGGTCAGGCTGGGGGTTTCCATATATCCTGCCCTCCTATTTCCTGATAATTCTGTGGAAGAGTACTGGAACCCCTGCTGGATCCAGCAGTTTCCTCCCAACCCACATTCAGAGTAAGGTATCTTACTTACCTCTTGACACAGTTTTAGTATTTTTATGAGATAAAAACTTCGAATCAGGGTGAGAAAGTCTTTCTATCATGGGGAATTACTCAGGATGTGATAAAAATGTGTTTTGCTTATGGCAAAATCTTCAAGCCTTCACTAGGTACATGGAGCTTGCTAGGTGCATGTTTCTGCTCAGGGATGAAACTAGCGAAGAGTCAGAGTTGCCTGTTTCTCTCCATGTGGGTGACTTTCATGTCCCGAGTTCCCACTGGCTATGCATAATCCACTCTCCTTTGGGGCTATAATTAGACCAACAAGGGTGAATATTTTAGGATGAGACTGTACACATTCTACAGTTAGTCTTCTCTCCCCAGTCTCCTTCCAACTAAGTACGAAAGCACGGAGGGCTTTGTCTTAACACTTGCACTTCTTACACCACAAAATTAAGTTGGACAGGTCAGTGTGAGGGCATATTGGTGTCTAGTGCTAAGCCAGGCCGTCTTAGCCAAACTGGTAGGACAGATGGCAGATTCAATATTAGTTATCAAACTGCCAGAACTTACCAGGAAATAGGAACCTCTTTCACTCAGACAGCTGCTGATAGATCTGCCCTTGCCAACTTGGAGAAATTATAAAACAAAGAATTAGAATGAATCGAGGGAAATCAGATGAAAATTGTTTATATTTCATTTGTATCATTTGACATAATCTTAACACTAAAATTGATAATGTGAAATTAGGAAAGACTTGTTTAGCAATTATTAGGAGTGTTAGAAGAAGGTGATTGGGCTGGCTACAACAACTGAAAAATACTTTTTGGGTGCATTAATAAGAAAGCCAACATTAGCTAAATTAGCTATACCATTTGAAAGGAATGCATCCTGGACAAAGTGGATTCTGACCTTGAATGGGAGTAAATAGCCCATCTGATCCTCTGAGCCTTTCCTGGCAGCAGCTCATTAGACATTCTGGGCTTGGAGTCCCCCAAAGACTCATGCACTGAAGATTTATTCTCCCAGTGAGGCAGTGTGTAGAGTGTCTGGACCACAAAGACACTAACCTCAGCAGTGACTGATCCAGAAGTGAGGCCACAGTGGGGGGGGGGGCATTAGGGGGTGAGGCAGGGAAGGAGTTGGATTAAAAGAACTATAGCTTGTCTAGTTGTGCACTCTGCAAGGTGTGAAGGCTGTGTATGTGTGTGTGCATGTGTGTGTCTCATTGTGTGTATGCATGTGTGTGTCTCATATGTGTGTCTGTGTGTGTCTAGGTTTTTTTTTCTCTCTCCCTTTGTTTCTCTGTTGTTTGTGTGTACAATCTAAGTACAGGGTAGAAATTTCCAAGCTGTCTGTGAATGTTAATGTTTATGGTATCAGTGTTTCTGGAATATTCAACCTTTAGAACCACTTAAGAAATCTCCCCAATGTTTTTGCCAGATTTTCCATCCTTAGAGAGGAAGAATGAAAAGTGTCAATGGCTGAATCTATTCAGGATTTATGTGTGCACAAAGGTTATTATGATGTTGAGCCTTTTAAAACATGTTTAAATTCTTTTCAAGTAAAGCATGACTTTTCCCCCCTCTAAACTATCAAAGGTGAGAGGTACTTCTTCATTTCATGCCTGCTTACTTTTTTTCTTCAACATCCCTAAGGACTCAGGCATTTCTGCCTCCAGGACACAGGGGGAATGAGGGTGAGGCTCACACAGGTCAGCATGGAGCCAACTACTCTGCTCAAGTTCAGAGCCAGCTCAGTGTTAGGAGCCACAAGACAAAACAAATAGATCCCAGAACAGCTTCCTGACCGATGAATCAAGGAGAGATCACAATCTGTGGTAGGGCAAAGGCTCTTTGTGTGCCTCACCAGAGTCTGAAGCAGGTAATCCCTCAGACATATCGCTCATGCCTTACAGGCTGCTTCTGTGGGAGTGGTCCTAACTGTAGGTCAGGGAGAGCGGGAGCATGCCAGCTTGGAATTGGCTTCAAGGGCACCATTTCCTCTGCTAACTCATTCCTTAGAAAGGTCACCGTGGCAGATTTCCAACGCTGTGATAAATTACCCAAGGCAATGGGCTTGAAAAGAGAAAAGGTTCAGTTTTGATCAGTTTCAGAGTTTTGGCCTATGATGGGGCCTGCTTCTCTGGGCCTGCAGCAGCACACCTGTGGGCGAGCATGTGGTGGGGCTTTGTCTGCTCATCTCATAGCTGGTAAATGAGAGAAATGGGAAGAGGCTTCAGTTTCACGGTTCCATACATCACGCCTGCCGTTAAATGTTCCCAAGGTCCAACAAGTACCACGCTTGGGACCAAGCCTCTGTCACATGGGCCTTTGAAGGACAGTCATCTCCAAGTTCCATCAGTGTCAAATGAGGCAGGGGACAGGGAAGAATGGAAGGACACTGTGTTCCCTGCAAGTAGCTTTCAGGGAAACACAAAAGGTGGGGAAGACATGATTTTAGAAGCAAAGAGGACTGATTAATCCTCTGGATCAGGTCTTGCAGGCACCAAGTGATTTCCATTGGGACTTGATTTTGCATGTAATGCATGCAGCCCTTATATGACACATCCCTCTGAGATGCTACCGTGTGTCTGTTGGCTCAATGTAGTTGTCGACAGGCGCTGTTCATTTACAGGCCTGTCTCAATAGAGACCACAAATGTTAGTCTCTCATTTCTGGAAATAAAAAGGTCAAGAGACTGCGTCTCCTTCCAGAGCCTAGGAGTAGCCTATAAACCCATATTGAATTCTTGGGGTTTGAGATTGTTTTGCAGGATATGCATTGGGTGGAATTTCAGATTAGTGAGAACCGAGGTTGTTCACCAGTGTGAACAATGAGGACAGTGTTCCCAGCAACGTGAAACCTCCCCTGCCAGCTGGACATCAGTGACAACTTTCCCAGTCTGCAAGCAACGTCCTTCTGGACTCTCTTGCCTCTGTAGCCACGGTAGCAGTGCATACAGACAGGATCCATCTGTATGGTAAGGGATGGTGGTGGGATTCAGTCTTCAGAATCAAACTGCCAGGAATCGGGAAGAGAGAAGGAGAAACACCACCAACTGACAGAGATACCAAGGTAACAGGCAGAATCCAAGACTTTTCCGGGTCACATCCTGGGGAGATGTCAGTTATTTTCTGTTGTTGTGAGAAAACACCATGACCAAAAGTGACTTTATGAAGAAAGAGTTCATTTTGGTTTGTGGTTCCAGAGGGAGAGTCTATCATGGCCTGGAGCCATGGTGACAGGGAGCCAGACCAAGAAGCTGAGAAAGTCAAGTAGTGGGAGAGCAAGGCTATAAACTCTGTCAACCCATCCCTGGTGACATACTTCCTCCAGCATGATTCCACCTCCTAAAGGTTCCATAACCTCCCCACTCTGGGACACTAACTGGTTCAATTACACATGCCTAGGGACGGCATTTCTCAAACCAGCGCAGGGGCTTTGTTGGGGAGTGCTTACTTGGTATGTACAAAGCCCCAGTTTCAATCCTCAGCACCCATAACCTGGGTACGATGGTGTATGTCTGTAATCTGCATGTTTAGGAAGTACAGACAGGAAGATAAGAAATCGAAGGAAGGAAGGAAGGAAGGAAGGAAGGAAGGAAGGAAGGAAGGAAGGGAGGGAGGGAGGGAGGGAGGGAGGGAGGGAGGGAGGGAGGGAGGGAGGGAGGGAGGGGGGGGGGGGGGGGGGGGGGGGGGGGGGGGGGGGGGGGGGGGGGGGGGAGGGAATGACTCTTGTGTGTTCCCATGGGAAGGAACGATCACGTGCGTAGAATCCAAGGCTGACTACTGTTCTCTTATGCGAGGCTACAAGAGGGCAACTTGTTATCAGCAGGACTGCACATGCTCACACATATTGCCCCTGGGGTCTAGAGGAAAAATGTTAAAGTCTATTAAAAGTGTTCCGATTCAAGGTCAGGATTTGAGTTTCTTCTGTTAATTGATGAAAATGTGCCAGGCTCTGTCAGAAACCATTTCTTTATCCAGGATCTAAACGGAAAGAGGTGTTAACTGGGGAGCTGGGCTACTAGTCTTAGTAATAATCCCATCGCCACCTGCTGTGCTGACATGCTAATTTCTTACTCAGCGTTTGAGGAACACTTTCACTGCAATTAAAAGTTCTGTAAGTGTGAGGTGTTCTATAGAGAACAAGGTAAAGAAGTAGGTGTTTGCATCCCACACCTCCTGGCATATGCAACACCTAACTACACTGAAAAATGAGGAGGCCAGGGGCTGGGGGTGCAGCAAGCTCAACAAGCACAAAACCCTGGTTCTATCTTGGCAAAGTATAAAGGGGGTGTGTTGGTGTATGCCTATAGTCCTGCACTTGGGAGATACAGGCAGGAGGCGCAGAAGTTCAAAGTTACCTTAACGACATAGAGAGTAAGAGGCAGAGCTAGACTACCTGAGACCTTCTCTTGAAGGAAAATGTAAGGAAAGAATATTGCAAGCTGCATGCACAATGGGTGGCAGAAGTCCAAGGCTCACACAATCTGAAAGCTCAGGGAGAAAACTCCTATGGCAAAGAATGAGGGGCTGCTCTCCACCGCTGAAAATCTCAAAGTCCAGCTCAGGAATAGTCATACTGACTCTTCAAGCATCCAGACTCAGCACCCCCATCCCACCCCCACCCCCTTCCAGAGACGGGGCATTATTCTCAAGCATTATTCAGTTTAATAGCAATCTGACTTTGGATGGAGAAACAGAGCCCATTTGAAAGCATTATTAGATCACCAGCTTCAACAGGCAATCTTTGATGCAGAATCTAAAGAAAGCAGCCGCCAGTGACCCAAGCTGTACAGTGGGAAGGATAAGCCAACTAACACACCAAGCTTCCTTCTTGTTTCTGGAAAGAACATTGATGGCACCAAACTTAGTTTGAGTGTGTGTAAAAGTTTTAAAAGCAAATGTTACAAAACAGTATGAACAAACAAACAAACAAAGAAACACACCAAAGTATCACCCCATCCTAGTGAAGCCTGCTGCCAAAGATAAAGATGCTACTGGGGAAACAAGGGGCGTCCTGCAGGTGCAGGTGGACATATCAGCAGGACAAACACTATGGAGACAACGTGGAGGCTGCTCGAAGATTAAAAGCAGGGACTGAGGAGATAAAGTTTTAATTTCTGGACTTGTCTTGAAAGCCCGAGGGCTCAATCCCCAGGACCTACATAGAAAAGGCCAAATGTGGCAGTCCACCCTTAGAATCCCAGGGCTGAGGAGGTGGCAGCAGCAGCATCTTTGGGGTTCTCTGGACAAGCAGTTTAGTTTACTTGGTGATTTCCAGACCAATGAGAGATCCAGTCTCAAAAAGAGATGGACATTGTTCCTGTGGAACAACTAGGGGTTGTCCTCTGGCTTTCAAACATGTTCGTATACATGTGCTCTCTCTCTCTCTCTCTCTCTCACACACACACACACACACACACAAACACACACACAGAGATACTCATGTGTACACACGTACAATTATAGACAGGATTGCCGTGTGATATCTCATTCCTGGGATTCATTCATAACGGCTATGGAATTGTATACTGAGGAGACATCTACCTTCCCATGCTTACTGAAGAATTTACACAATAAGCAAGGAATGGAAAGGTCAAACAGCCATCAGTGGAAGAATACATGAAAAAAAAAACTATGATGCCTTTTGACCATGGGATATACTGAGCCTTGGTGAAGGATGGGGCCTGTCATTGTGGTGACATAGATGGGCTGGAGAACACTATGCTAACTGAAACAAGGCAGGCACAGAAAGACAAGTACCAGATAATATTACTCACATATGGGCTTTTCGAAGTTGCTACTCAGGAAGCTGAGAATAGAATCATGGCTGTGAGAGGCCAGAAGAGGAAAGGAAGTAGGTCAGTGGGTCATTGAGTTACACTGAAGGAAGACCCATTGTTGTGGTTACAAGGATGACTCAGTGGTTAAGAGCACTTACTTGTCTTGCAGAGAACTTGTGTTTGGTTCCCCAAATCCAGCATTTTGGTTCACAATAATGTGTTATTCCAGCTCTACGGAAGCCACAGCCTCTTCTGGTCTCTCTGGGCACCATATGATAATGTACACATAAACAAAACACTCATATACATACAAGAAAAATAAATAAATCTTTAAGGAAAAGGTATTTCGATGTACTGTAGATATCAACTGTGAGTTGCACATTTTTAAAAGGATTTTTTTAAGGTCTTCTCTGTAAAGAAATAATAGATTTTTGATTACAGACATGCTAAACCCAATACAAACATTATACAATGCATATAGTGTTTAAACACTATAGTGTAGCTCTTAAGAATATAGTTTATGTTTTCATTTATCAATTTAAAAATGAATATTAAAGATTTTAAGAATTTAATTTTTTAAATGTTAAGAAATTTAAGATTTATTTTTAATTTAAAAAAATAAGAAACTAAAATCTTGTAATGGGGACCCAGTTGGAATGCTAAGGCAGAAGAATTGTACAAGTTCAAGGTCAGCCTGGACAGAGTAAAAGTCTACCTCAAAATAAAACAAAGACCTAAAGCAAAAGAAAAAGGGGAAAAAAGAGAAAGTTAACCAAGGTAATTAAACATAAGAATATAAAACAAAAAAATTAAAAAGAAGAGGGTCTGGAGAAGTAGCTCAGTGGTTAAGAGCACTAGCTGCTCTTCCATAGGTCCCAGGTTCAATTCCCAGCACCTATACAGTGGCTTATAACCATCCAGTTCCAGGGGCTCTGATGCCTTCTTCTGGTCCCCATCAGCACCAGGAACACACATGGTACAGAGACATGCATGTAGGAACACACATGGAGCACAGACATACATGTAGGCAAATCTTTTAAGTATTGAAAAGTAGAAATAAACAGAAATGTCAGGGATAAATAGAAACTATCACAATGCAGAAGTTACGTTAAACGTAACATTAATCTTAAATAATATAAATGAGTTCAATTCTGCGAGGGGAAATAGGACTCCCACAGAAGAGTCAAAACAGTACAAACCTCTAATATTCCAGTTTCCCTGTTAAGCGAATGACATTTCTCTGTCGTGTGTGTGTGTGTGTGTGTGTGTGTGTGTGCGCGCGTGTGTGTGTGCGCGGGTGCGAGCTTTGAGACAGGGTCTCACATTGGCTAAGCTGGCCTCAGATTCCCTGCCTCAGATTTCCTGTGTACCCAAAGAAGACCTTGAAATCCTGCTGCCTCTGCCTTGCAAGAATTTTAGCTATAGGTGTGCACTGCTTGGCCTTATTTGAATTAATTCTTTCGAGTGTATGTATGGCAGTAGTAGTAGTCATAGCAACAGCAGCAGCAGCAGCAGCAGCAGCAGCAGCAGCAGCAGCAGCAGCAGCAGCACTGGCTTCGCAGCCAAAGGCTTTGTTTATACTAGACAAGGACAACCACTGGCCTAGACCTCTAGGCCCGATAGTCTTGTGCACTAATCTGTAAGCACCACTTTTGAACACGTGTTAAGATAGTAAATCCTATTTTACTAAAAGGAAAATCTTACTTGGTCATGTTGTATTGAACTCATAAATACAAGAGTGGCTCAGCATTAGAAACTATATTATAGTGACTGATTGTATCAGATAGATTAAAGAAAACATCACATTCATGCATAAAAGACTTAGCTTTTTGCCTCTTCAGACACATTGCTTCCCTTTCATGTTGATTTCTGGAAGCATTTTATATATTTTGGAATGTAGTTCCATCTCTTCTCTGCTACTTATATGGAAAATACTTCCTGGTTTTTGATTTACTCTAAATTTTGAGAAATTTAGAATGCAATTTTGATGCTTCAATATTATATTTTACTATTATTATATACATAATGTAAAATTAATATATATTATAGCATAATATAATGCTATCTATATTATATTTTAAAATTATACAACATCAAAGACAAGCCTTGTTTTTATCAGGACTTAAAATTTCTCTTGTAGTTTCTTCTAGTGCTTTTATAATTGCTTGGATGCATTGCTGTTTGTAATAGAGGAAGCCTGGGAACAAAGTGAATATTGTTGGTACATCTGTGCATTCATAGGCCAGGTTTCTTCCCATGAGTTCAAATGAAAAGGCAGAGCTATGTAAAAGATGCTAAAAGACTCCCCAGGTATGTTAGATAAGTGTCAAAGGCAAATCAAAGCCTAAAACTCAATGGCTAGGGCTAGCTATGTATGGTGGTACATGCCGTAATCCCAGTATTCCAGCGTCAGTGGCAGGCAGATCTCTGTGAGTTCAAGGCTAGTCTGGTCTACACAGTGAGTTCCAGGACAGTCAGGACTACATAGAAAGACCATGTCTCAAAACAAACATAAGGTCCCACAGAAAACTCCAACCCACGCGGCTTCGTTTCAGACTCTAAGGAGTGCTTGCGCACAGAGGACTCGTGGCGATGGGAGTGACTGCAAGCTTTGCTCTCCGGAGGGGCACTGCACTGGAGTCACTCTCGCTGGCATGATTCGAAATAGAGTCGTTTATAGAGTCTTTCCAGTAAGGTAGAGGGTGATCAGGCTTCTTTTTAACTTGGTATGGTTCTTCAGAGCCCGCCATTCCTCGGGCCGGAAAATGCCAGGCCACAAGGCTACATTACGAATGCCATTAACCTGGTGCACCCTGAGGACATCTGCTCAGGACAGGAACCAGAGAGTCCAAGAGACTTATCCCGCCTCCACCTAAGTTCAACACCCTGCTTCCTGTAGGAGGGGACAAAATTGAACCCTTTGTTTGGTGCAGGCAGGCCATATGTGAGGCACTCTCTATCAGGGAGTAGGTGTCTGGCTACTTCTGACTTTAAATCATCAAATGGAGGTTGCTTAGGTTCGTTCTGGCTCTGTTTGATGGGTCATTTGAAGCTGGGGGTGGCAGTGGCTGGGGGAAGCACTTCATTTTTGACTTTGTGTCAGGTAGGGGAAGAACATTTACTATGGTAGCTTCTTACTCAGGCTTATTAGATTAGATTAATTATGTGCTGTGGATTAAACTGGATTTTAATTATAGGCTCAAATAAGACCCTGGTGTGATTCATCCAAGTTAATGTTAAGACTTTATTTTATTTTTTATTTTTTGAATAGTTCTGACAGAAAGAGAGAAGGAACATGAAAAGGCATAAATAGCCACAGCTGGTTTAATTACAGCTAGGAGGAGATCAGAGGGAGGAAAAGAAGCAAGGTGTAGGACCCCATGATATGCTAATTAGAAGTTTTTATATGCATTGGTTTGCAACAGCAGTACAAATCTACATCAGTTATTTTTACAAAGACCTTGAGGAGGCAAACCTACTATTGTGTGAACCTTAACTCTCTGAAGATAGCTGTTCTTCACACAGTTCTGGCTAGCGGACCACATGACTCCGGCCACCTCTTGGAATCTGAGCTTTGCAATCCCGGAGACAGAAGCAGATGTGTTGATGAAGGGTGTACCACAGGAGGGACACATGGGGAGTAGTAAGAGGAAGGTGGCAGTGGCTGTTATTCAACCCTTGGGCCATTTACCCTGGCTACTGTTGTAAGCAGTTAGTGAGGTCAATGTGAGCATCTAATTGTCACTCCCATCCATCCTGCAGTGTTCTCTTGATCTTCCCACTACCTGCCTTAATCAGCATTGCTGCCCACAGCCTGTTCGCTTATACCACTTTAAGCTGTGTGAAGGTGTCTAATCGGGTCAGCCTTCACATTTAGCCCAACACTACAAATGTTAGCTATTGATGAGGATGACCTTGAACTTCGGACTCTCCTGTCTCTATTCCCTGAGTGTTAGTATGGTAAGTGTGCACCACTGTGGTGGTTTGAATGAATAGCCTCCATAGACTCATAGGGAGTGGTACTACTGGGAGGTGTGGCCTTGTTGGAGTAGGTGTGGCCTCATTGTAGGAAGCTCTTCACTAGGGCTGGTGGCCCCAGTGTTACTCAGTCTTCCTGCTGTCTACTGATTCAGATGTATAACTCCCAGCTACTTCTCCCAGACCATGCTGGCCTGCACACTGCCGTGTTTCCTGCCATGACAGTAATGACATAAACTTCTTAACTATAAGCCAGCCCCAATGAAATTTATAAAAGTTTTTCCACGTTAGTGGTTTTCTTCAGGGCAATAAAACCCTAAGACAACTACCATACCCAGATTTGTGTAGTATAGGAATCCAGCCCATGGATTTCATGTACACTACCAACTGAGCTAGAGCCCAACCCTCAAGTCTGACATTTGTTTTTTTCCAAACCCCAAAAAGGAGGACTCAAGAGCTGAAAGTGGCTCAGTCGGAGGTCACTGACTCTAACTTTGAACACCTCTTGGTCCCGTAAATTTTTCTTTCTGTCTACCAGTCCCACAAGATACATTTTACTTCTTATTCTCCCTGTTCTCGAGGGAGAGATGGATCTTCATCCCCTTGAGTACTAGCACCACGACACTGTTTACAGAGGCAGCTAGATTACCTCTGGCGCTTGGTAAAACTCAGCCACGTCACTTATGAGTCTGTTTTTCCCATTAGCCAGGGAGCTATAGAGTTACAGCCCTCTGTGCAGATTACATCTTGAAGCTAGTCGTCAGTTCGAGCCTGATTAATTTCTTTAGCCATGATAGTTGTCCAAGTTCAAGTCAGGGATTTTCAGTTTCATGAAGAACACTAGCTGATTCCTCCACTCGGAGGACTGATTGATTGGGTCCGCATCCAAGGCATGTCTTCTGGCTCAAGATTAATGTGAATTCCATTTCAGATGCTCCCCCTGGAAACACAAACCTTGCTGGACTCAAGCAAGGAGTGACAAGATCTGCCTTTTTCTCTTCTTAACTATTCTTAGCAGCCATTTCAGCCCCTTCTGCTTCTCTCAGCTTGAAAGAGAGCTCATGACGAGACTCTGACTCTGAATTGGGGGCAGACTGAAGGCTACTTAGCTCCTTCTCCAGCCAATGCAGTAATGAATGGTTTGGAAAATACCATGTCAACTTATATTTCCCTTTTTAGCAGCAAATATCAGCTCAGAAGACTCTGGAAGCATCCAGAACCTTAACACATTGTTTATGATTAACTTTTACATCCCTCCTGAACTGGCAGACACATTCCCCACTCCTTGCTCTAAGCCGGAGCTGAAAGATTTTCTGCTTGCCTAAGTATAATTTTCTAAGGAAGGAATCAGACTTTTACCCTTAGGTTTTAGCTCTGTGGTGAGCATTATTTTCCATTTAAGGGAACTGGATTGCTCATGTATCATTTCCCACATTGATTAAAGCAAAACAAAACAAAGAAAATGAAACTTCACATTTCAACTCCATATTTCTACTCTCAAGTCACCAAATATCAAATATCATTCTCTAAAATTTTCCAGTATTTAGTAGCTACTTAAATGGTCATCTGGTCTCATTTCTGTGTCCTGTGTCTCTGGCTGAGACTAGGAGTGTTAAAAGGAAGAACAGTGTAAAATCTGGAGTCAAGTTTGGGTCTCAGTGGATAATTGCTATAGTTATTCTGTGAGAAAGCGTGTGAAAAAGTCCTTTGCTCGTGACCTTTTAGTACATCATCTCACCAACCCTCAACCTTCCTGAGAGGCAAGCACTGCAATTAGCACTGGCTTTTTACAGGGATTCCAAGTCAGAGAGTTAAGAAGAGAGTTGAACTGGATTCTACTTCTCTGCAAAAGAGTACAGTGCCTAAGTTGAGTTTACAGGTGGGCAGTGAGTGGTTGATTCCTCCCTATCTTCCCATCCATTCTTCTCTCCTTCTCCCACCTCCTTTTGCAGGCAGGCTCTCATATATCTCAGGCTGGTCTTGAACTTCCTGTATTGCCAAGGATGACTTGTACTCCCAATCCTCCAACCTCGATGCCCCCCCCTCCCCACCACATGTTAGGATTATAGAACTATAGGAACACACCAGGTTTATGTGGTTCTGGGGATCAAACCCAAGGCTTTGTACATAGTTGGCAATCCCTCTATCAGCTGAGCCATATGACTTGCCCCTGGATTTTTAAAAGACATAATCATCACTACTCTTCTCATTTCTGAATGTTGGGGTGGTATATGTGTGTATACACTGGGGAGGTGGGGCTTGCATGCCTGTCTATATGCATGTGGCCTGGGGTCAATATTGGTGTCTGTTTCAATGGTGCTCCACCTTGTATTTTGAGATCCAGCCAAGCTGACATTCAAACATTAAGTATTCCTGACACATTCACACCAAGGAAGCCATGAGTGTTTTCTAACTCATCAGGAGTTCTGGGGTGTGTGTGTGTGTGTGTGTGTGTGTGTGTGTGTGTGTGTATGTGTCCCTGTTAAGAAATGCATGATGGGAGCTGAGTGGTAGTGGCATATGCCTTTAATTCCAGCACCTGGGAGGCAGAAGCAGGTGGATCTCTGTGAATTCGAAACTAGCCTGTTCTACAGAGCGTGTTCCAGGTCAGCCAGGGCTGTTACACAGAGAAATCCTTTCTCAAAACACGGGGGGTGGGGAGAGAACAAGACTCGCTTTTGAGTAGCAGATTTCCACATATTTTCACACATACTCCATTTGGCTAATTCTCATCACCTCATTCCTCACAACTACCTGCCTCCTTTCCCATTGCACCCCTTTGTCCCAGCATTCCCCTTACACTTTTACTACCACATTTATTCTGTTATCCTCTCTTTCTTCCTCCCTTATAACTCCTATCCCTTCTCATGGACCCCTTTCTAGTTTCTTTTCCTCTATAGCAACACACTCCTGTAGTGTACATTATTACATTTTGTTTATTCATTTTTTATGAGTATGGGTGTAGGGATGTATACACTACCACACATGTGTGGAGGTCACAGGAGGAACCACACATGTGGTTCCCAGTATTGAATTCAAGAGCCCAGGCTTGGTGACTAGCACTTTTACCTCCTATGCCATGTCTTCTTCTTCTGTAATATCAATTATATTAGTAAATTGTCAAGTGCTGTTTATGTTTGTGAAAAGTAGATTCTAGGAGTAGAAATGGCCACCTTATCCAAAACTCCAACACATTTATTTCAAGTTCTCCAAGGCTCTCTGTTCTGGGCAGGTAGCACCCCCCTTCACTGTAACAGGAAAGAATAGAAACACCAAGTGGCTTTAGGATTGTCTGGCTAGTCTTACATCAATATGGCACGGCTATAGTTAACTAAAAGGAGGGAATTTCAATTGATAAATGCCTCCATAGGATCCATTTGTAAGGCATTTTCTTAATTAATGATTGGTAAGGGAGATCCCATTCCATTGTGGGTGGCGCCATCCCTCCATCCTGGGTTCTATAAGGAAGGAGGCTGAGCAAGATATGAGGAACAAGCCAGCAAGCAGTATCCCATTATGGTCTCTGAATCAGTTCCTGCCTCCAGGTTCCTGTCCTGTTTGAATTCCTGTTCTGACTTCCTTTAAGGATGAACTGTAATATAGACGTGTAAAAGCAGTAAACCCTTTCGTCCCCAAGTTGTTTTGGTTATGGTGTTTTGTCATAGCAATAGTAGCAAACCTAACTAAGGCATGGGTATTAAAAATGCTACATTCTTGAGAGAAGGTTAATGGTGAATAATTTCCAAAGATAAATGATTGTTTATCCCATGGGCTAAAAATGTCCACAGTTGGAATGAGTTGGTGGAAGTACATCCAAGCAGAGAATTCTACCCACTTGGAAATCACTCATTCAAAACTCCAGCAGGACAGCCTCAGTAAGGCTCTGCAAGTCTCTTTAGGGTGTGGTCAGGACCTGATGATGCTCCACTGGGTCTTTTATCTGTTTCTTGATATTATTTTGATTTTTGCTTCTTATAAACTTAATATCACTGAGCACTGCTAGTGTAGGTAATTCTTTATAGAGAACAACTCCCATTCAGATGGCATATTAACAGTTTAGAGGCTAGGGTCTCCATATAAGAGTCAACATACAGCTTGTCTTTATGGCTCTGGGTTACTCTGCTCACTGCAGTAGCAAATGTCATTTTTTAAAAAGCTGAATAAAATTCATATGCACACACACACTCACACATTCCTTATCTATTCATCTGTCAGTGGGCAGCTATGATGATCCCATTTCCAATCTATTGTAAAAAGGGCAGTGTGGTGGCTAAATTAGAATGTCCCACATAGGCTGGGGCTTTTGAACACTTGGTCCCCAAGGGTGGCGCTGTTTGGGGAGGTGGTGCAGCCTTACTGATGGAAGGACATCACTGGGAAAAGGCGTTGAGAGTTTACTGCCTCACTCCAGTTCCAGTGTGTTCTCTTTGCCTCACACTTTCAGTAGATCTCACAGCTTCCGGCGATAGCCACCTGCTGCCATGCCCCCCCCCCTTACTAACTCTCCCTCTGGAAGAACAATCTAAAATAAACTCTTTCTTCCATAAGTTGCTTTTAATCACAGTGACAAAAAAAATCACTAATGCAGAAGAGATAAAATACGGATGTGCAAATATGGAATACTGGAATACACAGTCCTTTACAAATATTCCCAGGAGTGGTATAGCTGAGTCATATGACAGATCTATTTCTAGTATTTTTGAGAAACCTCTACACTAATTTCCATAGTAGCTGCACCAGGTTATATTCCCACCAACAGTGATTAATGACTCTTCTAATAAAAGATTAATACAAAGTACTTTGTATAAATTAATGAAATAGAAAAAGCATACATAATCCAACCATTCTAATATTATTATCATCAAGTTTGTGATTTTTTTAAGATTCTTTAGCCTCTACACATTTCCGCATCTATTCTTGTGTCGATTTTAAAAGGTGCCCTTAGTAATCAATCACAAGTCTTCAGGAAATGAGGTTGATCCCGAGGACCTGGAAATCTGAATGAAACTAGTTTAGTTATGGAGATTCAGACTTGTGCCACTCTCTGTGGTTCCTCTCTGAAACATCAGCCAGCTTCAGAACAAGCTGGGGGCTGACCTCAGTTTGTAAAGTGCTTGCACTGTGCACGGAACCCTGAATTTTATACCAAACATTGCACAAACCTGGCATCGTGGTGGTAGACATCTGTAATCACAATAGTCCAGAGGTGAGGCAGGAGGATCAGGAGTTTAAGGTCATCCTCAGCTACATAATGAGTCAAGGTCAGCTTGGGCTATATAGGACTCTGTTTAAAAAGATAAAATGAAACTCTCTTAAGGAATCAGAGTGAGTAGTTACTGATTTTAGGTGCTCAGAAGTTGAAAGTCCTGCTCAGGCTTGGCTCCCTCAGATCAAGGCAGGTGTGCTGGGTTGTGACCTTGGCTCAAGGTCAAGGGTCCATGACTCCCCTAGGCTCTGGGAAGAGGCAGAGGCAGCGGGGGATGAAGCGCTCTCCCCAGGAGATCAAATGCTACCTCCTATAAGCAACAAATTAGTGAGGAACCATGCCCCTGCTGGTCCTGCTGGCCACAGTTCCTCACCCCTGGCCTCCACTGTAGGCTTTGAGACTTGTGATCTCGGAAAACCTGTAATTTATGGGATTCCTTTGAAGAGATAGATCTCTTTGAATAATGCATACTCTGCTCATGGCTATCAAATAGTTCTGTCCTTCCATGTGGGCATGACCAGGGGGACAGGAGGCCTTGGGCTCCTACTAGACTTGAAGAAGGGCTACTGTCTCTTCATAATTACCTGATGTCATTGGCAAGAGCGCTGCCCCAGACCCACAAAAGACTGTGTCTCTCCATGTCACCTTACCTTAACCACATGCTACCAAGTTAAAAAAAAAAAATCTGTCTTTTAATACTGACGGCAATTTATATTCATTTCCCCACAAAGAGTGATAGATTCTGCCGAACGTGCTTATTTCTCTAAGTTCACTGACTATGCGGGAACTACTTTAGTCTGCAGGTGGGTGGTGCCCTCAGCCAGATGAACAGAGTGCAGGCAAATCAGCAACCTGTCCCCCCCGGGACTGACCTCCCCATGTTCCCAGGGGCCATCTCATTGTTACAAGTAAGGATCCCTCTGCCAGAACCTTGGCCTCTAACCCTTGTCCTAATTTATGGAGGTGAAGCTTGAAAGTGGAGCTATTTTTACCTTTGGACACAATGACAGTCAGCGCCACACGGAGAAGGCATGTGCAGGGCAGCACAGATCGGGAGGGATGTGAGCGCGCCTCTCTCTGCTCTTGTCCATAGCACCAGAGGGACGGGAGCACTCATGCCTGTTCTTGTCCCCAGCTTTGTTTCCGTTGTGTCTCCTGCTAAGGTGAGGTATTTAGGCTTCAGGGTGTGCAGTTGTGGTTCAGGACATTGTTCTGAGTTTCCCACTGTGATAGTGCCATGACTACTAAGTGGGCTCACTTCGAAGGCCTCATACTGTCTGCACAGGCAGATCATCATCGTGTGTGGGCACAGGAAATCACTGTGACATGATGGTCCGGCATGTTTGTTCGCGTGTAATTGGAGAACTGCAGTTCAGAATTCGAGTTCTGGCCTCCAGTTTCGATGATGGGTATCTGAGAGGGTGATATCTTTGCATGCACACTTTTGCAGGATCAGGAAGATGGCGATGACCAGAGTGGGGAAGTTAAGAGGGATGCCTCCTGGGCTCCTTCAGCAGGTACAACTGCTAGGATACCAGCTGGCATACACAAAGGCAAAGTGGGGCCAAGCACAGGGATACTCCCATGCCCCATCCATGGTTGTCTCTGATGTGCTAGACCATGCTTAGATGAGCGTAGTGAGTCTGCAGCTAAAACTTACTGGCCCGAACCCACCTGCAGCGTGACAGAAAAACAGCAACAAGTGTAGAATCGCGTGTCTTCACTATGTGGGTGTGCATTGGAGCGACTCAGAATGAGGGGTTTCCTAGCTTAATATTTGTCGTTTTAAGAACCGTCTCACTATGTTGAGAGAGCTAACTTTCAAACGTTTAATTGTCAATCCTCACGCTACTCTGCTCTCCTCTCCATATTTCTCTGAGGTCTGACTGGGTCAGCTGTGTTAGTAATCTAGTGTTCCGGCGCCTGCACACCCAGACACCAATTCCCAGACAGCTGACACCAACTAATGTCTGCACTGTAGAGTTGCCTGTGACATTAACCAAAATGAAATGTCATTTTTTTCTACCATGGAGAGGGTTTTACTTCTTTCCTTAAGTGGCAATGCAGGTTTGAGGACAGTCACTGGAAAGCATCTCAAGTGGTGGAAGTGGAAACTAAGCAAGATGTTCAGCTGTGGTACATCTACAGTGAAGTTTCTAGAAATGTTCCAGGGTATTCAGGGGTGTGAAAACTGCTCAGATCAAAGAACAGTGGGTCTGGGGAGATACATAGTGGGTAAAAGGTGCTTGCCACACAAGTGTGAGGACCTGAGCTTGAATCCCCACCCTGTAATATTTAGAAAATAATTAAAACGTCATATACATGGAGGTCTGCACACCCGGTCCTCCCTCAGTTTCTCCTGTGCTACCACGCTAGACAGCTTCAGTACATTTCAAACCAGAAATTAGACACAGTGTAGGGTTGTTCAGATCTTACCGGGCATAGGCTTGCTCATTTGTCTCAACATGCCTTGAAAGAGCTATGTAATTCCACTAGAGGTGTAGTCTCATACAATGACCACCACAGCCAAGGTCCTTGTGCTGTGCCCTTAGAGTCACACCCATGTCTTCTCATCAGCTCCTCCTATCCACCAATCTTCTCTCCATGAAGTGTATCTTTGACTGTGTGTAAATGTATCTCTCTCTCTCTCTCTCTCTCTCTCTCTCTCTCTCTCTCTCTCTCTCTCTCTCTTTCTCTCTCTCCCTCTGTGTGTGTGTGCGTGCTGGATTAAGGTGTAAAACATATCTTTTGGCTGTGTGTAAATGTATGCCTCTGTGTGTGTGTGTGTGTGTGTGTGTGTGTGTGCTGGATTAAGGTGTGAAATGCCTTTCTTTCTGTGGGGCATAGTAGAGAGAATCTGAAGCAGGTGTTAATTCTTCCAGCAGGGTTTTAGGTGGAATGTTTTATTAGTTATTTTCTCATTGCTGTAACAAAATAGTTGAAAAAAAGAAACAACCTAAGAGAGCAAAGGTTTGTTTCAGCTTATTGTTTGAGGATACAGTCCTTCCTTGCCTGGATACTGCAACAGCAAGAGCCGGTTGGCCGGTTGGCCACATTGCCCCTACAATTAGGAAGTGGGGCTTGACTACCAAACCTCAAAGACTGAAAAGTCACTCACTTCTGCCAGCAAAACTGTACCTCCTAAAGGTTACATAACATTCCTAGACCGCAACACCAGCTGGAGACCAAGTGTTCAAACATACAAGCCTGTGCTATGCCCTTCCCTGTCCCTCGCATGGATTCTGTCCCATGTGCTACACCGTTTCACCTGTTCCTTAATTACTGGGCTCATCTTCCTATGCTGAGATCCTTGCTACATAAAGTAGCTACAGGAGGTAGTGCTTTATATTGTGTGTATATATGTATGTACTATGTGTAAGTAGGTTCATGTATGCAGATAAGCATGCATATGTGTGCAGGTAAGCATGTGGAGTAAGAGGACAACCACATCCTCAGAAATTCTTTATTTTCTTTTTCCAGACAATGTCACTCATGTGAACAGGGCTCACTAGTTCGGCAAGGTCAGTGAGCCCCAAGGTTCTGCCTCTGCCTCCTCAGTTCTGGAATTATGGTGAGCCACCATGCCTGACTCTTTAAATGGGGACCGAGCATAAACTCATGGCCTCATGTTTTATCTTCCCAGGCTCTAAGAGACAGTTTTCTTAGTGTTGTACTTGGATGACACTATGGTGAATTTTCTTTTTCATTAGGTAAGACCTGGTCAAGTATGCCAATTTGTCTTGCTGAAGGACATTTGCTTAGCCCTACAGCTCGGAGCAGAATAACCCTTCCTTCCACTGACAGATAGGTATTTTCCAGCTTTTACAGGAAATCAAGGAAGAAGGGTCAGTCAGGGCATCTTGTTCCTATCAAGCTGTCTTGTGCTGTCTGGACTGCCCTTTCCATGTGCTGCAGACTAGAGTTGTTTCGTGTGTCTGTCAAGCCACGGAGTGACCCTGACAACTTGAGTAGCATGAACACAAGTGCATAGGGGACCAAGATTCCATGCAGGAACTTTGGAGGGATATTTAGTATCCAAATCATGGTATAATTGTAGCTGTCTTCTTCACATACTTCCAGACGCTTCCACATATCAAGAATAGCTGGAGATTAATTTTGAAGTGAGTGAGTTACTGCTCTATGGCCCCTATCCCCCTGTGGTCAGCTCAGGCTTGGGGAAGAAAGTCACACAAGCAGTTTGATGCAGTCTGATTTCTGGTGCTGAGGTTGCCTTCTCAAATGACAGTGTTAGCTATTTTGAAAGATTTGAGTAAAAATCAGCAAATAAAACTCATGCCCTGCCCAAAGTGCCACTGTGTTGACTTTAGCCAAAACTTTGAACTCAATCATGTCCCTTCTTTTGCTTTTCAAAAGTGTTTTCTAGAGGAAATGTCAAAAGATCCTGCCAGAAAGAGGACTGTGAAGATGGACCCTGGGTAGCAGGTGAAGACTCAGGCCTTCTGAGTCATTGTTAGAGCCACTCATCACAAGGAGATGCCACCTTGCTATGGACAAGCTAGCAGGGAAGATGATCATGGCGCCAGTTCATCCAGGGCATGCAGGGTCTGGCCTTTTTTCTCTTTTATTTTTTTGACCATTACTCTGAGATGACATGAGATGGGACTGTGGGGTGTGGGAAGAAAAAAATAATTACCAGATTTGAGAAAGAAGGTGGTCTCCTTTGTTCCATCAAACTCACAGACTCTTGAGTTATGGGACCTGCTTTCTGACTCAGTGTAAATAGCCAGGAATGGAGGATAAGTGACATTTTCAGTTAGGGCACACTGGATCTTCCTGGCCTTGCTCCAGTGATATTATCTTAATGAAGGGCAGACAGCAGAGCCATCAGATCTTTCAGCTGTTGTGACTTTGTAAGAATGACAGCCCAAGGCTAAATGCCATGGGTTTCCGGAGAATCAGCTGGAGTGTGTTGAGGTCCTTTATCATCAGAGCAGGGAGATGTAGCAATGAGTCTGTCACCTGTCCCACCCAAGCAAGTGCAGAGTGTCAGCCCAAGGAAAAGGAAACGAGCCTATTGTTCAGGAGAGGTTGAGCGAGCTCTGACATTCACCAAAACATCCACAGGAGAGTCAATGAGAAGAGAGAGGTGGAGCCCTTGGAAAAGGATGTTCATACTGAAGATGGCCAAATTAACTTTCCATCTTACTGTGTGTGGGGTTTGAAAGAAAAGGCCCCCAAAGGGAGTGGCACTGTTAGGAGGTGTGGCCTTGATGGAGGAAGTGTGTCACTGTGGAGGGGGCCTGTGAGGTCTCATATATGCTCAAGCCATGCCAGAGAGAGAGAGATCACTTCCTGTTGTCAGCAAGTCAAGATGTGGGACTCTCAGGACTTCTCAACTACCACACCTGTATCTACACTATGATACCTCACCATGATGATAGTGGACTAAACCTCTGAAAATGTAAGCCACTCCAATGAAATGTTTTTCCTTTATAGGGGTTATATAGACACAGGTCATGGTGTCTCTTCACAGCAGTAAAAACCCTAACTAAGACACTGTGTGCTCATATGTGTGTGCATGTTTATATGTTTGAGGTGTAGTTCTCTATACAATATGACTAAACTGATACTAAGATTATGTAAAGTTCTTAAAAGTCAAGGGATTTTATATACCAATTTGTTCTATTAAGGGCATTTAATCTGAACATTGGTTCTCTGATATTTGTATTGTTTTTCTAACTTTTATATTCTGAAATAGGTGTTTTTCCTATTAAATTAGAGTCTGTTTCTATATAAAATACTTTAAATGTCAGGTGTGGTGATTCACGTCTTTAATTCCAAGATTCAGAAACAAAGGCAGGCAGATTTTTATGGGTTCAAGACTAACCAGGTCTACATAGTGGGTCCCTAGATAACCAGTGCTACATAGAGTAACAGGTCTCAAGAAAGTAAGAAAAAGACAAGACAGACAAAAAGATGCTATGACATATGAATTTATTCTATTTTTTTATTTTGAAAAACATCTTTATTATCAGAATAGACACATCAATTGTATTGAAAATAAACATGTATTTGTAAGAAGATTCCAGAAGCACACCACAGTGATTTTGGTCACTTGTGAAATTTGTTGTGAGCTTCCCACAATGAACTCCTGTGTTTTTTGTCGTTGACTACATTGAAAGCTTTTATTCTCATTTCATGCTATGTCAGTATTAGTTACTGTTCTCCTTGCAATGCCAGCATACCTGACAAGAAGTGACTTATTTCTGCTCATGGTAAAGGAATTACAGGGTGATGTGGGATTCCTCTCTGTATGCTGCGAATACCATTGGTTAATAAAGAATTTGCTTTGGGCCTATTCCAGTACAGAATATGACAATGTGGGAATTCCAAGTAGATAGAGGAGGAGAGAGTAGACAGAGTCAAAGAGATGCCATGTGGGCACAGGAGGAGAAAGATGCCCACACGCCAGTACTGGTAAACCACAAGCATTGTGGGAAAATATAAGCTAAAAGAAATGAGTTGATTTAAGATGGAAGAGTTAGTGAGAAGTATGCATAAGCTATTGGCCAAGCAGTGTTGTAAATGATACAGCTTCTGTGTGAGTATTTCAGGTCTGGGTGGCCAGGAAATGAATAAGCAGTCTCCCCCTACAACAGATCTCTGAGGTGAGAAAGGTAAAATGTTCACAGTTTGGGGAATCTGCTGGGGAAACTTCTTCAGTCAATGACCTTTGAGATGCCAGACCATTTTGGGTGTGGCCTTGGGTACTATAAAAACAGATTTAGAAATGCTCTCTCTCTCTCTCTCTCTCTCTCTCTCTCTCTCTCTCTCTCTCTCTCTCTGCTACTGGATTTGGTTCCTGTTCTCTGCTCCTGCAGAGGGTTGTTGATCTGTCCCTAAATGAAGAACCCTTTATTATACCCAATTCTGAACTAGTATGGAACTACTTTATCATGATCCTCTGTAGGCATCTGGTCCTATTGAGATTACAGTCAGGAAGCAGTGAAAAATGGGTGCTCGTCCAAGCTGTCTTTTCCTTTTGCTTCAGTCTAGGCCCCTACCAGACCAGCAGATTGGTGCTGCCTACATTCAGAGTGGGTCTTTCCGTCTCAGTTAACCTAGAGGCAACCCTTTAGAAACAGATCCAGAGGATAACCATCTGATCCTCTCTCTTAGGGCTCTCTAGGGGCTTGTCTCCTAGGTGCCTCCAAATCATGTCACTTTAAGACAAAAGCATCACAGTATTCTTTTCTGGACCTAATTTCTCAGAGTCCATCTCTTGCTTTCTGTGTTGTTTGCTGGCATTGTGTCATCCTGCCGTTCCACTTCCCAGCTCCTGGCAGATGGAGGATCAGGATAAGTGAGTGATTTATGAAGCAGTTGCTTTCATTTCCGGGTTTTCATCATATTTCCTATTTTCTTGAGATTCTGAACTCATTTTCATTTTCTCTGGATGTGCCCTCAGGCTGCTCTATTGTCGTTGATTGTTATCCACTCGTCTGTTTCCCTGTTTACACTATGGACCAGGTTTATAGCTCTTAAAATTGGTTAAAGGCTATCATCTATTTTCTTACCTTGTACTATATATAAGTGTAAGAATATGGAGTGGGCTGTCTGTTGATATTTACTCATGCAGTCACCAGGGTCTCTGATGCACACCTCATTTAGATCTTGGGCCACTTATGGAACTTACTGATGACAGCAAGATGCCATCCCTGACTGTGCACCCAAGAAAGTAAGGGACACACTGTTAACCTCCTGCTTAACTCCACTTTTCATAAGTAGAGAACTTTAACTTCTTTATTAGAGAAAAAAAAAAAAAACCCTTCATTGATGGACCAAAAATCTTCTGGTTGCTGACCATGTATGTGAAGAGTGGCTACTGTCCAAACAAATGATCCTCCTCTCTTCCCTCTCTCCCTTTCCCTTGCTTTCCTTTACAAAGATGGAGCCTCTTGCAGTCTACTCTGGCCTAGAACTTTTTCTTAGCTGGGGATGACCTTGAACTGCCTCCACCTTACCTCCTAAATGCTAGGATTGCCAGTGTGCCTGTCTAGGTTTATGTTTGTTTTGTTTCGTGGTTCTGTCAGGCAGATCTCTGTGAGTTCGAGTCCAGTCTGGTCTACAGAGTGAGTTCCACGACATCCAGAGCTACACAGAGAAACTCTGTCTTAAAAAACCCAAAACAACAATAGCAGCAAAAAAATACATTTTATGGTAAGTGAAAATGAAAACATAGAAAATTGATCCTTATAATCTCTTTCTTATTAAAATATATGGTACATATTTCTTCTGATACACAGATTCATGGCATGGATTCAAGGTTTCTGTACTTGAAACCACATGCCTTCCATATTTTAGAGCTTTTTATCTCCTCAGAGTGGTGGGCGGCTGTGCTGTCTCCCATATAAACTGAAGATTATTGTTGCTGTGTCGCATACTCGGGTGCTTCGTAGTCTCTTTGTATACAAATGACGAACAAACCAAGAATGAAATTAGTTTAATGATCCTTTCTCACAGCCTCGGCAAACAATGAACCCAACAACAACAAAAACTCAAAATATTTTGCCATAAATCTAGCCAAGGAAGTGGAAGACTTGTAAATTGAAAACGTTTATACATGGAAGAAAGAAACTAAAGATGGAAAAAAAAAAAAAAAACCCTCCCATGCTCCTGGATTGGGAGGAGTATTGTTGTCAAAATGGCCATCCGACCAAAAACAATGCATAGACTGAATGCAATTTCCATAAAAATTCCAACATAATTCTTTTTAAAAAATGTGAAAATAATCTCCAAATTTATATGGAAACACAAAAGACCCAGGATAGCCGAAACAATCCTGAGCAGTACAGGCACTGATGGAAGTATCACCATTATTGACTTTGAGATGTTATCCAGAGGAACAGTAGTTAAAACAGAACAGCACTGTTATTAAGACAAACTCATTGATCAGTAGAATAGAACTGAGAACCCGGATATAAGTCTACACTCCTATAGCCATCTGTGTTCTGGCAAAAGTCAAAAAAATAAACAGTCAAGAAAAGATGGCATATTCAACCAATTGTGCTGGCCAAACAAGATATCAACAGGTGTAAGAATGAAATTAGATCCTTCTAGTTCACCCTTCACAAAACTCAATTCCAAATGGATCAAGCACTTCAACATAAGGCCCGATGATAGAGAAAAAAGTAGGGAATATACTTCAACTTTATTTTTAACACACACACTTGGAGTTTGAATGGAATTACCCTACAAAGCTCGCAGTGCTTCTCCCAGACACCATAGGTTATAAAATAATAAGCTCAGTGATAGATTAGGTTACCTTTGTTCAAGTTGTTAATATTAGAGGCTTTGGCCATTTATCTTGGTTGCCCTCCAGAACTTGATAAGACTCTATTAATGAAGATAGCACATGATGCTGGGGTGGTGGTGGTAACTCACACCTTTAATCCCGGTACTTGGGAGGCAGAGGTAGGTAGATATCTGAGTTCAAGGTCAGCCTGGTCTACATACAGAGTGAGTTCCAGGACAGCCAGGACTACACAGAAAAACCCTGGCTTGAAAAACAAACAAACAAACAAAAAGGATAGCACATGCTTGAGTTATAAAACACGGAGAAACCACAAGCTGGTAGTGGCATGGAAGCCTCGTTTTTATGGGTGGCTTTCACTTTGTTGGGAGGGTCTGTTACATGCTACCAAGGTAATGTGCTCAGCTTTAAATGAAATATCTATATCACATCTCTCCTCCAAAGGAAGGGGGCTCATTTTAGAAGACAGGGTAGGAAGACTGTAAGAGTCAGAGGGGGTAGACATCTGTAGTAAAACAGTATTTGCTAAACACGGCAGGGTCTTTGTACAAACGTACCCACTGCACTGCCTCTTCACGCACAAGAGCTTCCAGGCTTGTAATCTCCTTCTGTCCATTCTGTTCCCAGTTTGAGTGACACATGGGGAATGCCTGGTGCCACATCTCTATGTTCCAAGCCCTACAGAGCTCATCCGATGTGCTAGCTGACTGACCATATACTATCAAGGCCAAGGCACAATCCACTGCAACCTTCCGCTCTACTGCAGAATTTCAGTTCTGCTCCTCCTGACTTGAGAGAGCTCATCATTAAGCTCTCTGACCATCACTGTTGCAATTTATAATATGTGCACATCTTTTACTTGTTTGTTTAGTATACAGTGAACAAATTCTGGCGTGACGTATTTTCATCCAGCATCAACTCCCCATTTTGTAAACACATGTTCCTTATTATCCTTAAACTTTGTATAAAAGAGTCACAGGAGCATCCAAAAGGAGAGTTTTGGAGAATCTTGCTTAGTAGTTTTCTTTCTCTTCTGTTTCCAAGAGACAAACTGGTGCATACTGCATCTTCATTCAGGGAATTCTGCTTTCGATGTCTGTTTTCCTAAGTGTGCAACAACTGTTATGCCTCAGCGGAAGGGGGTGAGCCATGAATCAGGTAAATGTGAGCACAGAAGGAAGTCACAGGCTGGGGAGAAAAATTACAATCACTGCGTGTGCATGCCCAAGAGTTCAGATGGTAATTTGTGGGAGTCAGTTCTCTACCTTATGGGTTGGGGACTTAGACTCAAGTCATGAGGCTTGGTGGCACGCACCACTACCTGCTGAATCATTTGCCTGGTCCAGAATTTGTGAAAGATTTAAAACACAAAAGTCAGGTATCCAGATGGCTGAATACAGGTCAGATTTTTACCTGTAAATCTCAAGCAAGGCTTCAGTGAAATAAAAATCCTTGCATAAAACCTGAAGTCAATGAATGAATGAATATATTCAGGAAATATATTCTGGGAAGTGAGTACTGTGGCAGGATCCTGTTCACCGGTGGCAGGTAAGAGGAAGAGCACCTCTAAGGAGCACTGTTACCAAGGGGGAGCACTGAGAAATACAGTGAGAAGCTTAATTAGGGGGGTTGCATAAAGCCCCCTCTGAGGTACAGCCAGAAGGTTCCACAGGCACCACCCCCAAACCAGGATGTACATGCATGGCAGATGCCTACTGCTTTCCTGAAAGATGTTTTGTTAAGAGTGGGACTAGAACAGGAAGCGCTTGCTTGCTTATATGGGAAATACAGAGAAGTAGAAGGGAAGTGCCTTGTCTGTCACTCAGTAACAAGTTCAGTCAGCAGGTGCCCCAGTTCAGCACACGGGGCTATTGCCCAGGCACCCAGATCTGTCAAGGTTCCTCACTGAGCATTATGCATTTATTTTTATATCTAGCCAATTGTTACAGCTATATTCATAAAATGAACAATAACCATTGCACTGGATAAATTCTGCAACCATGGTAAGATTTTTGTCTTGTGAGTCAGCCTGGCCTCCAGCATGACAGCTTATCAGGAAGGTGTTGTTAGCAACGGTCTAAACGTGACGCTATGCAGAGAAAGCCTGTGAGCAGCTCTATGTTAACATTTTGGTGGGAAATCTTTCATTTTTCACTTTCTCTGTTTTTCTTCTAATTGCTTATAAGTACTCTGTTTTAATCCTGCAAAGGATATTGTAAACAAAAACAGCAGCTAGCATGCTATTGGTCTGCACAGCTGACGCCTATTTTCTATTCTTAAATTTCAGGATGTAAAGTAGCAAAGAAACAACTTGAATTTGTTGATTGAAGCACAATTTGTCTTCCAAGTTTGAATCCAAACCCTGCCTCCTGACAGGGGACACTCTACTTTCATACTTCATGGATATGAAAATGAAATTAACTCAGGTGACCATGGCAACCATCCACTCGGCAAGATGGAAGAGAGAAGGGGCAGGGTATAGCTTAGTGGGAACCAAACATGGGTGAAAACACTTGATGAGACCCAATTAGTTCATAAGGTCGTTAGAAATCTAACAACAACACACGAGGAGTTTGAAAAGAACTATTGTACTGGGTGAACACTGCTATTCTCAGAAGACATGAATTATTAAAAGAACCAAGCAAAAATACAACCCAGTTCCAGGCACAAGCAACCTCTTTCTGAATCATTGGTCAGAGAGAACCAGGAGGCACCCAAAGCAAGACAAGTTATTGCCACGGCTCTTTACTGACCACGAGAACTAGATGGTGAGACCCTGATGCTACAGACAGCTCTCTCTTGCTTCTGGTTCCGGCTTCTGATCGTTAGACTGTTCTTGGTTGTGCAGAGGACTGTTGTCTAGGACAGTGATCTGTAAGTTTTCCCCTTAAATAAATAACCCAAATAACCCCTTTATTATTCATAATTCTGAACTGTTGTGGGATTATTTTGTGATTTACGTCATCAGTGCTGAGTACAAGTGACTGTTGGTGCTGAGCACGAGTGACTGTTGGTGCTGAGCACGAGTGACTGTTGGTGATGAGTGTGAGTGACTGTTGATGCTGAGTATGAGTGACTGTTGGTGTTGAATGGGAGTGACTGTTGGTGCTGAGCATCAGTGACTGTTGGTGCTGAGCATCAGTGGCTGTTGGTGCTGAGCATCAGTGGCTGTTGGTGCTGAGCATCAGTGACTGTTGGTGCTAAGCATCAGTGGCTGTTGGTGCTGAGCACGAGTGACTGTTGGTGTTAAGTGGGAGTGACTGTTAGCGATCATCCACAGGTGAACCATCTGTATCAACCTTGTCCCCACAAGGCTTAAGATGATTGATAATACAGAAAGATCAGATAATTGAATTGATCTCGGGGTGTCTGCTAAAGCAGTTCCTTCTGTGTTGCCCTCTCCATTGACTGCTCTCAAACCTGTATTGTATGTAGACTAAAGGTCATATTAGATTCAAAAGATGTTTCCACAGCTAAAATCACCACCATCTGTTTTATTCTTGAGGCCCCAGTCACACGTTTGAGGCAGTGTTAACCTTTCTTTAACCATCTTCAGGAAAGTTTGGGACAAGTTTATTTGGATTTGGGTCTTAAATGTCACCTGAAGGTCTATGTGTTACATGCTCAACTGCCTGTCCATGGGGCCTGTGGCAGACTGTGGCTGTCTTGGAGGTCATGCTATAATGGAAGGATCTAAGTTCCCATTGGTAGTTGTATGTCCTTGAGGCAGACACTTGGGTCCCAGCCATCCTCTCTCACTGGCTGGCGTGAGGGGAGTAGAGTGATACTTTATTACCTCACCATGGCCTATTGCTTTACTAACCACAGAGGCAGCCATTCAGACCTCTGCTACTCTGAGTCCATGCAAACTTTTCCTCTCACTAACTGATGTATCTGTGTCAGCCTCAGCCTTGTGTTATGGAGATGGGAAGCTAACTGCCACAGCGGGCTTTAAGGGAAGTAGCTGTCTTTCAAAATATAAAGTGTGCTTCTAATAACATCTGTGTCAAAAATGACAACTGAGGGAGGATGGTGCACGCCAATGATATATAATTTATCCACTTCCATCAAAATTTAATGTAACTGGATCTGGGCAGGTATTTAGCTGGTGGAGTACTTGCCTACCATGTATGAGGCTCTGGGTTTGGTCACCAGCACCACATAAACCAGGTGTAATGTGATACCCATGATCTTAGCACTTGAGAGATAGAGGCCTGAGGATCAGTTCAAGGTCAGTCTCGGCATCCTAGGGAATGTGAAGCCAACTGGAATACAGGAGTCTCAGGTTCCAAGAAAAGAAATTAATGTAATAATATATCAGCCCCTAAAAGATAAATTGCAGTCAACTCCTACTTTGAGGAGGTGACCTCAGTGGAGGCATACCTCATGACATCATCGAGGGAACTATGGAATTCACTCTCTCATTGTGTTTTGCCTCTTTGTGGGAAGATACAGAGAGAAAGACTGGTTTTAATCTGAGACCGTCTCTTTCAAATGAGATCTCAGGGTTAGTGCTCCCAGAGAAGCTAAGAGATATGAAAGTATTGGTTACATGGGAGGAAAGCTTTAAAACAATGCAGAATAGGAAATGTACACCTGACAACCTATCCCCTGCCTGGAAAGACGTTCACGAAGATCTGCTAGAGAGACAGCTGTCACTGGGTTCTGATGTGGAGCAACAACAAATGCCAAGCACAGTGGGTATTCACTGATTGGACAAAGGTGAGCAGAGCACGGGGTCTCTTCAAAATGCCGGCTCAGATGAGTGCTCCAGCACTGAGAAGCACTTAACAATAGAGGGGAAGAAAGGCTCGGTGTTCAGCTCGTCTGCTAAAATGATCCCTGGAGAGGAGCTCTCCAAGTTTTCCTGTGCACTCTGCTTTGCTCCCAGAAATGCATCGTCAAAATGTGCCTTCCACCCACGTGCCGCGTCTGAATCTGTGAGACAATCAAGTCTTTAAACCCAATTAGTGTGCATCAGAATGCCAGGACCCCAGAGCAGAAGTGGGTGTGTCAGATGTCTAGCTTGTGTATATGAATGTGTGGAGTTGTTTTGTTTGGTTGATTTCTTTTCCCCTTTTGAGAATGGGTTTCATGTAGCCTAGAGTGGCCTCAAATTTACTATATAGCTAAAGCTGGCCTTGAATTTCTTCTCCCTCTCCATCTTCCTGCAGAGCTGACAACTGAGGTTATGTGGGGCTAGGGATGGAGCCAGCATTTTGTGCTTGCTAGACAAGCATTTTACCAAGTTAGTATGGCCCCAGATTAATAGTTTTGTAGTAGAGAAACCCCAAATTTAGCTACTTCTTTGACTTGAGAATAATTCTATACCAATAGCTATATACAAACTGAGAATGGGTAATTAAAACAAAACTGGCTCAGTTGAATTAAGTTGTATTGTTAACACACTGCATTGCTTGTAAGCATGCAAGCTGGCACAAACCCTTTGGATGTCAGTGTGACAATTTCTCAGAAAATTAGGAAATAACCTTCCTCAAGACCCAGCAATACCACTTTTGGGTATATATCCAAAGGATGCTCAATCGTACCACAAGGACATGTCCTGAACCATGTTCATAGCAGCATTGTTTGTCGTAGCCAGAACTTGGAAACAACCTAAATGCTGCTCGACCAAAGAATGGATAAGGAAAATGTGGTACATTTACACAATGGAGTACTACACAGCAGAAAAAAATAATGGCATCTTGAATTTTGCAGGAAAATGGATGGAGCTAAAAAACATTATTTTGAGTAAGGTAATCCAGACACAGAAAGACAATTATCACATGTACTCACTCATAGGTGGTTTTTAAACATAAAGCAAAGAAAGCCAGTCTACAAACCACAATTCCAGAGAACTTAGACAACAATGAGAACACTAAGAGAGACTTACATAGATCTAATCTACATGGGAAGTAGAAAAAGCTAAGATCTCCTGAGTAAATTGGGAGCATGGGGACCTTGGGGGAGGTTGAAGAGGGGAGGAGAGAGGCAGGGAGGGGAGCAGAGAAAAATGTAGAGCTCAATAAAAATCAATAAAAAAGAAAAAATAACACACATGTTATGAAGTTAAATGGATTTCTTTGTGTTTAAAACAAAGTCTTACTCTACTGGTCTCACAGTTGAGATGCCTTAGCTCCTGATACCAGAGTGTCAGGTGTGTTCCCCTATTTCCCACGAAATCAGATAGTGAATGCAATACATGATGCATGCAAGAGCTGTAATTAAAAAAAAAATAGTTCAGGGTGAAAACATGATTGTTGTCATGAGTGCTGTGAGTTATTTTCTTTATAAAACATGACACACACAGAGACAACAGTACCTGTGAATTCTAACCTCGCTAAATGGGTACAAAGAATTAGATGATGAAAATCATAAGGCTTTAACCAATAATATAACACTCTATAAGAATACACCCTTGATGTATTCTATTTCCCCACAATTTTCCTCACCCATACCGTTTCTCCACTGGTGAGAATATAAATCATACAGCAGTGTTCTGAAGGGTGGGGATATAGTTCAGTTGGTAGAATACTAGGTGCTTGCCTAGTATTCAGAAGACCCTGGGTTTAATTCTCAATCCACATAAACTGTTGCCTGCCTATGATCCTAGAACGTGGGAGGTAGAAACAGGAAGATGAGGACTAAAGGTCATCCTGACTATATAACAAGTTTCAGACAAGCCTGAACTTTATGAATCAATCTCCCCCTTCATATGCATATTCTGAAGTAATATCTTCTCTGAAAGATCTCATTAGTACATATTTTACTAAATTCATATAAATGGGTGGAAATAATTGGAGAACAATGTAGCTAAGAAACCTTTTATTATTTGAGGAATTTCAAATGCGGTGAGCCAGGCACAAAAGCAAAATCTCAGGCAGTATAATTACCCATTACCCTAGGACCTTGCTTTGTTATTAAAAGGCAACATGTGGGCTTCCCAGGACTGCAAGAAAGACCCTGTGGCTCTAGCCAGCTGTCAAGGCTTCGATATGTAAATCTGTATTTCATTCTTCCATAGGCACATCTTCACAGATAGGGCTGGTGTAACTCACATCTCTTTATTGAACATTAGATCTTGTTTTATGATAGTCTACCAGATGGATTACTAGCTGTGAGCCCATCTCTTAAATCTCTATACATGAATGTGACACTCTGTTCATTTTAAAATGCAGTTGGATTTCCGTCATGCTTTATACTATGGCGATTTTAGTTCATGAGAAGTCTAATATGATTAAACAATTTTATTCAAGATTTGAAAACTGCTCATTTCCAGGGAGTCATAAACAATGGATGCAGTTGACGGAGATAATGTCCAAATCTAGCACAGTAGCACATCTTAGATGGAGACGTTTGGAGACACCTTCTTCCCCAGGCCTCTCAAAACAATCTGAGTGTTTCTCAGTACTTAACCCGACTGCTATGAAGTCATCTTTGTCATCTAAGCAATGACTTTGACTTTGAGGATCACAGGTGTGCTCCGCCGCAGCTGATTTACTGTGGTGCTGGTGGGCGTCTGAACCCACAGATTCATGAAAGCTAGGCAGTCATGTCCACTGAGCATCAGCCCCAGTCTAACAAATTCTCATCGCGTAAGATAAACGTGTAACCTACTCTGAGCCATGCACTGCTCTAGGACCTAAGAACAGTAGCTGAAAAGCAGGATGTTTTAATAAGGTATTAGCCTGGCAAGCACAAGGTCCTGAGTTTGGTTCCTGGAACCCACGTAAAAAGACCAAGTATGGCGGTATACCTGGAATCCCAGCACTGCTAGGCTGATCCCTGGGACTCACTAGCCAGGTGGCTGGCCCACTTGTTTGAGCTCCAGGCCGGTGATATCCTGTCTCAAAAAGAAAAAGAATGAAAAAGAAAGAAAGAAAAGAAAAGAAAGTAGCAGGTCATAATGCCTACCTCTGAGAAAATCACATATTATTCTAAGACCTAGAAAGCATACTAAATAAATATTATGATATCACAAGTGATTACTATTGCAGAAAACACAAAAATGGTACTAAGAATCAGCAGTCCTGACAACGATGTATAAGTTAAATAGTTAAGTAGAGGAATTGGGCAGATGTCCGTGGAGTCATGGCTTCTGCTTTGGCTCTCAAGGGCAGTGAAGAAGGGACTAGCCTCCATAGAACAGGAGCAGCCGTCAGGAGGCAGAGGCTGAAATATGTCTGCAATGTTCCAAGAATAGCATGAGAGAGGTGGCCGAGGGAGAGATCCACAGTACAGAATCAGTGGGGTCTCGAAGACTTTTTGTTTGGTTTCTAGAGCTATCAGAAAGCCTGGAGCAAAGCAAAGACCTGGTCAGGTTAATTCTAAGAGGAGTGCTCTCCTGCAGTGTCAGGAATGATGCACTGCGGGAGGAACCAGAGAGGGCCCACTAGAAGGTGACTGTGACAACCTCGGAGAGGACAGTATGGTGGCCCAAGAGCAGGCGATGCTAGAGGTGATAAGTGGTTGGAATGTAGATGCATTTGAAGGTTCAAGCTCTACCACATGCGGGGCATGAGAAGAAAAGAAGCCAAGGAGGCTGAATTTAAACCTAAATTCCATTACTGAGGCAAGGAATACTGGGATGCAATAGGTTGAGGGAGGAGTTCAGTTTCATACACTGGATATTTAAAATATCTGATCTGAAGTACACTAAAGTACACCCTGGCATCTGCAGATGAACATGTACCTTTTACAGGAGGCAGTCTGGGCAAAGACATGAGTGGGGACTCATCAAACGCAGCAGGCAGATGGCTCTGTGTGGAGCAAGTATAGAAGCTGCTTTTGCTGAGAAACACTGACTCTCTCTGTTTCTCTCTCTGTTTCTCTCTCTCTCTCTCTCTCTCTCTCTCTGTGTGTGTGTGTGTGAGAGAGAGAGAGAGAGAAAGAGAGAGAGAGAGAGAGAAAGGGAGGGAGGGGGGGGGGGGGGGGGGAGGGGGGGGGGGGGGGGGGGGGGGAGGGGGGGGGGGGGGGGGGGGGGGGGGGGGAGGGGGGGGAGGGGGGGGGGGGGGGGGGGGGGGGGGGGGGGGGGGGGGGGGGGGGGGGGGGGAGGGGGGGAGGGAGGGAGGAAAAGAGAGAGGGGGTGGAAGGAGCTTTCATACATAAATAGTTGGTAGCTGGACTTCTCTTTGACATGCTCCATTATGTTCCAAGGCAAGAGGTGAAAGAGGCGAGGAGATGTGTCGTTGTTTTGGTTTGGTTTGGATTTTGACCATTTTCTTTTAGACACCCTCTCATGTAGCCCATGCTGACCTCCAGCTTGCTGTGTTGTACAGGGTGACCTTGAACTCCAATCTTTCTGCCTCCATCTCCTAAGTGCTAGGACAACAGGAATAGACCACACCTGGGCTACAAGATGTATTTAAAATAGTACTTTAAGATTCCTTTTTGGGAGGCACAGAGGATTATACAATCAAACCAGTCAAAAGATCCAAGTAAATATTTAACATGGAAGAGATGTTTTTGCTTTCACTCCTTGATGTTACAATGTTCTGAAATATCAAGAAGGTAAAATCTCCAGAATCCTTTCAGATGCAGCTGTGTGAATAGTTTGCTTCAAAATACCATTAAAGGCATAATTAATGTGGTGAGACTTGGGCCTAACAATGAGAGAAAGCCTCGTAGACATTGTGTGTGAATGCTAAGCCTGGTTCAGTGTCTCCATACCTGGGGACCCTCACTCAGTCAGACCTTAGTTGAGGAAATTGTTTGTAATGTGATTTTTCTTATTATAACTTGCTAATACAACATATGTTGAGCGGGGACGAGGTCTGTAGCCAATTTTAATACCTATTAATAAAAGTGAAAAAGAAGTTAAGATACTCTAAAACAATTCTCTTTGCTATGGGTGCATGCTGTGATTGTTGGTGTTTGTGATATGAGATCCAATGGAAGGCAAGTACAGAACTCCGTGCATAGGAAAACAGAGGAACTGCACTGGAAAACCCCTCTCCACTCTTTCAGGCTGATTCACCATGGGACTCAAACGTTTGACGACATTCTCCAAACTAGCAAGCAGTCCACTCTCAAAATAATAGACTGAATATTAGCTTCAGAAATGAAGTGAAATTACTCCCAAGAAGTCTCTGGGAGAAATGAATGAATGGAATGATGAAACAGAATATTCCACATAGACCTGAATGTATTTGATAGAGATTTTCACACACAGCCTCTCCTTGGATTTCTAAGCTTGTGCTGTATTATTAGCCTTAAAATGGAAAAAGTAATGTTTTTTTTGGGGGGGGGGCGGTTAACTGGATATTTGTAACAATCTGCAAGATCTTTTGGCATTTGGTGGTAAAGTTCTCTTGAAATAGATTCAGATTTGTGTATTTCCAAATGTTCTACCCATTACAAAGTAGTTTTAGTGAGTTACCACAGAGTCAAATGGTTATTTCCATATTCTAACTCCCTGTCTCCTCTAGCAGTTCCATCTCTGCCCTGGATGAGGCCAGGCTCACTGAGCTATGGCTGCCTGTGACAATAGGTAACTGACTGTTAACCGGACAGATTTCTGCCTATGGGCACCTTGTGTGGGTTCTCTAGACTAGGTTAGGCTTTGGGAATACGTGGAGGGCTTGTTTTGATTAAGCTGACTGAAGCAGAAGGCCATCTTAACGTGGTGGTACCCTCTAGAGGTCCAGGTATTAGGAAAACCTTTTCCTTTTGCCTGTTTATCTTTGCTTCTTGTTGGTAAGAGCTGCTGTCAGAGCTGCCCTTCACCGACCTCCCATCATGGACTGAAGACCACTGCTGTGAAGTTCATGCTCTGGTTTCAGGGAGGGAGGAAAGTCACAGGAAGCCTGGATGTTGAAGATGTTGTGAAGTTGTAGGTGAAAAAGACACGGCTTACTCACTAGCACACAGGCTGAGAGACAGCCACAGTATGGGCACCTCCGCAATCTGGCACACAGGCTACATATAGATAGGTATACAGGCCTACACACATACACACACACACACACACACACACACACATGCTTTCACGTACACAGCTACACATTAGCAAAGGGTTCAGGCCTTTAACCTCAAGGCCTATACAGAATCCCACAAAGTTTCCCTCTTCCAAATACAGTTACATAACAGGATACCTCAGAGGTTTTGGAAGGATTTCCTTGACATATGGTGTCAGTCATGTGCTTGCTCACAGAATCTATATCAGCTCTATATTGTCTAAACACAAACTGGCCCTTACTGCCTTTTGTTTCCAAGAACCAGTTCTGCAGGAATCCTCCAAGCCTTCAGCACAGGTTGGTACTGTTGAGACCTTTAGTCTCCAGCATTAACCAGCTGTTAGGCTCTCAGCTCTCCAGTATGAATGCAGCTTTTGTTGGAATACCCAAACTAAATAATCGAAATCAGCCTAGAAAATCCTTTTTGAATACAGATTCCTATCAGAGAGCCTCGATTAATTAATACAGTCAACGTCAGGTGTATGACACGGCCAGTAGGAGGCATTATAAAGAAAGGAGAAACTGGAAGAGAGAGGCTCAGAACATAGCTTTCCTTCCCCATTTTCACATCTTAAATGCTGACTCTTTCTGTTGTGTAAGTACTGAAATAGCAGATAATTGGTTCGGTTGTCAAAATATTAATCATAGTAATGTTTCTCCAATCATTGCCAATAATGTTATTGGAGGACTAAGGGTACGGCGTGGCTTGTCGAGTCCTTGCTTAACATTCATGAATCCCTGGCTTCTCTTTCCTGTGCCACAGAAAGTGGGTATGGTGAACTATGCGTGTAATCCCAGGAGTTAAAAGATGGAGGCAGGAGAACCAGACATTCAAGGTCATCTTTGGTTAGATATCAAATTGGGGGCAATCTGGGCTGCCTTTGACTCTGTCTACACAATAATCTTAACAAATTGCCATCACTATCATAATGCATTGGAGCAGAATCAAGTTTATTTGCCTTATATATAGGTAGTAGGAAGAGTGGCTGTACATTTTTAAGTTGGTAACAAAAAACGAAGAAACAAACCATGGCAATCTTTTCTGTAGCACAGACCATGCTTAAGAGCTAAAAGGAGAGCAGGCAGTGGTGGCACATGCCATTAATCACAACACTAAGGTTAGGGTTAGGGAGGCAGAGACAGGCGGATCTCTGTGAGTTCGAGGCCAATCCGGTCTACAGAGTGAGTTCCAGGACAGGTTCCAGAGCTATAGAGAAACCCTGTCTCGAAAAACAAAACAAACAAAAAAGAAAAAAAAAAAGAGTTGGAAGGTCTTTGCATATATACAAGGTGGGGAAGAAGGGGTCAAGTCTACTTTCCAAACAACTAGGCTGTATGCAGAATTTACAGGCTGAATCAAAATGAGCACTTTTCTTGTCTACAGAAAGACAATGTGGACTGAGTTATTTGCCTATTTGCCTTTCCTTTTGATTTAGTATTACCTTTTAGTCAGAGTTTCTTTCTTCCTCTTTCTTTTTCCTCCTTCCCCATCCCCAACTCTCTCTTTCAGAAAGGGTCTCTTGTGTACCAGCTTCAAACTCATTGTGTAGGACAAGATGACTTCGCATGTCTGATCCTCCTGCCCCTACCATCCAGCGGTGGGATTACAGGCATGTGCCAGCACACCTGCTTTTTATACTGCTGGGGACCAAACCCAGGCACGTTTACATTCTAGGAAAACATGCTACTAACTGATATACATCTCTGGCCATTTTTACTATCACAGATTTTACTCATTGTTTCTGAGTAGAGTTACAGAATAAACTACACGTAAATCTGCATATTATCATTCAATAAATGTAAACATTTTTAACACTTAATTTGAAAAAAAAAAAACAAACAAACAAAAATCTGCAACAGAGACCAAAAGGAGGTGAAAAATACAACCAGAGCACCCTGTGGGACTGGGTGAGAAGGCTGAATTTCAGGAAGTCAGGATCTGGGTCTCTGGTTGGGAAAGAAAGAGGATAGAGACAAGGGAGAACAAAGCTTGGGGGAAAGAGAGTTGGTTTGCTCTGTTTCCCCATGAAAGAGAGGTGGAAGTTAATATAGTGAACTGCAGTTTAAAACCCCGATTTAATGACTGGAAGTGAAGGAGAAGCCGTGTGTTCTTGGGAGGTGGCAACAAAGACTGCTGGGAGATCAAATGCACAGGACATCAATTGGTGGCATAGAAGGGGCAATTTCTAAGCCTCATGGCATCTGACAGGCTGTTTTCAAGACCATTTTGACATAATCGTATGAAAATGACCCTAGCAAAGATTAGAGTCACATTTTAAAGTCCTCCCAGCCCCCATGCACAGTATCAGGAATGGAGCCCTGGCTTCAAAAATGTCAGGCAAGCTCTCTACCGCTAAACCGCATCCCAGCTCAGGTAAAACTCAACCTCCCAGCCACAGCCACCAAGGCTCTGGGGCTGTTTCATTTAATTCTGTATTGTTTGTATTCTTACAGGCATTTATTATTTGTTTCGTCTATTTTAATTGCATTTATTTTATTTCAGAAGTATCTAAATTCAGTATGTTTGCTATTACTATCACTATTGAATTACCTAACTTTTGAAAATTTCATATATGTGTATGAGGTATCTTGGTCATATTCATTCCTCAGCTCCAGCCTTCTCTGTTACCTCCCCAGCATATATCTCAACTCCCCAGCTTCCTAACCCTTCTGACTAAATACAAGTGCTGCCCATGTGTGCACGACTGTAGAGATCATCCACTAGGGCATGGGCAAGTAACTCTCCTTGCTCATCAGCCATCAGGTGCCATTAGCTCTCCAGTTAGGGGTGGAGCATCATGAGTCCCTCCTGCCTCAATACTATGGGTTTATATATGGGTTCTGGATATGTTATATCCAGAAGACAGCATTTCATAGTGCTCCTCTATATTCTCAAGCTCTGACATTCTTTCTCCTCTTCTGTGATGGTCCCCAACCCTCGGTGTGGGGAGAGGGTGATATAGATGTTTCATCAACAGCTAATACTCTCAATAGTTATTCTCAGCATCTTGAATAGTCATGAGTTTCTGCATTAATCACTACCCACTGCAACAAGAAGATTGTTTAACCAAGGTTGAGAACAGTACATATCAACTGCTATAAACAAATATTTAGAAGGCAACGTGACAACATGACCATTTAGCAAAATGACACAAATAGATTCTTCCCTAGGGCCTATTGTCGATTGCGTTTGGTTGGGTCACTCAGTCTAGGGGTTGTAACCCACCCTGCAATCAGTTATTCCAGGGTCATGGAGGGGCGCTACCTGGAAGGGAATGAGCTAAGACAGAAGAAGGAGGCCAAGCAGATTTGTCAAAGCCTCCGGTTTATTAGGGACGGGTTACAGTTTATATATGGTAAGAGATGGGGGGCAGGGCACGGGATCTCGCCGCTGCAGCGTGGTTCTGGTCACATAGGCCAGGTTACATTCGGACGGGTAGGCCAGAAGTCACAAGTTGCCACACCTAGTTCCCTGGATAGCTGGAATGTGAGGCAGTTCCGCTAACAGATTAACAGTTAATTGGGTGAGGGGCAGGTTTTCTCAATAGAACATAATTATGGGTGTGGGGTTCTCTGCAGACTCCCCAGGGTGATTCCTGTAATGATCCTTAGGGGGGAAATGGCTCCTGACAGCCTATAACTTCCCTAGCCATGTTTTTTTCTCTCTATGTTTACAGCACCAGCATCAATTCCCTCCCTGAGCAGCCCTCAAATCCAGTCAAAAGAGCAATGGGTTTATTGACCTATAAACAGTTTGGTCAATATTGCACCAATGAGCACCTCTTGCATGGCTGTCCTTCGTGCACCATGTGTAAGAACGGGTCTGTGAATGAAGGTGTGTAAGGAGATTTCTGAGGGTTTGTGAGAAAACTTCTGAGTAAACAAGACAAGAGCCTTGTAACCTCTGTTCTTCCATAGCGTGTGCTGTTCTTGGAATGAGCTTCTGTGCCCTCCCAGGTGTAGTAAATAAGAGTGAGTTCACTTCAGATTACCTAGCATCTTACCCACTATTGTTCAGAATGTCTTGACTGTACAACCTAACCTCTGTGTCCTTACCCTTGTGACTGTATGGAGCTTGAACTCAAGTGGACATTGCTCATGTGACTTTGCCTGACCATAAGAAGTAAGCTCAATATAAATTGCCTGATGCCCTGAATAAAGATGGCTATTGTATGAGACTTTAGTATGACTCATGTTTAGGCTCCACTCTCCCAGGTTAACACCATCAACAGGAGCAGCAACATCATGCAAGGTCCATTGCTAGCTAAAACCACTGGTGCCTTTTCTACACTAGTAGCATGTGCAGCACCTTCTGGCAACTATGAAAGTTAGGGAGAGCAATTTCCGGTCAGTCAAGATTGATTTAGCTATGTACTGCATCCAAAGTGAGTGGTGTTTTTAGTAACAGGATTTTACCACATATTTATGGTGGTCAACCAAGAACAATAACAATGGCCAGTATTGTTGGGTGCCTCTTGATTCTCCCTGACCCATGAATCATAGGGAGGTTACTTGTGCCCGGGTCTGAGATTTTTGTTTAATAACCATTAATACTTCTGACAGCATCATTGTTTACCCATGCTGATACTCTTTTCAAATTCCTTTTTTCTTATACTTTCAATAATATTAGAAACTAATAGGGTTTCAAAAGTCTTCTTTCATGCACCATTAGTCTTTGTTAGCCCATTCCTGACTCCTGGCTTTTCCTACCCTTTGTCTGCATCTTGCTTAAACCTTTAGCTTCCGGTATTTAACCCTTCTAATCTTCTAACATAGGTTCTGTCATTCATTATTCTTCAGTATATTCTTTACTTGGGTTGCAATAGCATAGGCTCCCACTATGTAGCTTTTCATATACAATTCCTTTTATTTGGCAAATAATCGGCTCCATATTTCCCCATCACCATCTTTTAAATACTTGCTTGATCTTTATACCCCAGTATTCTCTCTATTTCTTTGAATCTCACCCATAATCTACTGTCCCACTTCCCTAAATGCATGCTGTAACCTACTGCTCCGTTACTGGTTTCCTAACTTCTACACGTACTCCAGGGTAAACACACAAACATAAGATTTGAAGCTAGCAGAATGCACAACTTATGCCTCTTGGTTCCTGAGTGATCCCATCAACTGAGAATATTTTTTTTCAAGTTCTAGCCATTTGCTTGCATATTTTATGATTTAATTTTCTCCATGCTAGGTCATATTCCATTAGATATATGTACCACAATGGCAATGAACATGGAGGTGCAAGTAGCTGTGTAATAAGATATCAAGTCCCGGATATGTGCCCAGGAATGGTATAGTTGGGTCATATGGTAGTTCCAGCTGGTTTTTTGAGAAATAGCCAGACTCATTTCTGAAGTAGCCGTACTAATTTACACTCTATGCACAGTGTGTCAGAGTGCCACATTCGCCATCTTCTTGCCAGCATTTGCTGTCAGTTCTGATAATGGCTTTTTTGTCGGGTATGAGAGGAATCCTAAAGTAGTTCTGGTTGTAGGTCCCTGATAGCTAAGGATGCGGAACACTTTTTAAGTGTCTACTCGTCGTTTCTATTTCTTCTTGTTAGAAATTTCTGTTCAGATACACCTTGCACATTTCAACTGAGTTGTTTTTTCCTTGATGTTTGTTTGTTTTTACTTCTTTATACGTTCTAGACTGTAATCCTCTGTCAGGTGTATAGCCGGCACCCCATTCTATTGACTGCCTTCTTACACAATTGACAGTTTCCTTTTCTTTTTTCTTTTCTTTTTTTTTAATTTCACAAGATCCCGTTTCTCAAATTCTGGTCTTATTTCCTGCACTGTTGAAGTCTTATTCATAAAGTCTTTAAACTGCTCCCCAGAGAACAAACACACGGTTTTCTGGTCTTCCTTCGCTGTTTCCTCTCTGGGAGGCTGGAAATCCATTGAGGAGTGTTGATATTCATGAAACCTGGGCTTTTTTAAAATTTGGTTTGATTTGGTCCAATTTAGATTGTTGCATTGACAGAGATGTTTAATGGGGTGCAGAAACTTTTCAAATGGACGTTCCAATGAGAGACTGTTTTTCTTACCAACCCAGGGCCATGGGTCAAGTAAACAGGCTAAGATTGGCTTCGATTGGGTAAGTTATCTTTCTAAGTCCTTGCCTTAAAGACCCAGGGCTTCCTGTGATTTTTGGGCTGTCCTGTGAAATACACAGCAGCACCATGCTTTCTACCTGTCACTGGGACAAGGATCTGCCTTGTCCTGTGGGATCCCTTTTCCAGGAGGCGTGCTGTTCAAGGGAATTTCTCACACCCCTCTGCTTCTTTAACCCAAAGTCTACCACAGCGGATGCATTTGCACTAGGCTTCAGGTCTGACACAGACTTGCAAAATGGGTGCCTGCAATTCAAAGCCAGATTCCCAAATGCCCTTGGGTTGCCTTTTCCAAAATCTTTTTAAACTGGAGCTGGCACCATAAGTCCTTGACACCTATTTTTTTTTTTTTCTGGCTTGGGAACAAGCAAACAACCCCCAATATGCCCATGGTTTCTGGATACTGTGCTTCTGCGTCCACCACTTCTCTTTCGTCTGCATGCATTCTTGGCACGTGATCTGGTGACGCTGGGATTCTTCCTGCAACAGATCCGTTCCCCACTCTGAGCTGCATAGGTGTTGCGTCCTTCTGTTTCTGTTTTCCCTTACAGCACCTGCTGATCTGGCCCTCAGTGGGATCACCTGTGTGTTCTCCTGGCTCTTGCAGCCTACTCCAGGATTTTTAAGCTGGTCAGCTGTCACAGTTTCCTGAAAAAAAAAAAAAAAGTTTTGTTCTTCTATCCGTTAATATATATGTGTAAATAATGTGGTCACAGGATGCTTGTTTTATGTCTCTGTGTGTATATGTGCTTGTTTTAAAATCTGTAAAACTTGTAACTCCAGATTACAACAGCTCTGGAAAAATGCAAACACGTGGATAGCCGCCATGTTTGGTAAGAGTATGCGCTGGACCTACCAAGGAGGCATTCTGTACAATGGCCCCATCCGTAGGTTAGCCAATAAGAAAACTTGACAAGCAGCAGGCAAGGTTTGAAAATAAAATTTCTTAAAAGTCCCTACATATGAGCCAACCAGGATTGAAGCCGTCACCCCCACACTCTGCTAGTGTAATTGTTCTGGTTTTTGCCTTTAAATAATGCCCTCTAGAAGGGCAGGGTACCTTCTCTCACTGCTGTGCTGACGCGGTCCCTGCCAGTTTGTAATCATGTGTGCACACAATAAACCTTGTTTTTGTATTTCAGTTAGTCATTCTCCCTGGTGGTTTTTTGGGGTCCCCACGGACTGGGCATAACTTGTACTACTGAATGCAGGTAGGAAATCTGGGAAGTTGCAGGATGGAAAGATAGCTCAATGAATAGAATACCTGTTGCACAAGCAAGAAAGCCTAAGTTCATATCTCTAGCACACAGATGGCATATGGCTATAGCCACAGTTGTGGGGGATGGAGACAGATGGATGCAGGGCTTTCTAGCCATTGCTCTAGCTGAAAAAATGGCCAGCTCCGGGTTCAGAAAGAGGACTCTGTCTCAAAAAAAAAAAAAAAAAACTGTGAAGAGTGATAGAGGGAAGATAATTAATGTCGTTGACCTCTGCTCTTCACACTCGTATGGTGAGCTCATACACATATACATGTATGTGTGTGCATGCATAGACTTTACATTGGCACATTTGTGTCCAAGTTTGCATGTTAGCAAAAGGCCAACAGTTGCTAATCACTCAGGGAGTTTATAGCTAGAATATGGTAATAACCTTTCATCTTGTGCTCCTTAGTAACCACGGAATAAGAGTCACATATAGACTGGCCACTTGGTGCTTTACACGCTGTAAAAATGACAGTACACAATGAAGTCATAGGGTTACAGTGTGAGAATGAGCCAAACAGGGCCGTGTCTTCAAACCACTTTTCTCCAATTAGAATACCCTAAACTGTGTGGGACTTTACAACAGTTGGATATTAGGAGCAATTTGATGATTAATTCACGGTTACCCATGAAGCCTTCAAGTCAAGGTTCCCTTAAAGGTCACTTGTGTCTCTTCATTTTAAAATAATGAGTGTGCTGCATACACCTTCTCTGAAAGGACATTCAGAGTAGTTTTACATGAGAATAAAATGAATTCAGGCATTTGTTCAGATGAGGCCAGATGTTTTCCCAAGAGCCTCACATTCCTGACCACAAACTAGTGTCTGCCACATTTGAATACTTGTTCTCAAAAACCAAACACTCTGGGCTTAATATAGATTCAATTAGAATGAGAAAAGTAATTATCCAGGACTTACTGTGGCCAGCAGGGACAAGCCTCCCTCATACACGGAGGTGCTGCAGGCCTGCCAAGAAGCAGTTCTCGGAGGTGTTTGTCTTGGTTGAGGCTGTGAAGTGTCCTGCAGAGCTAGCTCTATCTTATGCTTCCTGTCCCCTTATTCCCTAAAGGTCCACTTGAGAAAACAGCTGGATGGGCTTAAAAAATAACTTCCGTAACAAAAAACTGCCTAACAGGAGATGCGCTCTGTTCATCTGCAAAAATAAGCACAGCCCGATGAGCCAAAAATAGCTGTGCTGGGCAGGAGGGCAGGTGGAGGCCATGCTGGGCTATTAGGAGTCGGGCGGTGTTGGTCAAGAAAATTATACAGTGGGTTCGAAGAATTTTCTACTTTCCCTTCCTTCTGACCTTTTTGTTTGTTTGTTTCCATAGGAATTTGGCCAGAAAGGAAGGGTGATGAGCTCAGTCTTGCTGCATATTGATTCATTTATTTACCAGAGTAAGTGCTGAGCTCATATCCTGAAGATTTGCTGTAGCATGCATGGTCCAGGGAATCACACTGATGCTGGAATGTCAGGCTGCATTGAATGTCCATGTAAATCAAGCCTGCTCTCTATGCTCTTTGTGTGCTTTGGGGATGCGGTTTTGCTTGGGCTACATTTTAACTTTACTATTTTGAAAGAGCAAGCCAGGATTTAGGCCTGGGGAGGTAGCTTCACTGGTAGATTGGCTAGCATGCATAATGTCCTGGGCTCCATTCATATAGTACTTAATAAACTGGCCGTGGTGGTCCATGACTATAGTCCCAACACTCAGAAGGTGGAGTCCAGAGGGTCAGAAATTCAAGGCTATTGTTAGATGTGTAGCACTCAAGGCCAGGCAGAGCCATGGGAGACCTTATCTACAAATTGGAATTCAGCTTTGTCTGCGGAGATCATCAATTCTTGTATTCAGTATAGAGCATTAGAGCTGGGAAGGATGTCTGATTTAAGTGTGTAGTTTTGTGAACAGGAGACTGAAGGACTTTACCAGGTGACATGGCCCTTAGCATCTCTTGCTGGCACTATAGACTTCAGGCCAGACTTGTGTAGCAAACCCTTGTGAATGAGAGCATGTTGAAATAGGAGCAGCAGGGCCTTGACTCCCGCCTTGGTTTTCATGGCTCCTCTAAAACCCATGTCTTAGTTCTGAGTTATCAACAGGAGGAGAAGGGTAGGGAGCAGACCCCCTCTAAAATGCAGACTGGATTAGATTTTCTGGCTTTAATCCTGCTGCTCATACAGGCCTCCCAATGGCTCCCCATCTTGTGTGGGGGGGGGGGTAAAACAGTGGTTTCATGTAGAACAATTTTAAAAAGAAAACAAGTGTAAGGGAAAATTAGTAACAAAAGCATCATAAATACTGTTAAAAGCTTGCATTATAGAACAATCTGTGGGTGGGCTTCCTTACACTGAACACCTCTCTCTTACTTGACGAAGATGAGAACAGGGAAGATGGCTCAGTTGGCAAATTCTTGTCATGTAAGCTTTGTGGATCTAAGTGCAGATCCCCAGAATCTGTGTAAATGCCAGGTACAATGGTGGGCTTGTAACTCCAGTGTTAGGGATGTGGACACAAGATCTTGGGGTCTTAGTTTGTCAGCTAGTGTATTGGTTACTTTTTTGTTGCTGTGATAAAACAGTGGCCAAAGAGAACTTAAAGAAAAGAATTTATTCTGTTTTACCACTCCAGAGGGGTAAGAGTCCATCATGGTGGGAGGCATGGTGGAAAGTGGTAGATAGTGTCAGGAGCAGGAAGCCAAGAGATCACATTTGTATCTAAAAACATGAAGCTAAGAGACCTGGAAATGGGTGAGGCTATGATCTCTCAGAACCTGCCGCTATATTTGCATGTGCATAGAGACCAAGTAGTTAGGACCCTGATCAGGCCAGAATACTAAATACTGGCAAGAGCGTGCACGTATTCTGCCAATTCCCCAAGGGCAGGCCAGTGCAGGTGCCTGAATGCTAACAATACTTCCTCCAGCAAGGCTGCGCCTCTTTAGCCTCCCCAGACAGTAGCTCAAACCAGAGACTAATTGTTCAAACATTTGAGTCACTGGGGGGGGGGGGAATCCCCACAGTCACTGGAGCTACACCAGTGAGCTGCAGGTGCAGTGAGAGACTCTCTACTACTACTACTGAGGTAGAAAGAAAGGAAGAAAGGAGATGTGGACCTCTGCTTTCTCTTGAATAGAAACCCACCTACCTGTACATGCACTAGCATGTACACACATGGTCACACAGACATGCATCTCTCTCTGTCTCTCTCTGTCTCTCTCTCTCTCACATACACACATACACACATACAACACACACACGCATAAAGACAACAAAGATGGTGGTAAGAGTATGTCTGCCTTGCTCATCAGGAAGATAGCAGCTCTTTCTGAGTACATTTCCAAGGATACTAGAGGAAGACGGGGTGATGTGTTTATTCTGGATTGGCAATTGACTTTGTTGAATGCCTATAGCAATGCTTTCACCATAGGGTAAGACTTGGCTGTCTGTCATCTTGTCTTTACCCTCAGTTGGGAATGTGGAACTCTATTGAGCTTCAGTACTCAAGATCACACAGCCATTAGGTAACAAGGGCATTTGCTTTGCATTTCCAGTGTCCACTCAGTTGCCTGACCAAGCACTGCATTCTGGATTATTCAAAGATATGATCTACATCAACATGACGACAGATACTTTTCCTTCCTAGACCCAGAGTGCCGTGGCAAGTTTGAAACTGCAAGTCTGTGAACACCTTATTAAAGGTCAAGGCCATCCTCTCCCACTTTCAGTCTGGCTGCCTTTCTGAGAACCTGGAACTGTGAAGCAACACTAAGATTACTTAATTGTTGTTTACAATTTAGTCGGGCTCCTTTGTGAAGGGTTAGTCTCAGCAGAAATCGGAACTAAACTACAATCTTTGTCTAATCTCAGGTTTCATTTAAAGTTTGTCTATGAAATATGAATTTGTGAATGGGAGCTGATGGCCGGAAGCTGGGGAGTTGCAAGCTATTGAATGAGCTGTCACATTTCCGTAGCCTGATTTAGATCCCCGGAAGGCAGTTGTGACTGGAATTTTCAGGGCTGAAATGTTGATTGATAGGAGAGAAATGCAGAGAGAGGCTGTGGCAGGCTGAGTCCAGGGAATGACTGTAAGGGCAATGGACCGGGACAGGAGGTGAGAGCTACGAGTGTACGAGGGAACACTTACCACAGTAGATGCTGCTAAAGCAGAAAGGAGTGAAACGGGAACTCGGGAGGCACAGGGAATTTCAGGAGCAGAACATCTTCTCACAGATGAACTGAATCACAGATGACGAGTTAAAAAAAATACAGTCACACATCAGTCATTAGTCAAGCAGTTGAGATGATGACATGATGCCCTCTGAGGAGGACTTCTCAAGAGCAAATGTTTCAATCTTTAACTGCACAAACTTCTGTCTTGAATTCCAAGTTCAGGGGAGAAGACTGGTCACTCTTTGTGGAGCCCTTCCCCCACCCTGTGCTAGGAAAGCATTTTACTGACTGAGCCGTGTCCCCAGCCATTATTTTTATAGCCAAGAAAAATCAAGATTTATAGCAAGAGAACATCCTTGTAGCTCTTTATGATTCAACTTTTTTAAAAACAGTGTGTGACTTTCCATAGAACTGTTCACTCGTTGGGTTTAGGAAGGAAGAAGGTGGAGGAGTACAAGAAAACCAATATAGAGGCCTAGGTGGCAGAGATGGCGGAGGAACTGGTGCGGCTGACTCTGGGAAGTTCTCTGGGGGCTATTTTCTTAGCTGTGAAAGGACTGACATTTCTCATGCCCCCAAAGCAGGAAGCCTCTGTGTTAGTGAGCTTTGCTTTTAGGTCTGGCATTGCTCTGACCATACTCAGACCTCCTGGTCACTCACAAGATTGCCTTCTAATTTTATCATGTCCAGCACTTTCTTTCTTGGAGACAAGGATAACTATAGGAGGCATGTGGGAACATGGAATTAACATCCATTACTGACCTTGCCACCACTGTGTCCTGATGTCACCAACCTCTAGATTTCTCCATTGACACCATGCTGAATAGCCCACTCCCTACCATGACCACTCACCTGAAATGCAGACTTCTCTTTCTCAGCTTTGCAGAGTTCCCATCAACTCAGGAGTGTTGGTCTTGGCCAGGCATTGGGAGGAAGGCAACCGGTTTAAAGCAACTCACACAGGCACATGAAGGACCTGGCCATCTCTGATCTTTCAGAGCTGGTTGCACTTTTTTTTTAAGATTGCTTATTATTGGGGGGAGGGGAAAGAGCATGTCCTGGTGATGACTGCATCCAGAGCAAAGTGAAACTCCAGGCACAGCAGGGGACAGATATTTTTGGGTTGGTGGAGGTCACCTCATCCTGTGTCCCTGTCCGTGGGCAGTTCCATGCTGCCTTCTCCTTTTCTAGACTTCTGAACCTTCAGTTTCTCTAAAGCTTTTGCCTACCCAGAATGGCTTTTTGGGCAGCTGCACCAGAAATTCCAGCCAGGAAGAGAAGAAGGGAGAGGTTATTGTTGAGGGCTGTTCATGTTTCTGTCCCATTGAGAGGTAGGGGTTTTTGACACCCATTGCAATGTGGTAGCATTAGCTGTATGAATATTTAGATGCAAATGAGATAATCTGGTGGCAGGGAGAACATACATTAATGATTATGAAGATTAATGAATACCCGAGAAGTAAGTTGGTTTGGGGGTTTTGTTTATTATTTGGGGAGGGGCATCTTGTGTATCCTAGGCTGGCCGGAAATTCACTATGCAATTGGGAACGACCTTGAACTTTAAATTTTCCTGCTACCATCTACCAAGAGCTGTGATTTTATTTATTTATTTGGTTCTAGGGATCAAACTTGGGGCATTGGGCACGCTACATGAACATTCTACCAACTGAACTACATCTCAGGTCAGACATAAGTTTTGTGGGAATGATAAACTGTTTTTTCCCTCACAGCAGAAGCCTTATGTGTTTAAGTTAGCATGGGTCTACAGAACTTTTGTCTTTCCTCATTTTAAGTATAAGAAAACCAAATCCCAAAGGGCAAATCCAGCATGTCTTCCAACTGCTCTTGCCCCAACATCCACCCCATCTGTGATTTATTGGAACATATGAAGGGGCTGGTCCTGCAGACCCAAAGCTGCAAGATCTCCAAGACACAGGACAACAATAGGATATACAAGAGGAGTCCCAGTGAGGGCCCAGCATGGATAGGGTAGCAGAAACCAGAGGCCTCAAATCAGATCACTGACTCTTTTTGTGATGAACACTTGCAAGTAAAGGTATATGGGCCTGGTCTCACCTCAACTTAAGGGGAGTTGCTTGGTTCTGTCTCAACTTGATGTGCTGTTCTTTGTGTGTGAGCCCATAGGAGGCCTGTCCCTTCTCGATGGAGATGGAGGAACTGTGGATGGGGAGGAGGTATATGGGAAAGGGGAAGGGATGGGGGGAGAGGAGGAAAAGGAAACTGGCTGGTATGTAAAATAAATGAAAAAGAATGTTATTTAAATAACAGATAAACAGATAAATACAAAAATACATAAATGACTCACTGTATCACACCACAGCTCCCATGACAAGATTTTTCTTTTTTCTTTCTTGTTTTCTCTTTTTCTTTTTTCTTTCTTCTTTTCTGTTTTTTTTTTTTATTTCATTTGGCAGGGGCGTTGAAAGGGCAGATAGCACATAAAAAGGGTAAATGGGATGATGTGAAAAACATAAAGAATAAAATAAAAATAAAGTTAAAGAATTCACTCTTTAACTCACAGTGGATGCTAATCCCAAATATTTTTGTAACATGTATTATGGACTAATTGTGCTCACAAACATGAGATCTTTGTACCCCATCACCAGTTTGTTTGTTTTTCCCCCTTAATGAGAACCGACTGAACTTTTTCCTCTAGGCTGGAAAAATTCCCTCATACCAAGCCCATGTTCCATCTTCTTCTGTCTGGGACTCAAATGCGCTGCCCAGAGGAGTGTGGAGGGTCAGAAGCAAAGCCCTGGCAAAGCCCTGCAGATTCCCAGCCCTCTGCAAAATGCAGGTCACGGGGCAAATGCTTTTGTGCCTGCTGGGGATATCTGGCCCTGAAACTGGTGAAAATATTAAATTAAGATTTTTTTATTGTGCCCCCAGCAAAAGCAGTTATAGAACCAGTTAAGTGTCAGAGTGACTGAAGCCTGAAGTTCAAATTCTGATTCTGGGCAAGTTCTCAGGACATTTGCCCTCTTCTTATTAAAGTGTTTTAATCACACCACCTGATTCTTGAACTTCCATGAAAAATACCATCTTACCATCTTCTTTTGTGTGTGTGTGATTCTTGAATTTCACCCCTTTGTAGGTTCTTGTATTGATTTTGATAAAACATTAACTACGATTGTAGAGAAATTCATATACAGCAAACGCTTTTTATTGCCTTGCGCCTCATCACGCTAGTTCTTTACTACGACTCCATGATAAATAATGATAATTAAATAATGAAAATTGCACAGATATCTGGCCCCTTGCTCACATAAACCACTCTCCCCTCTCTCTCTGTGTGTGTATCATCTACAACTTTTCCAGTGTTTTCCTTTTACACTGGTATTACTAATTTTGCACTGATATTTGCTAGGTGTGACTTACTAAGTATTTGTTTTGAAATCGTTCCATTAAATAACAGTAGTAATTTATTTTTCCAATGTTTGTATACTTAGGAATTTAAAAAACAAATTTTAACTGTTTGCCTAACATTTCAATTAAACCTATTTCAAGGTCTTACACGTGGAGTATACAGCCTCTCTGTGGACCTAATCTTAATCCTAAAGATGAGAGGAGAAAGAACACCAACCCAAATCATTATGGCCAAATTAATTAAAGCATGTAATTAATTAAAGCAAGTTTTTTTTATTCATGTACACAGGCTGCCTTCCCCTAAGGCAGGGTTTGAGAGGACACATTGGCTGTGAGGGAGACAAGGCTTCTATAGCTCAGGGGTGGAGGGTTTCCATATGGGAGATTTGGTGGACAAAATAGGAGAGGTTACAGGAGCAGAACATTAGCATAACACATCAGTACCTTCTGAAACAAAGACATGCTGACAAGTTAAGCAAGACAAGGTAGGTATAGGTGGCCATAGAACCTTTAGAAGCAAACGTAGCGTTTGAAGATGGCTATAAATAACTTTTTGAAGCAAAGACATGATCGCCATTCCTGGAACAGGCAGTATTGAGCCATTTGTAGTTAAAGCATTTGTAGTTGGGCATAGCCTAATCCTTGAAAAACAGAGGTTTAATCATAAACAGGGATAAACACAGTTTGTTTTTACTATAAGATGTCTTTTAAGCCTAAGATGGCAGCAGGCTGGTTCTTCATTACATGAAAAACTCTCTCATCTCTGAGTAAACTACACAGACCAGGGACTTTTCTATGGTGAAGTCAGAGCTTGCCAGACTGATGACAGGCATGGCGACAGAGAATCCTGTATGTGATCACCAGCAGAGGATCAGCTTTAGGACCTGGAACCCAGGAAAGCACCAATTAATTTTTTCTTATTCAAACTTTTTTTTCTACCATTTCACAAATGAATTTAAAAAAATGTTGTCTATGCCTCAATGTGAGAAATACAGTTAAAACCTCACATTGTGTTTTTTCTCCTTCTGAAATTATAGAGTATCAATTTCAAATTCATTGTTTTAAAATTGTGATGGTTCTGTTGAAAAGAAGCCGATAATTAAGCTATGCATCTGAAAAGAGCATCTGCCACCAGCGAGGAGAATCTCCTCACATCCCTGTACCATATATCACCCAAGAGGAGCGTCTCCCGCATCCAGGAGTCTTCCCTCATCCCTGAAACTCACATCATTTGTGCTCCCAGTCCTGCCACGCTGCCTCAGTGTACCTTTTATCCTTTGTGTGTGGCTGTACACTTGCTAGAAACTTCTTCCAAGGTTTTTCACAAGAAGAAACTGGAGACAGCAACCTCCTGAGATATTTTACTGTGAAAAAAAATGACTATTTACCATTTTGTACTCAATATGAAATTATGAAGTGCATTTGTTTGAGGGCCTCTGGTTGACCTAGAGCTTTGGCAAGTGCACTTCTTTGAAACCAGGGTGATGGTTCAGTGGTTAAGAAAGCTTACTGCTCTTGTAGGTCACCTGGTTTTGGTGTGTGAAAAGTGTTTTTATTAGTGTTTGCACCATGTAACAATGCCATGGAGGACATTTTCTTGGATACTTTGAGCACATCCATTTGTTGTGCTTTATTAGTTGTGAGTGACTGATTCCTGGAGAATTTAGCTGAATGGTTCCACTAAACATTCCTTCTCTAATACTTAAAGTTAATGACAGTGGTTGACATATTTTAGTGGAACTGTACAATCTCTGAACGTAAAGCTTCAACGGGAAAAGAACAGTTTCCAAGGGAGACTGGGAAGGATGCATTCTTTCTTAAAATTGTCCATACACACATTTTGGTAATCATCAAAATCCAAGCTATTTAATTGCAATTAGGCATGGTGATGAACATATTTAAAGCCCTAAAGGAGTACTGGTTATACATACAACACACATTCTGGCTAGAGGGATGGCTTGGTAGGCAAAGCACCAGTTTTGAAAGCATGAGGACCTGACCACCCCCCAGAATCCACATACAAACCTGGCATGGTGCCACACGCCTGCAATCCCAGCAGTACTGAGATGAGAAAGGCAGACTTCTGCACGCTTGCTGACCACCTAGTCTAGCTCACTTGGCTAAATCACAGGCCAATGAGAGATCCTGTCTCAAACAATAGAAGGTAATCAAGGACCAACACTGGAGGCTGTGCTCTGACTTTCACATGCGTATACATTCATGCACACAAGCACCCACTTATATGTGTGAAACAGACAGACAGACAGACAGACACACACACACAGCATAGCACAGCACAGCAAAAACCACATACCAACAAAAAGCAAAAGCAAATAAAAAACATCTCCAGCAATACCTAGGCAAACCTCACAAGTTCATGGCTTTGCAGACAGAAGTGATCGGCGTGGCTCTGTGTATGGCAGTATTCACAACACCAAATCTTTCTATGTACTTCTTTTTAGAGGTGACTAGCCTGTCACCACAATTGACTTCTTATTTCTTCTTCCATATGGCCCATAACAAAAGAAAACCTTTTTCCTTAGTACATTTGAAACAGTACCTATTAAATCCTCCTGTGAAACAGAGACAGTAGAAGTTCATGGAAATAAAGGCAGACGGCTGTGGTTTATACCAAGTATTTACTATCAGGTGGTAGAGTCCTTTCTATACTGGACTGAATTGGTTTTTAGGCTGTAATCACTATTCCAGAGCATTTCACAAGGAAAGTTGGAGGTGGGCAGTGTCCACTATAGCTGCCTCCTAGCACACGAAGAGGGGCACGTTGAGAGCAAACAGAGAGGCTTTGGAACATGCGGGAGACACGTGGAACAGTCCACAAACACCCAGCGGCCCCTGTCTTCTCCCTCTTTTTCACGCCCACAAACAAACTGTTCCCAAGTCAGTTGGTTTCCGCTCCTGCTCTCTTTGTTGTCGAGTTCAAGCCACCACCTGCCTCCCTCAAAATGCCAAAGCAATGTTCTGAGTGTCAGAGGACTCAGGCCCCCCGAAGCAGAGAGGTCTGAGAGCAGAGCCGGAATGTACTCAGACTCCCAGCACTGCCCAGGCAGGAGGTAGTCTGACAACTGTTGGGTTGCATGGGTTTTGCATTACCTAAGTCCCACTCACAGACCACAGGGAAAGTGACTCCTGAGTCACGGATGTTCTGCTCCTTTTCCTCGGTCAGTAGCATAGATTACATATTAACTAAGCCCACTTCATTGCAATGGGAGATCTTCCCTGCCCTCAGACCCTTTCAGAGTAGTTGTCTGGCCTTTCCTGGCAGAGTTGAAACTTTCCTTAGACCCCCAGTCACACAACTTGTTGCCACATTAATGAATCTCTTGTCTTGTCTGAAGGATGGTTTAAGCCACTGCCTCTATATCCTCATCCCATTCCCTTTCTTCTCTAAGAGCCAACCTTGAAGACCCACCAGGTCCTCACTCTGGACTTTCCACTGGGGCAGCTTCTGCTTTCAAATATTGAAGATGATATAGAAACTCTAGTTTCTGTCTCCTGAATATCTCAATGCATCCAGCTGCTCAAAGGATAGAGTCTCCTGCCCTAGGCAACCTCTCAGGGTTTGATGCCCCCTTTAATAGCATTGCCTCACACAGTGGGGCCCTCTACCCAGGTATCTCTTTGGATAGAAGTCTGTGAGCCGGTGGGCTGTACTCAGTAAAGCCAGATGTTAACACACACTTTCTTCCTCCACTGGCCCACTCACCCGGCACTCAGCCATTTAACTTAGTCTGATCCTATTGGGCAAGTTCTTCAGGACCTGTTTACTGTTGGAACAGTTTCTGTGTGGATGCTGAAAGGGGCCTTGGTGAGAGGGTGTGTTTTGACTACATTTCTGTGTGCTGTCGTGACCTGGTTTTATAAGTCTCTATCCACTCCGCCTCCTTTTATGGAGGCTGAAGTTCACTATGCAGCTGTGACTGGCCTGGAACTTAGCTATGTAGACCAGGGTGGCCTATATTTTATCTCTAGTCAAATCTCAACAACTCTTTATGGATTAAAGCTCAATTTTATATGTGTTTACCTAACAGTAGCAATTGGCAAGTGCATTCATTACTTTTGTTTCACTGGGACAACATGCTGGACACACATAGGAACTTGGAAGGAGGAAGGTTATAGTCTGCTCATAGTTTCAGAGGATTTGACTCATAGTCATGGGGAGCAGTGGCAGGGCACAGGCCAGGAGGCAGAGATGGGGAATACAGAACATGGCTCACTAGTTTTTTTGTCCCCCCCCCCCATTTTCTCTGGGATTATAGCCACTGGTCCTGACTGGAAACTTCCTCACAGACACACCCACAGATGAGCCTCACCCTCCCACAAGCAACTCTGAATCAGCTGGTGGACGATTGGCTCTTACAGGAAGCCTTGGTGCTCTATCAAGTACCTTTGTTACGAAGATGGCTCCAGACAAAATTTCAATAATAATGTGTTTTTTTAATCTCCTCATTTTGGACATCTAATTTTAGGCCATGGCTTCATCACTGGTTGTGGGTTGAGTCTCAAGTGATCAATTGCTACCTGGACAGGAGGCAGCAGCTTTCTCATCCAGGTCTGGCAAAACCTCCAGCTGACAGTTTAGACTTCTGAAAAATGAACATTTATTGCAAAGGTGGTCTATATAGAGATGGCAGTCCTTGTATATGTGAAGTCCATAGAAGAATGTTAAAACAGCAATGCTTAAGGCCTGAACAGGCATGACTTTCAAAAACAGCCTTATTCCTTTCCCAGGTACAAATGTACAATTTTCTAGAAATCCCACAACTAAGATTATAAACTCTATAAGCAGTAAAAACATGTTCAGACTGCCTGTGCAAACTATGGTTTTACCTTCTCCTTTGTAGTCCTGTCGTAGTCACCTCGGGAACTACGCTAGGATCTGACTTACTGAGAAACAGAGAGACAACGTTCCTCAGAAATGTCTGAGTGAAGCTATCTGAAGCCACCCTTGCAAAGTTGTGAAAGCCCTTTTAGCATAGCTCTCCTGAAGAGCCCATACCTTAACACTTCGGTAAGCATTTTCTTTTTCTCAAGAGCCTCCCTTCCTATTAACCCCATGCTTAAGTCTATGTTTAAATCTCTTTCCAACTCTGCTTCATACTGGCTCATCCTGAAATTCTTTTCTGTGGTGGAGTTAAGATTCTTGGAGGTCTCTGAAGAGAGCACCAGGCCAAAGGAGTCTGTATCTTGGAGCTGAGTTTCTGGCCCCTCCCCCACGACCAGTGACTGAGGGTCCTTGGGTAATCCCACACGGAGCCTGAGAAAATGAGCTGTGCTTCTGGCCTCCAAGCTTGGGATGTCTTAGACAGTGTTGAAAACGCAAGTCTTGGCACTTTCATTTTGGTACTGTTTTTAGTCTGTGGATTTTTGCATTTTAATCCAGTCCACGGTTATGGATAGTTCACAGGAGATAGCTAACAAGGTCATTTCAACTTGGATTACATTTTAGCAGTGTATTAATTAAATTCCAAGATACAGATATGTCCCCAGAGTCATTGAGACAATTATTACCGGTGTGTGAATTCAGAGCACAGGCTATTCTTCACTCTGATATGCTAAACAAAGAGCCTCTGGGGTGCTCTGTCTCTAGACTGCCAGGGGTACTGGAGAGGAAGCAAATCTGCAGGGAAATGCCTGTGCTTTCAAACTCAGCCACTTTAGCATCCACAGCAGGACAAATGCTTCGTTTTCAGTGTGCTTGGCGCTGTAGCTAGGAGAGAATCTCTCTTGTAGTTACTTGTAACCTAACCCTCCAGTGTGGAGCCCTCACCTGAAGTCTCCAACCTCAGCCTTAGCCTTCTCAGGTAAACAACCAACCAACTGCCACCACCACCAACAAACTTCTGTTTTCCCCCAGTGCTGGAGAGATGAAGAAAAGGGGACCCCTGGGGCATCTGGACAGCTAGTGTTGCCAAAACAACAAACCCCAGACCCCAGTCCTGTTCAGGAAGAAAAATCATGTTTAATAAAGTAAGGTAGATAGTGATAGAGGAAGTCACGTTGACCTCCAACCTCTGTATGCCTGTACACACCCATGTGCAAATACACACGCACACACACACACACACACACACACACACACCTTGGGAATAGAAGTAGGCAGCATAGAATGCCTGCTCTATAAAATGTGTTTCTTTGATTTTTAAATGAATTTGGTTGAGTTCATTTTCTTGGGACTCATAAATTAAGTTTAGAGCTGAGAATTCTTCCCTCCTTATTCTGTCTGTCAGATTTTATGTCCGCCATGGTAGGGATGTGTCAACATAATTTAGTACTTGATACTACAGCAACATCTTAAAAAAGTCCTCTGCATGTGTGCCTTTTACTGTTTCCATTTTTCATTAGCACATATTAAGCATACGCCCTAAGGTTTCAGTGTAACATTTTCCCACATGTGTAGAGTTTATTTTGATCATATTTACCTTTGACACCTTTCTTGTCCTTCTTTTACTACTAATATCTTTCCTTTTCCCAGCAAGTTACTCTTCTGCTTTTATGGTGTGTGTGCATAAATGTGCGTATGTGTGTGTGCATGTGTGTGTGCGTGTGTATGCACATGTGCATGTGCGTGTGCCAATGAGTTTAACTGGTGTTACTTTCAAGAGTACGGGTGAGATATTGTTTACAGTAGCGTGGTCAACTTACCAGCCACTACACCATAAATGAAAATGTCTTCTCTCACCCAATAGTTATATCAATTGCTCATAAATCCCTAGGGAGCACTGGATCCACTTGACTTTTTCTAAATTCCCTGTTCTTAGGTTGGTCTTAACTCGCCACGCTTCCTATCTGGTTTTATTACTCCGTTAATGTGCTCAGTTTTAATTCCTCACAGGTGATCTGCCAACTTGCCCTCTGGGAGAGGGATGGCAAGGCTCAAGCACCAGCTTTCCATTATTTTTTGGGACTAGTGATTTCTTCCTCTCTTTGGGGATATAAATTTTGCCTCAGTACTAGACAAAATTTCCATTATTATTCCAAAGGAAGGATGTTTTTAAATTGACAAAAGCCTACCCAACAAAATGAGGGTTTTTTTTTCTAATTACAAAGCTGTGTTTTCTACCCACTGTTAACACCTGTCGAATACCAAACAAACATCTTAATATTAACCCAGGCCATGGTGTCTTGGTTGATTGCAGAAATATTTCTTGAGCCATAAAAAAGAAAGCAAGAATTAATTATTACTTATTGAGTTAGAATTAATGGTTATTCTCATTTCCATCAACTTCAAATGAGATTCATTTTCAAAGTCAAACTGTCCAGGGGAGATTCTCAGTGGTTTGGGGGCAGCAGTTTTCTGAGAGGCTCTGGGAGGATACTTAATTTCAACTCGTATTATTTCTACTAATATTTAAATCTGTGAATGTTAATTGCTTCAAGCACTCACCTGTGTCTTTTCCAAGACGTGGAATGCAGAGGAATATTTTCAGTAGCAAGCAGATTCTGCAAACAGTTCCAACTAACCTCAGACATGGAGGCGTACTTCTTACGGCCATGGGTACATGTTTAACAATTATCCACAGCTCTTGCTTCGTTAAGGATTCACACTGGAATAGTGTGATCACATGATAAAGGATAAAAAATTATGCTGGATGTTTTGTAAGATGAAACATTTTTCTATTTTTCCCAGCACTGCGGGTAGCAACCAGGGCCTCATTCTCGGGAAGAACAGGTCCTCTACCATCAGACCCCTTCTTTCCCAAATCATAAGAATTTTTTAAGGAAGACACAGGTATACTTGCCATCGTGTTAGATAAAACCCACATGGCACTTGTGAGATGTAACCACCATGGTGACTCTGAATTATATCTGTAGGTCCTTTCTATGTGTTTACTCAAAATCTGGGGTCATTTTCTACTCTTGCTGCTGATTGAACTTGGAGTTTTACATCTAATAATGGGTAATGGTTGTGGCGACTCTAGGTGATCTCTGGGTTAAAAAATAAATGGTGGCCGGGCGGTGGTGGCACACGCCTTTAATCCCAGCACTCAGGAGGCAGAGGCAGGTGGATCTCTATGAGTTCGAGGCCAGCCTGGTCTACAAGAGCTAGTTCTAGGACAGGAACCAAAAGCTACGGAGAAACCCTGTCTCGAAAAAAAAAAGAAAGAAAGAAAGAAAGAAAGAAAGAAAGAAAGAAAGAAAGAAAGAAAGAAAGAAAGAAAAAAAGAAAGAAAGAAAGAAATGGTGGCCCAACTTGTGTCTTGGTCCTTGTGGCCTTTGGAGGCATACTTTGGGAAAATGCTCCTGAAGTCAGAGGACCTGCTGTCCTGAAGCTGCCTGGGGACAGATCCCACAAAGATGCAGGGACAGACAAGGAGGTACCTGGGGACTCCAACTGCTCAGCTGCTCAGCTCCATCATTCAGTACATTTACCCTAGCACCAGACTAAAGAGAAAAGCTTGGATCTTCCCCTGACCCCAGCTATTACAGCCAAAATCCTTCTGAATGACTCCGGGATAAACTGCTTTGGAAGTCCCACCTGCAGAACTTGAGATGTGACAGAATGTGCCTATTGGTTAACTTCACTAAGGTTCAGATGGGTTGTTCAATAGCTTAGACACCCAGAGAAACTACTCCAGCTAGCATGAGTAACGTTAGGGAGGATTAATTGCCAAATTAAGAAGTGCTCTAACTTGCAATGGTCAGGAAAGTAGAGACACAATTTTATGTAGCCCAGGCTGGCCTAGAGCTCACTATGTAGCCAGGGATGATTTGGATCTTCTGATGCTTTGGTCTCTGCCTGGGATTGCAGGTGTGTACTGCTACGTCTGGTTAATAGTAAGTCGTTATTTTTTTCTTGCTGTTTCTGGTTTCCTTGTTGTTGCTGCCTCTTTTCTGGGGCTGCTAGGCTAGGCAACATGGACATGGAAGTGCCTGTGGAAGTTTGGCTAGCTAGGTCAGTCAGTGGCAGCAGCTTACCGTCAGCACAGGCCCCAGCTGGCACTACCAGAGAATGTGTGTATTTATCAGGTGTGTGTTCTCTCATTTTTTTCATGAGGATCGAAAAGCAGTAATGTTTTACTGTAAATAACAGTTATCAAGCTTTAAGGCAGACCCAGAGAACCCCAATATAAAAGCAAGAGAGATGGGGGGAGGAGGAATAGGAAACCATCACTTTCACCATTACCAGTGTGAATTTTAAACTAAGTTAAAAATGAGACTTAGGAGTTCACAGACCTAAATGGGGTTTGAGAATAAACTTCTGGGAATTGTCACAATTACTCATGCAGCAGTGGTGTAAACTAAGATTATGATCATTTTAGAAAACCAAATCTAATTGACAATTGCCATAGAATCTGCCTCTCCCAGGCATACTTGTCTGTGAGTACTGCTCAGCTCATTCATATTGAAAACAAAATCCTATTCCCCAAAGAGAAAATTATTTATAGTGCAGGTAGAGATTGTTCTGTTCCTGAACTGTGTGGGATTTCACTTACACAATTTTGAAACCTTCTGGGGAAAGATACACAAAGTACCAAGGGAAGAAACATTTCCTGTTCCCTGCCTCCCTTCCCAGGGAAGATGCTTGTTCAGACAGCAAAAAGAAAAAGGAAGTGGTTTCTCTGCTGCCCTAGTGGATTCCTGAGGGCAAGACAACGTGGAGCTAGATGCTGCAGACATGAATGGTTTGGTCGATGAAGAGCTTGCTACCCACTATGAGGACCTGTGTTCAGATTCCCAGAACTCATGTAAAAGTTCCTGTAATCCCAGTGCTGGGAAAGCAGAAGCGGGAGGATGCCTGGGGCATCCTAGTAAAATTGGTGAGCTCAGTGAAAGATCCTGTCTCAAATAAAACAACATGGAGAGCTGTAGCAGGAGGGGCTGCTTGTTTGTCGCAGCCACCCAGCCCCGAAATAATCACACAGAAACTGTATTCATTAAATCACTGCTTGGCCCATTAGCTCTAGCTTCTTATTGGCTAACTCTTACATCTTAATTTTACCCATTTCTGTTAATCTGTGTATCACCACGTGGTCCTGGCCTGCCAGCAAAGTTTCAGCATGTCTATCTCCGATGGCGGATCCATGGCATCTCTCAACTCCACCCTTCTTTCTCCCAGCATTCAGTCCAGTCCTCCCTGCCTACCTAAGTTCTGCCCTATCAACAGGCCAAGGGAGTTTCTTTCTTTTCTTTTTTTTTTTAATATTTATTTATTTATTATGTATATAATATTCTTTCTGCGTGTATGCCTGCATGCCAGAAGAGGGCACCAGATCTCATTACAGATGGTTGTGAGCCACCATGTGGTTGCTGAGAATTGAACTCAGGACCTTTGGAAGAGCACGCAATGCTCTTAACCGCTGAGCCATCTCTCCAGCCCAAGGGAGTTTCTTTATTCATGAATGGTAATCACAGCACACAGAGGGGACTCCCACATCAGAAACTGATTTAGAAAGATGCCAGATTTCAACCTGTGTGTATGTATGTTGTGTGTGTTACGCACACATAAAAATGTGACTCTTAAATATACGTCTAAAATACAACTAAATATGGGGATCAGTGCTCTTAACTTCATAATTTCATAGTGTTATCACTTTTAACTTTTAAATCCTGTGCATTTTATTAGAAACGCTGGCAGATTCTGTGGGACTCAGTGGGTATCTACCATGGTTGGAGACCCTGTCTTGGCATGAGGATTGTCCCATGAAAACACAGCCGATTGAGAGCCACCGCCATTCAAAGCATGACTTTGCTTCCTTGGGTGGCAGCTCCTGTGGCTCTTCAGCCTCATGTTTTCCACTCTCACACTGGTGACCTGGATGAGGTAAAAGCCACAGTCCCACTTCTGGTTTCTTTCAGTTAGGCATGTTATTCATTGTTCTATAACTTCCATTACAAATCACTTAAAAATCATAAAAAAAATACTGGTAATTTCAATACAGAGTGGTAGGTGGTCCCCAACCAAGTAGGAGGGCTATAGCCCTCATTGTAGAAAAGGAAGATGTTTCCAGAGATTATTGAAATGTCTTGCCCTCTGAGCTCTCCATTGCAGGGCATAATCTCATTCATTTCACAAAGAGTGCCCTCTGTCTAAGGCAGTGTGGGCATAGAGCTGAGTAAGGATAAAGCTCACAAGCGTGTGAGGTAGTAAGAAATACAGAGCTGAAAGGCAGTATTGTTATATAATGGAGGTTCAAAGACAATGGTTTAGTCACATGGATTACTAATTGTTGGGGATAAGGATGTAACTCAATGGTAAAGGTGTGCATAGCCCTATATTCCAGCCCTAGCACTAGGTGCACGTATGCTCACTTGTACATACCCTCACATATGCTTGCTAACTTCTGTTGATCTGTATGTTGGGTGTACATTTGTGGACTTTTTTTTTTTTTTTTTTTTTTTTTTTTNGGTTTTTCGAGACAGGGTTTCTCTGTGGTTTTGGAGCTTGTCCTGGAACTAGCTCTTGTAGACCAGGTTGGTCTCGAACTCACAGAGATCCACCTGCCTCTGCCTCCCGAGTGCTGGGATTAAAGGCGTGTGCCACCACCGCCCAGCCCAACATCCGTGGACTTTATTGTTCATTTAGACCCTTAAAAATCCCCAGGTCTTTATTATATCCATTTTACAGATAATGATAGGGAACATCTGAGAAATTAAGCAATTTTCTAAGTTTTGCAGAACTATATGTAAGAACCAAAAGTCGGTCCCAAAGGTGGGCTACAGAAATGTGCATATAGCATATACTAGGTGGGGTAGAGAATTTACATGCGCATGTAGAGGGTTGCTTGTGGTGTGCTGTGTGTGCCTGTGTGCGTGCGTGCATGCATTCCATGCATAAAGGATGGAGCCCTGGGCTTCCGGTATTTCAAAGTCTCTCACTAGAACCTGGAATTTACCAAGTAGGCTAGGCTGGCTGGCCAATGAGTCCCAGGGATTTGCCTGTCTCTCCCTCTCCATGGCAGCCTTATAAGTATGCTTTACCATACCTGCCTATTTTAAAATGTGGGTTTGGGGGATCAAACTCAGGTTTTCATGCTTGCTTGGCCAGCTCTTTACCACCGAAGCTATAACCTCAGCCCTGGAGAAATACTCCTGTATATTAGGGCTGCAACTCAGTGGGTATGTTTGCTTCACAACAATGTTACAGAATCCATCTCCAGCACTGAGGCGTGGAACAGGGTCCTTGCTACTCAAATAAAACATACGGGAGGCTTTCCTCCGGCTGATTTTCTGGCTGTCTTTCATATGGAGCCGGAGCAGGGAACATTCACCCAGCCTCTTCCTTGGAAACACAGACTTCAAGTAAGAAGGTAACTTCGCTAATACTAATTTAGCACCAGCCTCCAGGTGTTCTGAACTGGGAAACATTTCAAGAGTGACTCAGAGTGACAGTGATGAACACATTTCAGATGACATTTTCCTCGAGTTTGGGTTTATTTATCTCATTAATATTTTTCTCTAGGCAAAATACATTTGCTGTATTCTTTCTATTTATAAGGTGGAACTGTTTTTCTTCTTCAGTGCAATGACCTTCCACCAGAGGCAACGGGAAAGCATGAGGACAGGTGTGCAGATGCCCCGGGAACACGGCTTAAAATGTGAATTCTTTGTGGGTGTCCACAGTTCTGGTTCTTAGGAACAGTATCACTCTACCAGTTTGGGGCTTGGATCTAGTGTTGCCTGTTCCTAAAATGGGATCCCATAGTGCCACCATAGTCCAAGCTCAGCTCTGATAGAGAGGACAGCTTGTTGCCATCGTTTCCAACAGAGCTTCTCATGGCTACCTGGTAAAAGCTGCCATCTTTCCCTGGCCCTGAAGCTTGGATTTCCTGTGCTGTAGTTGTATTATTTTTCATAACTTCCCTTATGTGTTGCCTTGTTTAAAATCTTGCAAAGGACCCAAGACTGATAATCTAGCTCTCCAATTAAGAAGCTATAAATATCCTCAAAATTCAAAGACAGCCCTAATTTTATGTCAAGTCCTTTTTAACCTTGAAGTAGAAGTATATTCCTTAGTAACAGGTGTCTGTTCCTGCTTTTCAGCTTGAGCATTTTCAACTATGAGGCAGAAGGAGAGAAAATGAGGTCAAGGAAAACAAAAGTAGATACATAACTATTCTGAAAAGGGGAAATTTCCCATAAGGGAATTACTGTGAGCCCTTAAAGAATCTTGAGCCACCAAGGGCCATGGAGAAGGTCACTGGGGCAAAGTGTTTGGTGCAAGGAGGAGGAGCTGAGTTCAAGCCCCAGCACCCATGCTGGAATACCAGTTCTTGAGAGATGGAGACAAACAGATTCATGGGGTGCACTGGCCAGCCAGCCTAGATTAATCAATAAGCTCAAGGTTCAGGATGGTATTGTCTCTCAAAAAATAAGGTGGAAAGAAATAGAGGAATACACTTATGCTTAACCTCTGGCCCTCATACATGGAGAAGCACACAAACACACACACACATGTACATACATGTGTGCACAAGCGCACACATACACACACACACACACTGGCGTGCACACATACGACTTATTCTACAAACAATTGATTAATCTGAATATCTTGGAAAGCATTTATGAGCCTGGAACTGTGAATGGGTAAAGGTAAGCAGACCTAGGGTGTTGTATCTCCTGAGACCTTCAAAGGTATGTGTGTGGGATGCACACTGAGGCATTTTCAGCTTCCTTTTGTACTCAGCTAGGTGTCCCTGAGAGACGAGAGTTGTGCCTCTGAAACTCTGTGAGTCCATCACATACTCTACCCAAAAGTGTGATAACACATCATCTGTAAGGATGCAGTTGCCAAGGCTATGCTAAGAGAGGAGATATTTAATGGTGCTGTGGAGGGGGTAAGGATACAAAAGAAGTTCAGGAAAAACTGTGTCAGGAAAAAAAAATCTACAAATTAGCAAAAGAAAACAACTCATTGTTTCCAGCAACCTCAGCTACCAGCCTGTTGTGGGTGTAGTTCGTGGGTTTTGCTGTATGTCACACACAGAGCCACTGCAGTTATGAAAGCAGTGAGTTGATGGTATTCACTTAGACCCAGTGTCATGTGGATGCAGATCTTCTGTAGAGACCAGAGGAAAAGGTGGCAATGTCTCTTCAGACCCATGACAGGAGCAGACTACTTTGTTCCAAAAGTACTGTGTCGGCAGACGCTGCAACAAGACAGCTTTTTCCCAGTGCAAGGTGCCTGAAATGAGAATGCCACAGCTGGCACAGTAACGAACATCTTTTCCTACAATGACTTAATGTTGGGTAAATAAGGCAATGGCTCTATCTCACCCTGGTGTCCCAACAGACCCTGTGTTTTCACAATGGCCCGGAACACATGCGTTCAAGAGCCGTGTTCTGCCAGATTGCACATCCCCTTCCATGCACAGTGGCATAAGAGGAAGGTGGAAATTCTAATTGCAAATGCTTTCTGCTAAAAGTCATTCACAGAGATAGAATGAGGTAACCGATCCTCTGCCTTTTTTCATACGCTATTGTTCTCCTAAGACCACGAGGGAATTTTCAAATATGGCATGCTTGAATGTCAGGTTTTAGTCTTCGGTGCTAAACAAAAGACAACGCTGCAGCAATTAGGAAAATGTTCCGATAATGACTCAGAAAAGTACAGAAGGGTTGGCCTTGAGCTTTCAAGATGAAAGGGGCTCTGTTTATTCTATCTAGTGGAGAGTCAATGAATGGGGATCTGTGTTCATGTGTTTGTTCTGTGAGGGTTATAGTAGGTTTAGGGTTTGTGTTACTGTCTTCCACTGGCAAGGTAGAAGACAAAGAGATATACACTGAGGTGAAAGCTCAGCTGAGGAAGTGAATGCTGTGAGAAAAAACAATTCTCTTGTATATTGTAAAGATTTGTCACTCAAATTGGTTTAATAAAACATTGATTGACCAGTAACCAGGCAGAAAGTATAGGCAGGGCAACCAAACCAAGGATAGAAAGGAGAAGGGCAGAGTCAGGAGATGCTAGTTAGCTGCCAGAGGAGAAAGATGTATTAGGGTGTTGAAATAGGAGCGGCGGGGCTGCGTCCCCGGCACCCGGCCGCCCGCATGGCTAGCTTATGCCCGAAATAATTACACGGAAACTGAATTCTATTAAACACTGCCTGGCCCGGCTGGTTCCAGCTTCTTATTGGCTATCTCTTACATATTGTACTAACCCATTTCTAATATTCTGTGTAGCCCACGAGCTGGCTTACCAGAGAGGATCTTAACCTGCGTCTGTCTGGAGTGGGAGCATCATGGCGACTCCCTGACTCAGCTTCTTTTTCCCAGCATTCTCTTCTGTTTACTCCACCTACCTAATTTTCTGTCCTATGAGGGCCGAGGCAGTTTATTATTAGCCAATGAAAGCAACAGATAAGATACAAGACCCACCTCCATCATTAGGGCACAGGTAAAGCCATGAGACATGAGGAAAAACAGATTAGTAGAAATGGGTTGATTTAATGGTAAAAGCTAGTTTGAGATAAGCCTGAGCTATTCAACTAAGCATCCTGCAATTAATATTAATCCTCTGAGTGGTTATTTAGAAGTGGCTATGGGATAAGGCAGAGCAGAAGTGCTTGTTTGCAAACAGGAGGACCAACATTGCATCCCTGGCACCCACAAAAGAAGCAGTGATGAGGTAAAGACAGGAAGATCTGTGGGGCTCTCTGTCTGGCCAACCAGCATAGTCTAATAGTGGAGCTCCGGGATTCAATGGAAAACCCTGTCTCAAAGAAACAAACAGATTCAAAGGTAGGATAGCTACTAAAGAATGGCACTTGATTGTGTCCTCTGCCTTCCACATACATGTGCATATATTTGCACCTGCACACACACACACACACACATATTCATACACACACAAGCATACATACATAATGCCTTCACACATGGATATGATAAAATATAATAGATAACTAAAGAAGAAATGGAACTTTGCAGCAGGATGACAAACAAGTCAGTTTTAAGAAAGAACTGTGTGACAGTATTATGACATAGGAAGGGAAATATCTAGAGTCTTAACAAAAGTGAGATTTGGTTATTCTTCAGATATCTATTTTATTTTGTTCTGTATTACTTGGTATTTAAATGTGTTAAAAAAGCGTGACAATACAGAAGTTAAGTTGTGAGTTGCAATGCTAAAGTCAATTCCTACGGTAAATCTGAAGCAACCTCTTCATTTTTTGGAGGTGGCATAGCCTTGGAAACAAGGAATGTGTTGAATTTCCACATTTTTGTTTGAAATAATAAAAAAAATGTATGGGTCTGGTGGCACAGGCCTGGAGTCTCTGCTACTTGGGAAGAATTACAAGTTTGGGGCCCCTCTGAGCTACAGAGTGAGTCCCAGGTCTTAGGTCTTCATCGACGTTAGATCAGATTTGCTCTGATCTGAGACCCTGCTGGGTCTCCATCTTGTCAGTTTACTCTTACTTTGTTTGTTTGGCAACTTGCAGTCCCATGAACCAATTGATGATTCTAAGAGAACATGTTTGTTTATTTATTTTTTTTACTTACTTACTTGCCTCTTGAGATGTAGTATCCCTTCTCAGGCTGTTCTAGAACTCACGGATTAGCTGAAGATAAGATTAAACTTTCAGCCCTCCTACGTCCATCTCAGGACTGGGATAACTGGAATGTGTCATCATATGTGATGAGTGTGGTACTGGGCCTTGAACCCGGGGTTTTGACATGCGAGGCAAGCACTCCATCAACTGAGACACACCCCTAACCCTATCCATTTGGTTTCTCTAGAGCACTGTTCAGTACAATGGTTCTCAACCTGTAGGTTGTGACCCCTTTGGGGGTCAAATGATTCCTTTACAGAACTTGCCTAAGACTATCCAAAAACACAAATATTTATATCTCAATTTATAACAGTAGCAAAGTTGCGGTTATGAGGTAACAAAGAAAATAATTTTATGGCTGGGAGTCATCACACATGAGGAACTGTATTAAAGGCTCTCAGCCTTAGGGGGGGTTGAGAATCACCGTGCTAGTACATCTTGTTTCCTCTTAGGTTCCTGTTCAGTGAACATGCATTTCCACTTTGTTGAAGACACATATCCCCAGAGCAGACAAGGACTGACTCTTCAAGCCAGCTGGCTGTACCTCTAACAGGACAGTTTCTCTCCAGCTTGCTCTACCTTGGATCCCAGCAACAGAGCCATGCCAGACTGGAGTCCCTGAGTCTGTTTGGGCTCGCTGTCATTGAATTGTCTGGGTGCTGTTAACTTTCGGAGTTAAATAATCTAGCAAGATTTTTCTGAGTGAGTGACTATCACCCATCCCCACCCCCTCACCCCAGATGGACTTTTGAGAGAGGACTGCCCATGAACTCCTTTCTGTTCTCCACTGGTCTCAGAGCTCTTCCAGAGGCATCTCACCTCTGCGGGATCCCAGAATTTGAGCTTTGGATGTGAAATTTGCTCAAGGCAAAGATCCAACTTTTCATTCTGCTTAAACGGAAGAGTGAGATTAAAAGAGAAAAATGGCTGCATTGAGGACAGAAGACGGAACTGTGCTTCACCTCTGTCTGGTTTAGCAGTTAATTTCTCCTCAAGAGGGACATTAAGCCTTTCTACCTGGCAGACAGACTCTGACTGTCTAAGCCCGGTGTGGGTAGTGGGGCAGGATGAATGATTAGACCCTGCAGTCGTCATAGGGAGACAAGGCTCGTATTCTTTCCTCCTGTGTTTCATAGGAAATATAGGCTATCCTTCCACTGAGTATTTGCTTAACCAGGTCATAGGAATTCCTAATTCAGAAAGAGGAAAAACAACGTCTGCTAATGAGGTCTAGTGCATTTGAGAACATTCGCAGGTGTTCTCGAGCCACGGGAATACGGCTGTTCGCTTACCCTGTGCTTGGCCAAGCTTTTGGTTCACATTAATCAGCTTCCCTGGTCAGCACTGACTTTCAGCTCAGAAACAAGCTGTGTGATAGCTGGTTGTTGTAGATTTCTTGAGTCAGAAGAAAACCGTGATGTCTGTGGCCAGGAGCCTGGCAGGAGTCTGTGCTAAGTAAGTCTGCGCTGTAATAATTGTGATGATATTCTGTGAACCTAATTGGGAATAAGCACCTTTTATAAAACACCTAATTGAACGTGTCGAATGGACCTAATTTAGCCCACGAACTGGACAAACTTTTTAAAAACATAATGTCAGTTGACAAATCAATAGCCAATGTAGTCCTTTGCATTGGCAGATGCATCTGAGAGTCTTAGAACAAAGTCCAGGCACAACCAGCATCTTCCCTGGTGCAGAAGCACGGAGAAATCAAGGAGAGAATCAATAGTAAGTCCTAAGTGTCTACCTTAGTAAGACAGGGCATTGGTAGCAAAGGTGAGGATACCACATAGCATCCCTGTGCTTACTGTGAGAATCAGCACTGATGTCTACATCTGGTCATGGGCTCCTCACCAAAATTCTAAAAAGTAGATGCTATAAAAATCATCTCTAGGGCTAAGGATATCCCAAGTCAGTAAAGTGTTTGATGAGCAAGGACATGAGTTCTTTCCCAGAAGTCATTATAAAGTTGAAAATCCCTGCACCAGGCAGGTGGAGCAGGAAGATATCTGGGGCTTCTTGACTAGCCAGCCTAGTTGAATGGGTAAACTTCAGGTAAAAGACAAGATGGAAAGCAACTGAGCAAGGATGCTTGAAGCTGACCTCTGGCTTGCACATGTATACACACACATACATGTACACATACATGCATACAAACATCTCCAGTCTTACAGATGAAGAAGTTAGGGCACTTCAGTCACTGTGAGTCTGTGAGTCTGTGAGTCTGTGACTTGTCATTGTCTAGCTTGGCATTTTGGAAAGTTGGGTTTCTTGTTTCTCAGGGTTCTCAGAATTCTCAGAATCTTACTGGTTATGCTCATTTTTAACCTGCCTATCAGACACCCAAATGAAGGTGAAATTGGACAACTTGGCATTTCAATATGAATTTCAACAAGATCAGGGCTTGATTCAGCTCTCTGGATATCATGGACATACTAGTGATGTTTAAAGGCTCAGGACTGAACTGTGTTACCTGTAATTGTTGTGTTAACCTGTGTGTGTGTGTACATGCATGCATGCACATGTGCCTGATACCTGAATGAGAATTTTGTGTAACTGACTTATTTATTTAGAGGGAGTAGGTGGTTTTCAAATTTAGCAGCAGCAGCATCCTTATTTTGTGGGTATATTTAGTTTGCTTTCCATTACTGTGATAAAGACCACAAAGACTAAAGACCAAAAGCATCTTGGGGGAGGAAAAGCTTTATTTCAGCTTTTAGTTGTAGTCCCTTATGATGGAAAGACAGGGCAGGAATTAAAACAGAGAACACGGAGGAACACTACTTACTGGCTTACCCAACTTGTTTCTTACAAAAATCATCTTCCCAAAACTGAAACTGTCCACAGTGGTCTATGCTCTAGGACAGCAATTACTAATAAAGAAAATGCCTTATAATCTTGCTTACAGGCCAGTTAGATGGAAGCATTTTCAAAGTTGAGATTACCTCCTCCAAAATGTGTCATGCTGACAAAAAGCTAATCAGAACCGGGGGAGGTGATCTCAAGGTCAAGTTGTTTGCTAGATGTGATCTTTGTACCTCAAGGGTGATATTATTAGAGCCTGCTAGAAAGTGCAGAGAGGCATACCTCCCCTGGGGGGAATATTCCATTAATGCTAGTGTTAATGGTTGTTCCAATTTGGGTTGTAGCTCTGAATGATATATATTTTTAATTTAGTTATCTGTGTTTTTAATTAAAAACTTTCCTTACTATATAGTATAATCTAAACGAAAAACAAACTCAGCAATACAATTGTGACTAGATGCCATTCAAGGCTGAGATGTGTTCACACTAATGAGCTGTGACTTTTCCTCATGAATTTGTCATTTCCTCTTGGAAGATATATCGTTTAAAAACTAGGTGAACATATTTTATTTTAAAATTCTTTTATATAAAATTTCAGGGCTTGGGGATGTGGTTCAGTGGGTACGGTCCTTACCTAGCACACAGGAAGCCCTGGGTTTGATACCCTGCACCACATAAGCCAGGTGCGGTGGTGTACAACTTTAATCACAACACTGCCAAGGTGGAGGCAGGACAAAGATCAGAAGTTCAGGTTTATCCCCAGGTTACATAGCAGGTTTGAGGCCAGCTAGGACTGCATGAGACCCAAAAGTGAACACAAAACAAAAGAACAATATAATAAATTTCCAACTATCCATCAATGCATTTGAGAAATAAAAAATTATAAATACCATTTAAACTACTGACAATGTTTAAGATCATAGTTTGCTTGCTGCCTAACAGAGACAGAAACCAGACCATCTTTGTTATTGTCCATGTCATGAAGTGTCCATAGTTCCCCTCTGTTTGTTTAGCTCCCCAGAGAGTGAACTGCAGGCTTTCAACCTTACGTAATTGAATCTTATTGCGTGTATGCTTGTAAAACATACTTCTACATGTCAGTGGCTTTTTTGAGGCTTGCATGCATGCAGTTCTAATTAGTTTTGTAGTTACAAATATCCTATTACTTTTCTACAGACACAATGGATTTGTTTTCATCTACTGATGGATGTTGAATTCGTACTTAAAATCCATCTACAAAACATGCAAGAACATTGGGGTTCTTCCACCTGCCCCTCTCCCCCACTGCAAAGCTATGAGGGGCTCTGTGGCATTCTCTTGACTAGAAATTGAATCAACATTGGCAGGCTCACTTCTGCCGTTTTAATAGACAATACCCTATCAGCCTGGAGTGTTGAAGCAAATTTACAGTTCTTGCCTTCTCCAATATTTTTTGAAACAATGCAACTTTATATTTAAAGTAGCTCTATAGCTCTGCAATGCAATATGCTTTTTAAAACAGTATAAACCAGAGGAAATAAATCAAAGAAGGCTGCATAGGTGAAAGCAGCTGCACATTTCAAAGCAATCATGCACACCAATATACTAATTATTCCAGGCAGCATTCTTACAGAGAAATGTAGGTTTATGTAATGTTTTCAGGTAATGGATGCACTGCTTGGAAAGTTCTGCTAGGACTTCTAACCTTCTCCCCCCACACGCTTCCTTACTCTCTTTCAAGTTTCTTCTCTTACATTTGGTATAAACATAACCTTCTGATTCCATTTTTATTAGTATAAAATGTTACTCATTGTTTGATTTTATTTTTCCCCAAATATTTCTGAGAACTTCTTGTTGAAGTTCATGGCCATTACAGTTCCCCAAACATACTTATAAATCTTGTTTGTCTTTACTCATTAATTTCAGGAAATTCTTTGTGTACTTGGATTCTAATTATTTCTCTCTTTTACAGATTGTAAATGCAGTTAACCCTCTTGTAACTTACTCTTTAATTTGCTTTGTGATGTCTTTTTAATATTCGGATTATGAAATCTTATATTGGAAACATGTAAGCTTATCATCTTTTTTTTCTAATCTTTTTGTTTGTTTGATTGGAGATAGAGTGTCATGTAATTCAGGCTGGCCTGGAATTCACTCTGTAGCTGGGGATGATCTTAAACCCGTGCCTCTGCCTCTCCTGCTGGGATTACAGTTGTGTGCAGCTACTTCTTGTCTATTTGGTGGTTAGAATCCTACTTGTTCACCGTACTGTCCTTGTCAAGTGGTCACTGACCAATTCTCAAAGCATGTGATTTTCACTTCTCCCCATTCCTTTTAGGTTCCTCCTTCTTCCATACGGCATTTCTTCCACTTTCATGTTTTTTTCCATGCAGGTTTAAGGCTTAAATTCCAAATATGAGGGAAAAAAACCATATGGTGTTTGCATCTGGAGTCTGACTTACTTTGCTTAGTATGATGGTTTCCAGTTTCCATCCATTTCCTCTGTCAGTGACATCATTTCAAAATTGTTTGTGGCTCAACAGATCTACTGTTGTGATAATGAATCTCAATTATCAACTTAATGGAATCTAGACTCACCTGAGAGATGGGCTTCTGACCATTCCTGTGGGGGATTATCTTGATTAGGGTAATTAATGTGGGAAGATCTGCCCACCGTGGGTGATGCCAATCCCTGGGCTAGAATCCTAGATTGCACAAAAAGGAGTCAGTGAGCTAAGCACAAACGTCTGTTGCTCTTTTCTTCTAGACTGGAGTAAGAAAGAATATAACCAACTGCTTCAAGCTACTGCTGCTAAGGCTTTTGTATGATGGCAGACGGTAGCCTTAACCTGTGAGCTAAAACAAACCATCTCTTCCTTCAGCTCCTTTTGTTCGGATATTTTACCACCACAGCAGACAAGTAGCTAAGACAACTGTGTGTCTATCATCTTTTCTTTATCCATTTTCCTGTTGCTAGGCACCTAGGCTGGTCCCTGTCCTGGTTGCTATGAGTACCACTGACGTAGACTTTAGTTTGAAGATGCATCTGTGGCATGTTGCTTTAGATTATTACTATAGTTGGACAACACAGTGGTTCTTAGCTCTAATTTTAGTTTCCTAAGAGACCTCTCTACTAACTTCTGGTTCTGTTGTTAATGAGGCATGCTCAAGAGAAAATATTTTATCGGAGCCTTGCCTGGACACCTAGCTCCAGGCTCTTCTAGGAAAATATAAAATAAAATAAAGGAATTTCTTGTTAGTGGACGATCTTAGCAAGTAGCATTGAAATAAGTTCTTCAGTAAAAAGAAAAATAATGTAGCTCTGAAAGTCAGACACACACACACACACACACACACACACACAAAACCCTGAAAGACACTGGAAAAGGTCAGTTTAAAAATATTATGTGTGTTGGGGCTGGAGGGATAGCTCAGTGGTTAAGAGCATTGCCTGCTCTTCCAAAGGTTCTGAGTTCAATTCCCAGCAACCACATGGTGGCTCACAACCATCTGTAATGAGGTCTGGTGCCCTCTTCTGGACGGCAGACATACACACAGAATATTGTATACATAATAAATAAATAAATATTTAAAAAAATATTATGTGTGTATGAGGGTTTTGTCTGTATATATGTGTGTGCAGTGTATGTGGTTCTGGTGCTAAGTAGCCATTGTCTGACTATATTGCCAACTCTAAGATAACTACTAAAAAAGTTTTAAAAGAAGAATAGACCAAGGAAACACAATTATACCAAACACTTCATTAAAGCATCAAAGGCAGGAAAGGAGAGGAACTGAGAGCAGAGAACAGAAACCAGGAACAGACAGTAACTAATACAGAACACAGTGCCTGAGTTCTATCAGGAAACCACCTTGATGTCTACGGTTCCAGCACGTGTGAGGCCAAAGGAGGGGGATCACGAGTTCAAGGCCAACCTGCTCTACGTAATGAGACCCTATCTATAATAAACAAACAAAGAGAAAACTCTGAGCTTGGAGCTTAGGGACTGAGTGTTTCCCTAGTGTATGAGTGGCTCTGGGTTTGGGTCCCCAGCACCACGAAAACAAAATAAATGATATGGGTGACCAGAATGTATGACCCAAATATTTAAAGAAGTGTATTGAGTGAGAATGGCAAGTGCCCCACGTGTTCTCCATCATCAGAGGCTCCTACCTCCAAACCTTCGGATATGAGCACATATCCTGGAGTTACTGAAGCAACTAGGAAGTGAAACGTGGCCGTGGCTGGGCTACAGGAATGGGGAAAAAAAGAGACCTAAATATGTGTTGTCTAGAATGAATACATTTAAATATAAGAATATATGAATATTATAATTAAGGAGACATAAAAACTAGCTAGGCTAATATTAATTAAAGAAAGCTACAAAGGTTTGATTGATTTCAGAGACCATACTCATCAGAGGAAGTCAAGTGATAGGGATTAGGCGAGAACAATACAACGACAATAGGATCAAGAAGAAATAACAATTTTTGCTGTATATGTACCAATTTTGTTATTTTATTTTACTTTATTTATTTATTTATTTATTTATTTATTTATTTTTTGGTTTTTCGAGACAGGGTTTCTCTGTAGCTTTGGTGCCTGTCCCGGAAACCAATTTTGTTCTTAACGGGGCATCTCGTCAGGGGTAACTATTTTACTAGTGTCTACAATGGTGGTGTTATATCAGAGGCTAATCTATACAGAGAAATTGCTACCCAGTTCCTGACAAGAAAATGTCAGAATATGTGAGACAAAATCAGATAGAGCTATGAGGAGAAACAGAAAAATCTCAGTACTTGTCACAGCTGGCTTTTCTACAGGAACAGACTAGAATCCCTTGGCTTCTTTCTTCTCAGACATCCTGGGAGCATCCTCAAGTCTGACAAAGGACTTTGGACTAACTCCATGTCAAAGTCCTGATCTGGGAGGAAGGAAGCTGTGCCTCCCCACTGTGAAAATGTTTCCCCGTTAAAGTGCATTTGTGGTTTTACATGACAACAGCTCATTAAATTGAGTGCTTCTCTAAAAGGTAGTGATATGGACTCCTTTTCTCCCCTGGGATTGGCAGGTGTATCAGGTCATCATCCCGATGAATAAAAACAACATGATGAGCCAGCCCATAAGACTTGAAGAAGCACGTCTCTCTGAGTAAGAGAAAAACTCACAGGGAAAGCGGGGAAGAGAAATGAGGACAAGAGCAAACGAACGTTATGAAACTTGTTGAGAAGAAAACAAAGCTGGTTAATTTTTAATAAAGGCAAGCTGGGTAAATCATGCTAGCCAAAAGGGTTAACAGGAGGTGGGTGGATTTTTATAAATATAAAAGGAAAAGTATGTACTCTGAAGGAATGCTAAGTGCTGCTTAGCAATTTAGAGAGCTTTCATCTTCAAAGAACCTTACATGTTGACTAATTAATCCTTCCGACACCCTTGTGACGTAGACGTGACAACCCAGGACAGAAGCCAGTCTGAAATGACTAGTCTCCCAAGCTCACTGGTGGAGGGGAGAACTGTGAAAGAGTGCCCATCACTAATGAGGAAGAACCTATGTAAAAATGACAGGAATTTTAAAGATGTCCCTTCTGCGCGGGGGCATTTCCTGCTCCTATATAGCAGAGATGTATGTGCATGCTTTCAAAATACATTTACAGAACCGTGGAACCAATCACAGCACTGTAAGGAAAGAATCTCTCGCTGTTTGAGCTCAGTTAATGTTACACTAATGCGAAATACTCAAACAACCCGCGCTTGAACTCTGGCTGTTAGCAAAGGCACAGAGTCGCTTTTCATGATGTGTAATTGTGGAAAGCACAAACTGTGAAACTTCAGTGGTGTAAAAGGAATAACACTTATTAGGGGCTTATGCTAATTTTGCATCACGTAACTTGTATATTCTTTTAGTCATTCAATCACCCAGCCAAGGACGCAAGGCCCAATTAAGTGGGAGACCCAAGCATTCCACTCTCCTAATCAGCAGGCACTAATTTTGGAAACCTCACACTGAGGTTACCAACGCCATCAACATGGCAGTAAAGTTCTTCAAACCCATCCCACATTCCCCAGCTCAGGCAGGGCTGAGACAGAGAGCTGAGCTCCCCTTTGCCTGGCACAGTGCCGAGGTGTAAAACTAAAGTTATCTGGAAGGCACCTAAAGAGAATCAGCAGGCCTAGAGCCATGCCTTCATTCCTTAAACTGTCCGCCGAAACTGTTTCCACATCATCATTCTTGGCGGATAAAGAACAGAAAGGAGTAAGCCCATGCATGAGCTCCCAGGGTGGCGACTCTCCCGCCTATACCAACTCTAACCGAAATAGCCTGCTTTAATCCACTAAAGTAATTTAATGCTAATTAGCAGAGGTTTGGAATTTTCTTGTAGTAAATGGAATCTTAAACTCTTTGTTCTAAACAATTCCTGTAACTAAAAGTGCAGATAGTGCTATATGGAAGCACCTATCAATGTATTGCTAATGAAGTTGTTGTGTGATAAAAATAGATGCCTAGGGAATTGGAGATATGGCTCAGGAATTAAGAATACCCAATGCCCTTTCAGATGATCTGAGTTCAGCTCCCAGCATCCATGTTGGGGGCTCAAAGCCATCTGTAATTCCAGCTCCAATGCTCTAACCTCCATGAGGACCTGTTTTCATGTGCACAGTACTCACATATAGACACACATACTTACATGTAATTAAAATAACGAAAATGAACTATTTAAAAAATGGATAAAGACCCTCTGAATGTGGGTTATAGTTGTGTGACTTGGTCTGTTGCAGAGGGAGGAGGATTGTGGCACCAGGACCCATCCCAGATGTATAAACCAGCTTTGTGGAGTTCATTCCCTATGGTGGGATACCTTGCTCAGTCTTGACACGGGCTGGGGAGGGCTTGGTCCTGCCTCAAGTTGGTATGCCAGACCTTGTTTTATGCCCCCAAGGAAAGCTTCACCCCCTCTGATGAAAGGGTGAGGAGTGGGAAGGGGGGTGGGGGGCAAGAGAAGGAGAAAGAGGGAAAACTGAGGTTAGTATGTAAAACAAAAAGTAAATTTTTAAATAAAAATATTAAAAAATTGTTAAATACCATTATAAAACTTGCTTACATTTTAAAGGCTTTTCAAAACTAGGAAATACTAATCTGTAAAGTTTTATTCAGCTCCAACATTCTAATTAAAATAGAACATGGAAAGCAGATTGTTCTTGCCTCATTCGCTTCATTTACGAACCTTCTCCATACAGCTCTCAGTACATACACTTCTCCTGAACTCTGGTTTCACTCCCAGAGGCACATGTGTGTAGCCGCCTGTTTAAAGATTACAGTTTCTTTCCTATGGTTCTGTCTGTGAAGGACTGTGACACTTACCCACCGTGATCCAATCAGGATAGTTTCTTCTTCAGAACTTGTAGAAGAAACAATGAAGAACTCGTGACTATTTTGCAGTAATAACAGTAAGGACCTGCTGTTGGTACTCTGAGGTGACAGAAGCCCGGGGCCCCCCTTTATGTGGTCAGGGGAGCAGCCCTTCCTTGGCAGCTCAAGGGATAGCTGATGACAGCGGTGAGCCCCTGGGATTACAGAGCTGCTACCACAGGCGCCAGTCTTCCTCTACCTCCTGTTGCGATAGCTCTCAAAGTGGGTGCATTTAGCCTCACCATAATGCTTCTGAAACAGTTGCTAAGACCGCTGGAATGGGACTAAGACACAGGTGAAAAAATACTAGATCTTTCCTTAAATTGCTACAGTGTTCCTCCCAAAATGACAGTTCCCAGAAGGTGTTGAGGGTGGAGTTCCCACCAGGCCCCCTCTGTATTGGCCCCATCATATTGATACTATGTGAGTTTGTGTCTTTTTATTCTTCTTACCTTCTTTCCTTTCCCTCAAAATAACGTTCATTCTGCCATTCAGTCGACCAATGCTGTCGAATATGTGCTGGCACCACAGTGCTGGGCACTGTCATAGGGAGGAGGCCCCAAACCTGCCATATGCAGGCATCCATAACCATAGAGGTTGAGCCCAGAGACCCCCAGCTTACCGCATCAACGTACAGCATAGAGGAGAAGGTGGCGGTGAAACCCACTTTTGTGCACATGTAATGCATACTAAAAAATGAAGGCAGCTCCAATCAGACCACTGTATTCCAACCGCTCAGACACATTTCTGTTGTCTTAAATTTCACCCATATTGTTCTTGTCTTGTTACCTGACCCCATTTTCTTTCTGTTGGAGAGTAATCCTAACCCCTGTTTCTTGTCGGTGAACAGCAGAATTTCCCAGCTCATGCACATTTGTAATAGTAGCTGTCTTCATATCCGCTTTGAAGAGTCTTTTTCTTCAGAATGTAGGATTCTAGGTTGGCCTCCGTTTCCCTATAGTGATTCTCAGGTGCCTGTGTTGTCTCCCAAAGTGTTGTTTCTATGGAGATGCGAGACACAGGCAGTTTGTCTCTGAGTGTCTTTTGACTTTTTTTGTCTCTGGACCTCAGCAGATTGTATTGTTCTGACCGATGATTCTGACTTAATCTGTGTGAGCCTCAGGTTTCTTCAGACCTGTATCAAGATATATGTGTGTGTGTATGTTTGTGTGTACACAAGATACAAGATATATATTGTATAAATATATGTAGTGTATATTTGGCAAAACAATAATCACCTTGCATTTTGTCTGCCTTTTTCCCTCCCTACTTCTGTTACTATAGAAATGTAGTTGTTTATTATATAGCATACATTCAACACTCATGTATATGGCATAGAGAGAGGGCCCAACACACATGTAATAAGATGGCTAGACAAATGGAATGTGAACACATAAGGCATGTCTTTTCATGTATGTGTTTATTTTGTGTGTATGTGTTCATGCTCCTATGTATAGGCAGACGCGTGTGCATGCATGTGGAGGTCAGAGGATAACCTTGGCTATCGCTTCTCAGGAGCCAATCACCTTGTTTTCTGAGAGGGTCTCTCTTTTGCTTGGAGTGGTCCTGGCTGGCTGGTTAGTGAGCCCAAGAAATCTGTCTGTCTCTGCTACCCCACCACTGGGTCTAGAAGTGCACAACACTGTGCCTGTAGATTCTGGGGACTGAGCCCAGACCCTCTGCTTGCAAAGCAAGCACTTTGTCAACGTGGCTCTCTCCCAGTGCATCTTTGCTGTTTTACTTTTTTCCTGTCTGCTGATATCAGCGACTCTGCTGGCATTTGTCTTATTCCTCTGATCAGCTCCCTGTCTTTCCTTCTCTACCAACCCACTGTTATGCACAGTTAAGTCTAAATTTTGGCCTACCACTCTTTCAACTCCAGAGTTTTAATTTTATTTTAAACAGTATAATTTCTCTAATTGTGCTTCATTATTTTTGTTATGTGAATTTTGGAAAATAATAACTACCTTATTTAAAGTTCATAACTTCAATAGTTGGGTTAAATGGGTTCTTTCTACTGCTTCATCTTGGTGTGTTTTTGCATGCTCAGGAACTTGGTATCCAGTGACAGAACATTGTGCAGTCTCTGTATGACATCATGCTTTCTCTAAGAGAGTTAGCCCTGCCTGGTACTAGAAATACATTTATATAAGATAAAGATCATGTATTGGGGACTTCAGTCCAATGTGAAGTGGCAGCATTTTTTCAACTATATCTTCCTCTTATTGAACCAGATTCCTAGAGCAAAGACATCCTGGATGCCTGTGGAGATCTGCGGATGTTTGCCAACATCTATCTTCACAAATCTCCTCAGACTGTAACTCCTGTCTCTCCTGCATAGGGAGTTGAGTCAATGGAAAATGATAATTCTCTAAGTGTTTTTTCTCCTCTCCCCCAGGAGTGTATGATCAGGACTATATATGGAGATTCATGGAGTCCTGTAAGTAGGTAAATGCCATTGTAAGACATGAGCTGACGGGGCAAGATGCAAGGTCGGCAGAAGGAACACGTACAGGAGACAGATGTGGGCACCCTCCTGAAGGTATAGGTGAGTGTGCTGAGGTTAACTTAGAAGAGCTTTAGAGATGGAAATACATATTTGAGAGTAAAGGTGAAGATGTGAGAGGGGCGAGGCATGTTGCTGAAAACCTACGAAGAAGAGGAAAAGAGGTCACGGGATCCTATCACCAAGAGCTCACCCCCACTTTGGACAGATTCACATAATCAGCTGGAGCTTGCGGTCTGCGGGGTAGATCCTATCATACAAAGTGCTCTGCACAGATCAGTCAATGGAGTTTCATAAGGAAAGGAGAGGAAGTTAACCAAAGACTAATTTGACCCTTACCCTTTCAGTTGTCCTTATCAGACAGATTCCATCTGTACGGTCTATGGAGACCACTGGCCGTGCTCCACCAAGAATGAAGGATTCTACTAACTCTATGTCCTTTCAGAGTTCTACTCTTTTGGGGGTTGATATGGCAGAAACAACCCGATGAAGGAGAGAGATAGGAGAGTCATCAGAGTACGTGTATGAAACTGTTAAAGAAGAAGATAATAAAAGTTATAAATAATAATAATAACAATAAGTACTGAGTTTGTAATCCAACAACTCAGACTGTTTAGGGTACATAAAGAGCAGGGGCCTACACGCACCAGTGTAGAAAGTCAGTTTACTCTATGTCAAAGGCTGTGGAGCCATGGTTGTGATAAGATTTGGGGCCTGACTTTGGAATGTTCTCCTTGAATGCTGGGCTCAGAGTCTTATGAATATAGCAGCTCTTTAGGTTTTCTGCAAGACAAGCTTGGGACATGTAGCTCTGTAACCACTTCTTAGTCTTCTCAGGACAAAGACAGCAAGGATTCTCTCTGAATCAGCAATCAATACATTTGCCTCGTGGGTCAGCTTCATTTGCTAAGAAAACGTGATCTCTGCAACATTTGACAGTTTTAAGGGCACATCACAATTAAAAGGGATCAATTCTTAGAATAAAAATTTATTAATTTGGTTGGATCTTTTAGCAGTTTTTTGGGATTCTTTGGCTGACATTAGTAGAAAATGGTTTTCTTCTTTCGTTTTTAATGGGGAAGGAGTGGGATGGGAATAGACTATTAAGTGAAGGAATATGTACTTGATATATACACTTTGTATCTGGAGAAATGGCTCAGAGCATGAGTTCCATTTTGCAAAAAGCCAGGTGTGGTTACATACACTTGTAATCACAGCCCTGGGAAGGCAGGGACAGTGGGATCACTGGCCAACCAACCAGGCTGACGTGGTATGGTCCAGGCCAGTGAAAGCTCTTTCCCTAAAAACAAGATGATGGTTCCTGAGGCATGACTCCCAAGTTTGACCTCTGGCACACACATGCATCTGCACACTCCTCAACCCCACCCCCAAGAAAAGAAAGGCATTTGTGCCTTCCCTTGTGTATTATCGACACAGCATGTCTGTCTTCATGTGGCTCCTTTCCTTGATTAAAGCACAGATTTATGGGTGTTCAACTTAACAGTCAGGTCCACAAAAGCCAGCCTGACCATCAAATTTGTACTTTAAGAAGTCTTAATTCTCTCCTCACCATTTAGCTACCTTTAGTAGCTGTGAGCTTTCTATTGAATTTCAAAGAAAGAAGAGGTCAAGCTACCAAGTTTGCCTGCTAAGCTAGGCTAGCAATGTCAACATTAGCCACAATACTGACTCATTGCTGGCAGTTGCTACTCTTCAGAATACAACTGTGATTGGATGAGGTAACTGCAAAGATTGCACCCCCGTAGATTCTCTGGCCTGCTTATGTCCTGGGTGTGGTGATTTGCAAAACTTTCCTGAATGTGACCCCTGGGAAGTCCAACTCCCTGAAGTAAGCTATACAGTTACCTTCTTAGAGTGTGCTGCTGGGGTTTCATCTCATAAATAGTGCTTAATCTTTTGGCCTCTACACAGAGACGTTGCTTGTATTTATTCAGTATGAGTTTGGTGTGACTTAGCAGTTAGGGGCATAAAAAACATCCATCTAGTTAATATGAATGACAGGCAAGCTTGCCAGATTTAGCTGGTAAAAAATAGAGAAGGTAAAGTTACATTTGAATTTCAGATAAACAGTGAATAGCGTTTTTGTGCAACCAGGGCACATGTAATAATTGAGACATGCTTACATTAAACAATCACTTGTTGTTTGTACGCCATTCAAACTTAGCTGGTTTCTCCTGTTTACATTAGTCAGCTCTGGCCTATAAGCTCCTTGGAGACTCTTTAGCATGTGTTCTTCGAGAATGTGTTTCTGAGAGCTTGGTGTCTGGCCCTTTACCCAGGAAAGTATCTTCTCCAGGCCTAAAAAAATCACAGCAAGCCTCAAAGAACATGTCATCTAAAATTTTTGGGCTATTCAACCTAGTCACCAAGCCTCTCTGCCTACTTATTCACGCACACACACACACACACACACACACACCCCACTTTGCCTGAGGTATTTATAGAAGGGATCAATTTTAATTTCCCCTACCCCTTGAGTACACAATTCATAATCACTCCAGCCAAGATTTATCTTCTGTCTAACGCAGTTCTGGGGAAGAGGCCGGGCCAAAGGGGTTCACTGCTGCTCCAGTATAAATGGTCAATCTGAAGACCAATTTGCCTTACAGTCCCCTGCCTCCCAAGGAAGGAGCTTGTTGTTCTTGGCAGTGTTTACCTATCCTGCAAATAGTTCAACATTTTACAGACCCAGGGCTCTTTAAAAAAAGAGAGAGAGAGAAAAAAAAAAAAAGACAGGTGAACTGGAAAAAGCTGCCCGTGGTTTCTGAGTAGCCTTCTCTGCCTCCTTCTAGGGAAAGTCCGTGCTCCTCACAGCTGCTGGTGGATAATCTGTGGAGCCGTGACCGCTGAGCCTCTGTGGAGAAACAATATGACTCCGTGTTCAGTTATTTCCTGTAACAAAAATGGAAGACTCTGTCAGATAAAAAGACGGAGTCCTTTTGTCTCATGTAACTGAACTGTAGGCTTTCCAAGGAGAAAAGGCCACGAGAATACAAGCACACTTAGGCTTTGTTTTCTCATGAAAAGAGAAATGTTTCTAAGTCGTCAGTGGCCACTGGCACATGGGGAGCCCGCACGTGACCCGCTTTCTCTGGGCAACTGCCATTCATCTCTGCTCTGCAAGAGATGTTATGTCTGTCTCTGTGTGTGTCACACTGACTGAAGCTGCCATTCACACCCACTGCTCTGCTTCAGAATTACTGTAAGTCCTGGCCAACGGAATGGATGGTTTCCTCCTATGAGTGGAGTTCGTCTGTGGTGGGGTTCACCACGGTTACTTTTTATAGTGTTTGGTAAAGAGCCATGGGCAAGAGAAGGAATGGGAAGGCATAGATTAACCTCACCTTCAATTCATGTGGCCATCATTCCAGTTTTGTTTCTACAAACATTCTTTTTTCTGCACTGAACATTTATACTTTGGGGTTTTTCAGTTGGGGTGTTGAAGTGACGTGAGTCTTTATCTGACTTCATGTGTCTGTGTGTGGAGGCCAGAGGACAACCTTGGGTGGTGTTCTTCAAGTACTGTTTGCCTTGTGTTTTGAGACAGGGTCTTTCATTAGCCTGGAACTTCCCAAGTATATCCAACACTTCCCAAGAATGCGGCTGCCTCCATCTCCCCAGCGCCGGGAGTACAAGCACAGGTACCACACCCGCAGATTTTGTTTTCTTGTTTGTTTCTGGTTCTGTTTTGTTTTTAGCATGGGTTCTGGGATCCAGCTCAGGTTCTCCTGTTTCACTGAGTGATTTCTTGACCCTTTTGCCTGCATGCATCTTGATTGTTGTCTGGAATATGGTACTTAAGTCAGCATTGTGTGTTTTTTATCCTACGTGCTTCTCTACCCCACAGGCCCATGTGCTGGTTGAATTTCTATCATCGGTGAGGTCATTGCCCTGATGGAAATACACTCTGGCCCTCTCTTCCATGTGTTCAGAACCTGAGAATGTGGAGCCAGCCCTCAGGTCCCACAACACCCCTAAAGTGAAATCCCATCTTACTGTGCTCTAAAACTGTGCTCTCCTGAGGAGAGTGAGGGCTGACCACAGGAACTGTCAAAGGCACTGTCCCAGAATGTGCATACGAGGTCTTGGGAAGCTCCAGTTGCCTTCCCATCTGCTCACTGTTGCAGCGAGTGCCTGCTGTTATAAAGCCAGTGGGGCTATGCGGCAGCCTGCAGTAGTTTTTCTGTAGATAGATGCTGGCAGCTTTCTAGGCACAATGCAATCAGGGAAGGAAACTATTGTACAATCCTGCCAAATTTTGATTAATAATTATTAATAAATAGGTGACTTTTTATTCCTTAATGTTTTGTAAATGTCATCTAAGTCAAAACTATTTTTAAGTTAAAAAGAAAATGATAGAGTTTGTATAGTCTTTTCCTATTTTTACTGCTCTCTCTGACAAAGTAGTATTGAATTGGGGTCCACCATAGTCAAAGACGCTTCTCTATGAAATGGAGCAGTCCTCAGCTGGCCTCACAGCTGCTTCCCAGAAGCAGGTTTTACAGGCTGATTTCCATGAAGAGATTTAATTTCATCGCCAAGGTGCTTATTCACACACAGACTGGTCTTTACTCCAATAAGCTTTGTTCCAGTTCCAAAAATTGTTGTATATTTCCTTTGATTTAGCTCTTCCCTAAGGTTGCTTACTCAATTATTTGTGTGTGCACATACATGTGTGTGTATTTGGGTGTTCATGCATTTGAGCATGTGGGGGGGTGGATATGTGTGTGCACATACACATGTGCGTATGCATGTATGCAAGTACATGTGTGTGTGTGTACGTGTGTGTGTGTGTTTGTATGTGTGGTGGTATATGTACACAGAAGCACATTTTACCACTCCCTGCCTTATTTCCTTGAGACAGCCTGACTCACCGTGACAGTCAGCAAGCCCAGCAGTCTTTCAGTCTGCATCTCCCAGAGCTCTGGGGTTACAGACATGCATATGGCATGCCCTGCTTTTCATTTGGGTGCTGTGGATTTGACCTCAGGTTCTTCTGCATTCTTAGCAAGCAACTTACCCACTACACCATCTCCTCAGAACCTAATTTTTTTAAATGAAAATTTGCAATTTCTCTATAAAAATCTTACCGTATGGGTATCTTATTATACTACCTTATTTTATCGTGTAGGCATTTTATAACACATTGCTTGAAAGATTAATAGTTATTATTCATTAGAGGCTTACAGGTGGGGTTAGCTCATGTATTTGAAGCCTTGGTCCCTGGTTGCTGGTGTTGTGTAAGGAGTTTGTGGAACCTTTAAGAAGTAGAGCTGGAGGCAGCTGGTCACTGGGGGCAGGCTTTGAGAGTTCACATCCACATCTGCCAATTTACAGTCTCTGATTTTTGTTTCTGGTTGAAATATGATTTCTCAATTTCCTATTCCTGTTACCATGCCTCCCCTGCCATTTTGGACTCCTGCTCTGGGCTCTTAAGCAAAATAAGCTCTTTCTTCTCCAAGGTGCTTCTGTTTGTGGTGTTTTGTTACCAGAAGAGCAGCTACTAATTCAGCCCTTTAACAGAATAGGAATGGCGGCAGTCTCGTTCTTCCTTTAGAACAGAGTACTTTCAAATGAGGGATCTCTCTCATCTTTAGCTCAGCGGTTTACTCTATTATAAACAGGTGTTAAGCTGTCTTCAGTGTCCATTGGGGTAATCCTCTCTGTTCTGCTGTGAGGAATTAGAGTTGAGGTTTAGTGAATGGATTTCCTTCAGGTAAGCCTACATGCTCTTAAAGAGACTCATTGTACTCACAATGCGCGGGTTCTTTTTAACCTGGATGTGTGTATCTTTGTACCTGGGTAAAGTCAGTTCATACTTTTTAGAATTTCACATTTTGTCTATATTGGGTAAATAGACTGTGTTGCTTTTAGGAAGCAGTTACAGATATATATATATATATTTTTTTTCTTGAATGTATGAGAGTCTGTAAAAATAGCTGATGTTAGAGTTCAGACTGGGGCTTCATGAGTTCAGTGTCTATCTAAAATCGAGATTTTTAAAGTTATCTTCCACTGTACAAGGAACTAGAAGATAGTCTAGGCTAGAAACCCTGTTTCAAACATTTTGAATTATTTACCTTCAGAAAGATAAAACAAATCAAAACTCTCACTGGATAATAGGTAATCAGTGGCTGATTGGAATAAAATTTATTTAAATTATACTTTTATTTTGTTTGATGATGACAATGATGTTAATGATTCTTAAAGACAGGGTTTCACTCTGCAGCCACGCTAGCATTGAACTTTCAATTTTCTTGCCTCAGCATTCTAGGTGCTGATTTAAAGGTGCTGTCACTCCTGCCTGGCTTTTTAATCAGATATCACATTTCAGTAGAAATTTCATTTTCAGTCTACGAAAATCATACTTCAGCATTCAAAATTATTTCTGAATCAGCCCAGACTCATTCTATGTTGGCTTCATATACTTTGAGAACTGTCTTTATGTCATGCATGTCTTAGTTACTTTTCTATTTTTGTGCTAAGACACAGCGACCATGATAATGTATAACATAAAGCACTTATTGGGGCTTATGGTTCTAGAGGGTTAGCGTCCGTGACCACTATGGTGGGAAGCATGGCGGCAGGCAGGCAGGCACGGGGGCTGGTACAGTAGCTGAGAATTTACAACTGATCTGCAGACGTGAGACAGAGAGAGAGTGTGTTACCTGGAAATGGTGTGTGATTTTGAAGCCTCAAAGCCCACCCCCAGTTACACACCTTGTCCAACAAGGCCATACCTCCTAAATCTGTTGTCACTGAGTTCCCAAATAAATACATGGAGACTTATTCTTACTTATGAATGACAGTCTTGGCATGGCTTGTTTCTAGCCAGCTTTTCTTTTCTTTTTTTTTTTTTTTTTTTTGATTTTTCAAGACAGGGTTTCTCCGTAGTTTTTGGTTCCTGTCCTGGAACTAGCTCTTGTAGACCAGGCTGGCCTCAAACTCACAGAGATCCGCCTGCCTCTGCCTCCCGAGTGTAGCCAGCTTTTCTTAATTTAAATAATCCCATTTACCTTTTGCCTCTGGGATTTTCTCTTTCTCTATTCTATAAATTTTCTTTATTTCTTACTCCATGGCTTTCTGTGTAGCTGCCTGGCTGGCTTCTGATATTTGCCTCTCCTCCTTCTTTTCATGATCCTTGTTCTCTTTTTCTCCTTCTATTTATTCTTTCTGCCTGGCAGCCCCACCTATGCTTTCTTCTGCCTAGCTATTGGTCTTTCAGCTCTTTATTAGACCAATCAAGTGTTTTAGACAGGCCTAGTAGCACAACTTCACAGAGTTAAACAAATGCAACATAAAAGAATGGAATGCAACACATTTTTGCATCATTAAACAAATGTTCCACTACATAAATAAATGCAATATATTTTCAGCTAATATTCCACAACACTAATCCTTGCTAAATAGTTTCACCAACTGGGGACTAGACATAAGTCTACATCTCATCCAAACAACCATGATACCCAATATAAATAAATAATATACATTTTTCATGGTCTCAAAGCTCAGTGGCAGCAAGGACTAATTAATGTCCAGGATACTGCCAGTGTACACACTGGTCACCATGACAAAATTCAGCCTCTCTACTTATTCTCTTTCCATAACTTTCTCTAAAACAAAGGTGAATTCCTTTAGTCAGGCTTTCATTCTTCCTCCTCAAGTCTCACTAATTGATTTTTTAAATTAATTATTTTAAATTTACATATTTTAGTATATTATAGGATGAACCTATGCCTCATCATATAACCCTACCCTCCCTTTACTTACTTCTTCTCTTCTCATTTATTCCCTTTGTTTTTCAGATAATTTCACATCTGCTTTTATTCCTTATGTACCTATGTGATTTTATGCATCTATAAAACATCTGTGAACCACAGAGGAGAGAATACATGTATGACATTTGTTCTTCTGAGACTGGATTAATTCACTTAATCTGATCATCTCCAGTTGTGTGCGCCATCCTGAGAATGGCAAGATTTCATCCTTTTTCATGGCTAAAACAAACTCCATTTAGTATATAAGACACATTTTATTTATCCATTCCTCTGTTGTTGGTTACCTAGGCTGGTAGGGTGTAGAGAGGGCTCAGTCCTTAAAGTGCTTATGTGCAGGCATGAGGACCTGGTTTCCAATCCCTAGCAGTCACACAGAAGCCAGATGTAGTAGAATGCATATCAACCCCAGTGTTGGGAATAGGGGAGGCACATAGTTCCCTAAAACTCACATTGTACCCAAATTAGATGAGTTTCAGGTTTAATGAGAAACTATCTCCAAAAGTAAGGTGGGGGCAGCTAAAGAAGAGACCTAACACTAACCTTTGGCCTCAGTATGCACTTGTGCAAACATGTGCATGTATGCCCACAGATATATGTGCACACATAAATTTGTAAAGACACAGAAAACACAAAAATATGCACACAACCCATACAAATGAGGGCTGATATGTTTGTCCCAAGATGCAGCATTAGCAGTTAAGTTATTATTGAGAATTTAGAGCAGTACAGAGCATCTAAAATCATGCTTGTTCCTCGTTCTAGTACTTAATCTCAGAACTCTAAGATTGGTAGTGTTATTGACAACAGCTTTCATATGAGGAGACTGGTGAGTAGATGTATAATCTTCCAGTGGTCCCCCAAATAGGACATAAAGTAGAGATACCCTAATTCCTAATCAAGATGATCTGTGTGATTTGAGTTTGTCTATACTTCTGGGCAAGCTTTGTAATTTCAGGATGATCTTAATGATGCTGATAAATTATTTATATACTTAGTAAATTTTGATGGTCTGGGAATTAAAGCCATGGATCCACCATTGAGTTCCACTCCAGTTTGTAGCTTTGGTTACTGTGTGGTCCAGCATTATAATTCTTAGAAGAAGAAGAAGAAGAAGAAGAAGAAGAAGAAGAAGAAGAAGAAGAAGAAGAAGAAGAAGAAGAAGAAGAAGAAGAAGAAGAAGAAGAAGAAGAAGAAGAAGAAGAAGAAGAAGAAGAAGAAGAAGAAGAAGAAGAAGAAGAAGAAGAAGAAGGAAGAAGAAGAAGAGAAGGAGGAGGAGGGGGAAAAAGAAGAGGAAAGAAGAATAAGGATAAAATTATTGATCCTGGTACCTTTCTAGGATCTTGTGAACAGGCAGAAAGTCTATGAAGTGTATATCCTCAGAAGCAATTCACCTGCCTGCACTTGACCCCCAGACGAGTTGGGAAATTGGTTTAAATTGTACCAGAAGGGTTTGGGGGTGCTCAAGGGAATGTTTTCCTGGGCAGTAATTATTATTTTCCTACAGAACTCTCTGGAAATTCTAAAAAGTACCCATAAGCAAACTTCCATTATTTCCTCACATAGTCAAGGGAGTTAATACAGTTGCTTAAAACAAGACACATGGATAGAGTTTGCAAAGTCTAAATAATAGCATTTTAATGTTCTCTTTACCATTTTATCACAGTGTTGCCCATGAACCCTCTGTGTAGCTAATGCATAAATAATCTAGATATTGACTCCTATAAATGACCCTCTTTTTGGAAATCACTTTCTCTCCTAATGAAGACAGCTGAAGAAAGAGGTAGAAAGAGCCATGCTCATTGTTGCAGATATATTGTATTACTTTTAAATGATCACAGCTTGTTGCCCCAATTTCTTCTTCAAAAAGGTTTCCTAAGGTCAACAGTACTGAGCTGACCTACGTGACCAGCCTGTGGGAAAGGAGCACTTGAAAAGGCATTTTGGTAACAGAGCAGAAGACCTGAAGAGGATATAATGAAAAGCAAGGAGGGAGTTGTAGGCACCGAGTACAGCTGGGTGTGCTGGAATGAATGTACAGATGGTAAAGTGGATGCTGTGCAAGCAGGAGTAACTGTGTTCCATACGTGGCTCTCATGTAAAAAGTGAGGTGTGGTGAACTAGAACCCCAGAGCTGAAAGAATGGAGACAGAGGCTGCTTCCAATCAGTCAGTGTAGCCCACGAGGAGAGTGTCAAGCCAGATAGAGATCCTGACTGAAAAAACAAGGTGAGAAGCAACATCCAAAGATTTCTGGTCTTTCATGTGCATGTGCACACACAGAAATACTCACAATGCCCACAGATACGTAAAAGCAAATGAAAGGAAAAAAGGGAGAGGGAGAATTTTCATGCTCTACGGTAGGAGATGGGCCATGTTTGCTCTGAATCCTCCATTCACACTGATGAACTCTCATTAATGAGTTCCCTTGACTTCCCATCCCCCGGTTGACTTCTGTTCCTCATAGACTGGAGAGCTCCTGGCTATAGCTGAAGTTCCCAAACCTGCTGGTTTTCCTCTGATTTGGACAAAGGACAAAGAGACAAAAGGTTGGGGTAGGGGGGTTCAAATACTGATCTTAAAATCAAGTTCTTTGTAATGATCCTTCCGAAGGTCATCTCAAGTCCTAGGACGTGAAGAAGGGTGACCAGCACTAGGCAAAGATCACAAAGGATTTGTGACCCTAATGCCATCATTTGGAGTTCTTTTTGCTTTGTTGGTTTAAAAATATTTTTAATTAGCATACTTAGGGATGGTGATAAAATGGATCCATGAGTCAAGTCCTTGCAAGCATAAGGATCTGAGTTTGATCTTCAGAACCAAGGTAAAAATTGGCATGGAGGAATGTCCAGGATCTTAGTGCTAGAGGGATGAAGTCGGGCAGCTACCAGGGCCCTTGGGTCAGCCAATTAGCCTTCTTGAAGAGATCCAAAGCAGTAAGAGTTTCTGTATCAAAAACAAAGTGCATAGTCCCTGAGAAATGACACCTGGGACTTTCTCTTGATCCCCAAAACAAGCACACATGGGCATCTGCACACACACACACATGCACACACAAATGTGCACACAACATACAAATGCATACACACATATACACAAATACAGTTTATTTTAATGCTCTAAGAATAATGATCATGGGGACTTAGCAGATTTTGATTTTTAACAGATTCTTGATTGCCTTCTAAGAATATGAGAATATATTTTGAGAAATAGGAACACTTTTTGAGTGATGCATAGGAAAGTGATCTTTTACTTACATGACCAGGTACATTTAGAGCCAATTGGCCCTTATTGATTGGGAACATTTATGCATTTATGATAATCCTGTTCAGAAACACCTATCTATGTCTCTAAAGTTCTCCAGTCAATAAGCCTAAAAAGATTTTTATTAAGATTAGTTTTTTAAAAAAAACAAACATAAGTAAAATGTTCCAATTGTCTGGAAGAATTTAACTACATGTAAGATGTATCTGAGACATAAAACAGAAAAATTTGTTCAATCTCTGAGCCCACCTATCATTAAAAGATCATTTTTTTTCCATTCCTGAAGGACAGCATCATGGCTTAGCCCCTATTAGAGACAGGTGTTGCAGCTGATCAGTCCTGTTTACTCTTCCTATAGATGTGATTTGATAACATGTATTAACTTAAATGTCACTTACTTTGATTTGTCACAGAACTTGGCTTCGATTTTAACAATTGGATATGTTTTTGTAGGAGTAGGTTGGGAAAAATGGAAATAGATCTTTATGTGTGATGTTCACAGGTCTCTTAAAGAGCTTAAGAACCTAAATGCAGCATACAGGGATGGTTGAGATAACACTGCTCTGTAGCAAAACATCTTTAGATTTCTAGAAGTTTGATTGTGACAGGGGAAAGGGAAATGAAAGAGATAGAGAAGAGAGGAGGGATATTTTATAATTTCTGATGAGTATCATGGAATTAGATGATGTACTGTGGCGTTCAATTCCTGTGGAAAAAATATCTGACATACTCGATTAAGAACAATGAAGTGCTTATTCTGGCTGTTGGTTTAGCCATGGATTTCTCACGGCTTATTCTGGCTGTTGGTTTAGCCATGACATTCTCATGGTTTATTCTGGCTATCAGTTTAGCCATGGTTGCTTTGGCCTTTTAATCTTGGGCCTATCACCGACCAGGCAGGGCATCTTGCTGGGGAGGATGTGATGGAGTTGAAATAGCACCACATGGCAGTTGAGAAACAAAAAGACAAGTAAGTCTGAAGATCCCCTTTAAGGGTATCCCCCTTCATCCATCTTTCCTCTACCAGGCCCTTCCACCAAAAGCTCCTATCACCTCAGAGCTGAGAGTAAGCCTGGGAGAATGCAGGAGTCTTTGCAGGATATTTATGATCTGAATGAAGGCAGGTGGGAATCAAAGCATCTGTACACTGTTTGGGTGGGATACAGCAATAATTAGCAGAAGTAGTCTTGTTGAGAGGCTGTGATACTAAAGCATAGTTTCAGTTATAGATCTTTTTTCTGTTAGATAAGAAGTGAACAAAATTATGTGATCACACCATACTTTATGGTGTGAGAGTCCAGGTCTATATAGTATTTCCTGTCTGATAATATTCATACTCCATCACTTGTAAATAAAATTTTATGAGAACATGGCAATATCCTTCGTAAACATGTTACGTATGACAGACTCTGTGTTGCAGAGGTACAGTGGTGTGGCAGAGACTGCATGAGCAACAACTTAAGTCTCTACCATCTGGTCCTTTGTCTAACGTGTGTGATAATACCTGCTTGGCAGTCATTTGAAGGATTTACATTAGGTTTGTTTCTCATAAAAATGTAAAGTCTGGTGGCTGGCGTGGTAGCTCAGCAGTAGAATACTTGCCTAGCTTGTGCCAAGCCCTAGATTTACTCCCCGGCCCCACAAGGAATAAGAAAGAAATAATAAATTAAACTCAGTACAAAGTTTAATGTTGTTTATATTTTTTTTCGAGATCATCATTAGATATGAGAATTATGTTGTTTGAAAGTAGGAAATGCAAGGGTGAACAATCTTGTGTTTTGTGGATTCTCTCCCCTCTGTGAAAGCTAAGATTCTAAATTCTCTTAACCAGTTATTTTGACAGCAGGTAATCTTGCTGACAGGGTAAATCCACAAACGACAAAGACTTCAATAGCATTTCTCTTTCTAGCTCTTATTTGATTTCCAAAGAAGCATAAATTAAGAACCAGAGCCAGCTGATCAGTTCACAGTGTGGTTTTTAACCCAAGAATTGTCTGTTGCAATAGCTATCATTATTGATTCTATGCACAGGAATGCCCCACTCTCCCCAATCCCCTACGTTTCTAGCCCAGATTAGTGTCAAGAACTCGATACAGCCAAGACTGGCCTTGAGCTTATGATCCTCTTGTCTCTACCTCCCGAGTGTTCGTATCACAAGTGTGAGCCACTATGCAGGTTTTAGGCACTGCTGCGGCTAAACCTGAGGTTTTGTGCCTGCTTGCTAACCACTCTACCAATGGAGCCAAATCTCGAGCCCTCAGAGATGCCTTTTAGAAAAACAATCTTACCCACCTACCAGTCTCAGATGTAAGCTCGGAGTCCTGCCCAGAGAGCAGTCCTTTACTCCAGGACCCCCTCTCCCCAAGAGCTGCAGCCAACCCCTGCTGGGCCTGGATAGGCTGCTCTCTCCTGCCTCCCTCTTCTCATCTGTCAAAGGGAAAGCTAATGACTCTAACTCAGTCTCATCACAAAGCTCTCAGGCCTGAGGTGGGATTCTTTATAGAATATTTCAGGTGAAGTGTCTGAAGTGGATGAGGGCCATTGTGAACTAATAAAACTAATTACCTTTTTAAGAAAAAAAAACTGTATTTTTATTTGGATCTAAGGAATATGGTATTGTTCTTGGAGAAGTGACTCTGAAACACGTCCCTTTCTGATGGCAGATTACCTTTCTATTGTGCCTCCCTCTTCCTCCCCCCTCCTTCCTCTGTGCTGTATCTTCCTTGCTCAAACTGCTGTCTTCCATTTTCCCCTCTTTCTCCTCACATTCTCTTCTCCTCCTCCCCTTTCTCCCTGTCTCTCTTTTTCTCTCTAAAGGACAAAAAGCATACTTTAATTCCTTTATTTGCTGAGGCAGCACCTGGCACATTCTCCCCAAGCCCACACAGCAGTCAAACCGGCAGTCCTGCTGTCGGACGAGCATGTTCTTACCTGTGTCGTCTCTGCGGAAGCATGTGGGCAGAAGCAATTGACTGTGGTTTTGGAAATAGTGAGGAGGATAGAATCGCAGCCCAGTTAGCGTGAAGCAGTTGATGGATGCACAGGGAACCAGGTCTGGTTCTGTATTGTTTCCAGTGTCTGTATTGTTTCCAGTGTCTGTTTCACCTGGTATGACATCATAGTTACATACTGTGTAAGGAGAAAGGCAAGTGTTAAAAGGCCAGGTGCTACATGGGAACACAGTGAGATTGTGGAGCGCCATTCTCACAGAAGCCTCCAGTGGGTGTGGTTTTGTGGAAGAATAATTGGATGATTGTGCCCTACCGTGTGAGTGCTGGCTCTGAACCCAAGTCCTTTGCAAGAGCAGCAAGAGCTTTATTCCACTGAGCCATTTCTCTAGCTCTGGGATAGTGTTCTTAAAGACATACTTCCTGTTGCTTTGTCTTTCTTGTTACACTAAAATGAATTGTTTCCTCACAGTGGGCCTTTAAATCAATTTGTAATTATATACCCTTGCAGTGGATTTGAAGAAAAAGACCTAACTATAGATCAATCAGGTGGTCTCTGGCCATCCTTGATTTCAGCGTTGGTCAGTGGATGGCTTGGTCTTGCCTTATAGCAGGCACAGTATCTTTGGACACAGTCCATAGCACAAGGTCAGAACCTGCACAAGTGATGTGGACTCAAAAAAGTATAGAAACAGGTAGGATGCTACTCACCTACGATTTCAGCATCCTGGAGGTGAAAGCAGGAGGATCCAAAGCTTAAAGGTCATCCACAGCTATGTTTGAGGGCAGCTTAGACTTTGTGAGATTCTATCTCAAAATACAATAACAACGAAGCTGAGTTAAAACACTTCAAAGTTGTGGCATGATACCCTTGTCCCAAGCCAACACAAGCAGGAACTATGACCATCGAGGGAGGAAAAGTGAGGAGACATCAGAGGGCTCACTGGTATTTAGCTAGTTACTATTCACAAGTCAGTGTCAGGCATGCACCTATGTGCTGTCATACTTAGCTTGTTATGTGGTCCGTGGGTTCGAACCTAGGTCTTCCTGCCTGTGCAACAAGTGCTTTACCTCCTTCTTCTCTGTCCTGTACATGATGGGATTATCCAACGTGTCAGAGTGCAGCCTGTATTTCAGTGGTGATTATTTGATGACCTCATTGGCAGTTTCTTCTATAAACAAGAGACATCTTTCATCCAGTCACAAACATTTTAGTGAGTGGGACTGGTTTAAAAAAGGTTTGTCTTTGTCTTCTGCCCATGCATTCTTAGCTCTTTCTCAGTACATGTACCACAGTCTCCCGGCTTGAAATCACAAGACTTCATGTTCTTTAAAAATTTTTCAGTAAGTTAAATACACGCAGTACTGATGCCATTGTCCCCTCATTGTGATTGGATGTCCTGCTTCCTACTTTGAATTTTGCATATTCCAAGCAGTAGAGGTAGAGAATGGGGAAAAGAGCCCCTCTTCAGTCAGAGAGAACCAGAGTTTCACTGGACTGGCTTTATTGGCTAATCTGGTCCATTACTTTGTTTTATAAATAAAGTTTTCCTGAACACAGAACTCCTGTTTGCTGGCAGAGGAGTTGCTATAGAGACTCCCAGATGCCGAAGCCTGAGGCAGTCACTGCATGACCCTTGGCAGAAGACGCTACTGCATTGACATATGGAACAGCCAGCCAGCTGAGCTCAGCATCAGCTGCAGGGCACAGCTCTGTTCACATTGCAATCTAGATTTGTGCAACATCGAGTTACAAACTTCTGAGGTCACTACTGTGGCTTCACGTTACAGCTGAGAGATGGCGTTAATCAAATGTCCTGGATTGTGAGGTTTTTTTTTTTTTTTTATGTTTTTCCTGAAGTCGTTCTAGAATGGATATAATTCACCTTCACATGTTTTTCATCTTACTTGCAGGTTGTAATTTACGATACATGTTACTGGTTGTTGAAAACTCAACTGTTCACTCTGGTTGCCTGCTGTTGTCAAATGGTTCTGGTTTTATGCTCCCACAGTTGAAGCTGTTTGAGGGATGAGGGATAAGGGAATTTTGGCAGTGTTTTGAACCTGCTTCATGTTTTTCTTCCCTCAATGTGTTTTTGTTTAGAAAAACTAAAATTATAGCCATCTTCAACTTCCCACAAGAATGGCTTGAATCTTTTCTTCCTTCTACAATCTTGTATACATGATGCAATGCTATGCTGTAACGGTACAAAAAGCGTTAATGGAGAATAATAGACAGATTTTCAAGCTTTATTGGGTGCTGTTGATAAAAAAAATAGATCTGACTGGTTTCCCACCACAACTAAATTTACAGGGAATAGGCAAAGGCAGAATGTCTTTGTTTTTGCTGTTAGAGTATTGTATGATAATTTAAAGAGTGGGACCACTCTAAATGAAGCAGAATTATAGTTATCCTGCAGCTACATGGTGTCTCCCTGACTCTACCTCCTGTGTGTCCTTTTGTGTATGTATTGCTTTATTGGTTGATTAATAAAGCTGTTTTGGCCAGTGGATGAGCAGAGTATAGCAAGGCAGGAATTTCAAGCAGAGATAGAGGAGAAAAGGAGGTAGAATATGAGAGACACCATGTAACTGCCAAAGGAGAAAGACAGTGGGAACCTTACCTGTAGGCCACACCTTGTGGTGAGACACAGATTAATAGAAATAGGTTAATTTAAGATGTAAGAGCAAGCTAGGAATACACATAAACTCTCAGCCAAACAGTGTTGTAATCAATATAGTGATTGGCTGAGCCATCACTGAAGATGGCTAAAATTATAGCCATCTTCAACTTCCCACAAGAATGGCTTGAATCTTTTCTTCCTTCTACAATCTTGTATACATGATGCAATGTTATGCTGTAACGGTACATCAGCTCAGCCAATCACATCTGGCTAGGGTGTGGCCGCCTGGAGCCCAGGTAGAAAAACGGGGTAGATGGATGCGCGTGCTCACCCTCTCGCGGACCCGTTTGGACTTCGGACCTTCCACTCTGGTAGCGTGAGTTTCTCCATTTTTTAATTCTTAAATTATATCTGTTGTTTTGAGCTGGTCTGGTTGTTTAGCGTACCAACTGAATACGCCAACACTTAGAATATAGTTTCTGTGTAAGCTGTCGGGAACAAACAAGCAGTCTCCACCTACTAAACTCTGGTCCTCTGCAAGAGCAGCAATTGTTTTGAACCACTGGTCCATCTCTACAGACCTTGAGGAACACTTGTCAAGAGTTATTTTTGATAAGGTGTTTTATAACTTGCATATAAAACTTGTTGAATACTTCAAATATTATCTTAACTGAAATTACTAGAGAAAAATAAAGAAAAATTCTATTTACCAGGGTTTCCTTTCCAAGAGTGTAAGACTCAATAAACACCAGGAAACACAGTAACCAGATGCCTGATGTCTGGATAATGTGACACATGAGAACACAAGTTCCTCATCTATAGATGTGAAAGTAAGAAAGAGAAGTGAGCAGCTGGCACCACTTCTAATCCCAGTGTTTGGTCTAATAAATTGTGGTGTGGAAACAAACTTACACTTTTAGCCTTTCTATTGTATGTCTTCATTGTTTCCTCACCTAGTTTTCAAAACAGGATAACTTATCTTACTGTCTTATAAACATTAATACTTAGTACCCTTTCCTTCCTTCCTTCCTTCCTTCCTTCCTTCCTTCCTTCCTTCCTTCCTTCCTTCCTTTCTCTCTCCTTTCTCTCTCCTCTCTCTCTCTCTCTCTCTCTCTCTCTCTCTCTCTCTCTCTCTCTCTNTTTTTTTTTTTTAAGACATGGTTTTTCAGTAGCTATGGAGCCTGTTCTGGAACTTGCTCTGTAGCAGGCTGACCTTGAACTCACAGAGATCCACCTGCTTCTGCCTCCTGAGTGCTGAGTGCTGGGATTAAAGACATATGCCACTACAGCCTAGCTTTTTTTCTTTCCAAAACAAGAACCTTGATTCTAATTTCCTTTGTTCAGCTTTTTTCCTGACAATTATCTATAACACTTGTAACCAACACATTAAACAAACACTATGTGTGCCGTCGTGAGCCTATGAGATGTGCTGTGTGTGCTCTTGTGAGTCTATGAGATACACTGTGTGTGCTCTTGTGAGTCTATGGGATACACTGTGTGTGCTCTTGTGAGCCTATGGGATCCACTGTGTGTGCTCTTGTGAGTCTATGAGATCCACTGTGTGTGCTCTTGTGAGCCTATGGGATCCACTGTGTGTGCTCTTGTGAGTCTATGGGATACACTGTGTGTGCTCTTGTGAGCCTATGGGATACACTGTGTGTGCTCTTGTGAGTCTATGAGATGTGCTGTTGTGAGTCTATCAGATGCACTGTGTGCGCAGTGGCAAGATTTGGGGCCTAGAAGATGGTGAGTATCAGAATCCTGACCCTGGGACGTTGGCTTTGCTCTCATTTGAGTGTGACCTTGTTTCTTTCCTCTTAGTGCAAGAAAATTTCATTTATTTTTTTATCTTGTGGGAGCCCATAGTTAAGGAACGTTGGGTATTTTAGAGGTTTTGAACTTTGAAGGAGGCAGGATGTTCTCTAAAGAACCCAAACTTTTAAAAAGTGTTTAAAATTTTAAAGACTGGGAGTTTTAAGGCTTGGAGTGTTTTAGGGACAACATGAAAGGAAACGCTATGGTTTAATGGTTATGTGTTTGCATGTCAAATTGACAAGGGGTCAGTTGTCTTTTGGACTGTTTTGTTTTGTTGCCAGCTTGCTGGGAAGAAGAATTTCTGCTGAGAAAATGTCTCTGTAGCACGTTTTCTTGATTAATGATTTGTGTGGGCAGGCCCAGCACCCAGGGGTGGTGGGGTCGTGTCACCCTCGGCAAACGGTCCTGTGTTGTATGAGAGAGTAAGCAGAGAAAGCTATGAGAGCAAACTAGTAAGCAGTGTTCCTCCCTGGATTCGGCCTCAGTTCCTGTCTCTGGGTTCTTGCCTTGAGTCCCTGCCCTGACTTACACCAGCGATGGTGTGACCCGAGAGCTGTAAGCTGAAATAAACCCTTTATTTCCCCAGTGCTTTTGGTCATGGTGTTTTATCCCTGCAACAGAAACCTAAGACAAAGCTCAATATCCATTGGATTCTCATTTCTTTGCTTTGCAACCTACAATAGCAGCTCACTCATAAAAAGACAGTACAGAGATATTGGTAGAGACGTTTACTAATATAATTTTTAAAGACTTATTTTTAATTATGTGTATGTGTGGGGCAGGGATGAAATATGTACCTGCTTTCAGGTGCCCTTGGCAGTTAGGAGAGGGTGTTGGGTCCCTTAAAGATGAAGTTACAAGTGAATGTGATTTGCTTGCTGTGAGTTCTGGGAACCTCTAGAACAAATTCTCTTAACCACTGAGCCTGCACCTGTCTCCAGCAACTGTGGATTTAAACATGAGACTTGCATGAACTAAGGAGTTCTGTGCAATGGCAAAGCAGACCTTCATGAGCTAAAGGGTCTGGGTCTGTGTGAGCACTGGGGACTGTATGTTTATGGTACCCCTCCTGTGGTGTCTGAGGCATTGGCTAAGGATCATTGTTCATTCTTAGCATCTGGACCTACTATTTTCTGAGACACCTTCCATTCCCACGCTCCCAGATTCTCGGGTCTTCTGTTTAGGCTTGGCTGTCATGATCTACCTTTTGTCTGACTTTGCATATTGATCTAGGTAAGCAAAGACTTATTCTAGTGATCCCAAGACCACGTCTCCTCTTCTCTTTTGAAGCTACATGGCATATTGACCAGTGAGGAGGGCCAGGACTTAACAAAACCAGTGACTAACACTGATGAAGTTGTCTGAATTACCCTACTGGGGCCCGCCTCAGGTCCAAATAGGTCTTGTTTGACGTGTGGATATTCAGAGCTCCTTTCTAGAAACATTTGTCTAGTCACCATGCAGATAAATATGAGGTGGTTTTCCTCGGTCCTGAAGTCAGGGTCCTGAGATCACAGACCCATGTCTCCCACAGGCAGACATGTTTTATTAATGGTAACATTGAAATCCTGGTGCATCTTTGGCAACTTGGTTTGCAGAGAATTATTAGACTTTTCTCAGCTCTTCAGAAAAGTAAGACAGATCACTAGTATTTTAAAAAGTTGTTCATGGCTGGTGAGGTGTTTCAGTTAACAAAGTGCTTGCCTTGTATGGAAAAAGACCTGACCTCTATTCACAGAGCTGACATTATGAAGCAAAACTAACCAGCCAATGAAACAAAATGCCAAAAACAAATAAACAGGCATGCATCACTTTTCATCCCAGGGCTGTGGACTCACATAAAGCAAGTATGGCACTGCACACCTGCCCTGATAAAATTTCTAGGCTCAGGATAATGTGTTTCACTTCAATGGACCATACCTTTGGGATGAAGTTCAGGCAGAAAACTTAGTTATCACTCCAATAGTCCATAATCTATGAAATATACTAAACACAGGAGGAAAAATTGAAAAGGAAGGAAGTGCTCTCCACAACACACGGACGTGGATGAAGATGGAGTGATGGAAAAGGAATCTGGCTCAAACTGAAATGCAGTTAAAAGACCTTGGGAACTAGCACCATTTTCATGTGAAGTCCACTCTTCTTAGTACAGAATAGTCTACATTTAAAGGATCACTTTCTTTGCAAAGGCTTTTGATATTCATGTCCTTAGGTGAGCTCACACATTTGTTTGGTTTTGCATCCCAGGAGCCTGTGAGTTAGCAAGACGTCTGGTGTTAGTCGGCCTCCTTCTTCTGCTAACTGAATGCCAAGTGTGGTTTAGTTCGCACAACAGTGTACTTTAAAAGCTCTCGCCAGCTGGTACTACTTTAGTGACAATACCTATCATTTACAGCATAGAGTTCACACCCCCTTTGCACACTATATATATTTGTGATTAATTTTAAATAAGACCAAGAAAGCATCAGAATCAACAATTAAAGAATAATTTCTAACTTCTAATTTAACAATGTGCTTGAACAGAGGGCATGAATGAGAACTGACAAGGTCTCAAGTGTTATTTATTAGGTAATTACCAATTTTAAGGTAAACATTACCTTTATAAGTGAGAGGTAGTAGCCATTGGATTAGCCAGGAAGTTAAGCTTGGACACTGTGGAGGACACTAATACTGTTTGTCTCCTGCTGTGACGTGATTAGACATGTACAACAGCAACTGTATAGCGTTTTGCCAAAAAGTATTTAAGTTAAATATAATCATGGTGTAGGAATTCCTTCTGTATATGTGTTACTTTTATTGGTTAATGAATAAACCTGCTTTGGTCTGTGGCAGGGCAGAATAGAGCTAGGAGGGAAAGCTAAACTGAATACTGGGAGAATGTAGGCAGATTCAGAGAGATTCCATGTAGGCGAGAAAGGAGACAGCGCCAGCCACCAGCCAGAACCTTACCTGTAGACCACAAGCCTCATGGTAATCCACAAAATAATAGAAATTGGTTAGTTTAAGAAGTATGGGCTAGCTGGAAATATGCTTCAGCTATCGGCCAAGCAGAGTTTTAATTAGTATAGTTTCAGTGTGATTATTTTGGGTCTGGGTGGCCAGGAAACGAATGAGGAGCCTCTGCCAACATAATCACAAGGAAATCTTCAGACAAATCTGCAATGTGGGAAGAAATTCTATAAGAAGTCTGGAAAAAAAGAAGTTGGGATTGAGGAACTGGAGAGATGGTTCCATGGGTAAAGTCCTTGCTGTGCAAACATGAGGACCTGAATTCAGATCTCCAGTCAGACTTGTTGGGGACACATACCTGCAATCCCAGTCGTAAGAAATGGGGAGAGAAGAATCCTCTAAGTTTGTTTTATCATCTAAAATAACTGAAGTGGTGAGCTAGACTTCAGTGAAAGACCTTATCTCCAACAAAGGATGAAGTGGAGATGCTAGACAAAAAACATCACACATTGATCTCTGTCTTTCATATGCTCCTCTGTAGTACCCACCAAAATAGGCACACACACACACACACACACACACACACACACACACACTACACTAACACATGAAACACACACAATTAAGACAAAAATTTTTAAAGAAAAGAGGAGAGAGAGAGAGAGAGAGAGAGAGAGAGAGAGAGAGAGAGAGCGAGCGAGCATACCTGGGCTTCCCAGCAAGATCAATGCCAAAGCTATAATAAGCAGCTTGATTAGAACTTGGATCACAGGAACAGAAAGCCACAAAACCCTTTGAGGAAAACTGAAGGAGATTAAGCATAGACACAGTATACGGCACAGTTAATGTAAGTGCTTTTGACTAGAATAGTCCATTGTTGTTTGGTATGTTGAGTAATGTTCTCATCACATAAGATACACACTAAAATGTTGAGGGTGATGGGTTATGGTCTCTTTGATGTCTTTTCAAATGACTCATCCAGATAGACACAAGAGAGAAGCGACTGTAGAGCATATGTAACCTATCAGCGCTTACAGACACTCTCTTCAGAATTCTTTTCACTTTCCCACAGACTCAATCTTAACCATTAAGAAGCTTATACTATACATGCAGAATGAACACAATTACATGGTACCAACTTGAAAAACAGATGCTAGCCATTTGAAGAAAAATCTGTAGATGGTGGGAATGATCTGTGTTGCAAATCACAAATGAATTTCATGGGCAGGGTTTAGTATCATGTGTGGAATCACAGACTTTTTTTGTTTTGTTTTTGAGATGGGATCTTGCTATGTTACTGTGACTTATTTCCGTCTCCTGGCCAGTCTCTCAAGGAGTTATGACCATCTACACCACATCCCTTGGCTATCATCAACTCCCACTCAGATTAGGAGGTGGTATAATTTAGGGCTAATTAGCCAATTAGTCCTGACTATGTTTTCACATGTATGTTTGCAAAGAGTATGTCAACTCATACCGAAAGATCTTCAAGTAGATAAAAAATTAGCATAAGAGGGCAGTATTTAGTTTACAGCCTTTTTTTCTTAGTAATATAGAATATAATGCTATGTCTTACTGTTGATTGAACCATAGATTAGATAACATTCCACTAAATAACTGTAATGTTGGTGCTCAAAGTAAACTAATATGAATCATGCAATAACGGAGAACAATCTTATGTAGATGGAATGAGTGATATTAGCAAAATGCATCAATGACATCAGTTGTCAAGTGTGATCAGATTATACACCAAGGATCATCACAAGCACATAAGTGGAAATCGTGTGCTTATTACTAATGAGGAAAAACCATAAGCACCAAGAGGAGGGAAAATCATTAGTCTATCATTCCTTACACTTATTACCATACTATAAATGTTTTAAAGCATACATATTAATGAACAGAATAGAGAAGCCCATCTCCTTGTATATCACCCAACTTTTGTTGCTTTTACTATTCTTAAGATTTGTCTAATATCTGTTTACTTTGAAATAGTCAAAGAACATGATTTAATTAGACATGCTAGATAATTAGAAGTAAATGAAGACTGTGCTTTTGTTTCTCAACCACCAAAACCCAAATAATCACACAAAAACTGTATTAATTACAAAACTGGCCAACAGCCTAGGCATAGTCCTAGCTCTTACGTCTTAAATTAACCCATTTCTATTATTTTTTATTTTACCATGAGGCTCATGGCTTGTTACCTCACATTGTTGTTCTTGGGTGGCTGTGTGGTGTCTCCCTGACTCTGCTTCATTTCTGAATTCAGTTTTAGCTATATTCTTCCCTGTCATAGACCAAAGAAGCTTAAGTTCAAGACTACCAAAGAACAAATGAAATCATACAAAAGAGAAAGAAAAAAGAAAAATAAAGTAGATGGCTCCTAAGGAATGACAACCAAGATTGAATTCTTTTTTATTTGTTTGTTTTGGGGGGGGGGTTGTTTGTTTGTTTGTTTTTTGAGACAGGGTTTCTCTGTAGTTTTGGAGCCTGACCTGGAACTAGCTCTTGTAGACCAGGCTGGTCTCGAACTCACAGAGATCCACCTGCCTCTGCCTCCCGAGTCCTGGGATTAAAGGCTTGCGCCACCACCACCTGGCTCCAAGATTGAATTCTAATCTCTATATGCACCAACACGTACACCTGCACCGGCATGTATATGAACATGACCACATATGCACACACATACACATGTTTTTTATAGGAAAAGAAAAGATGACAGAATGGAACATTTTTCAACTTTGAAAAGAAAGAAGCTTGTCTATTTGGAAAAATATGACTGGGCTGAATGAAATAAGCCAGTCACAGAAAGACAAATGCTATGTGATTAGTTACATGTGAAATATTTTTTAAAAAAATAAAAATAAAAACAGAGTCTTAACTGCAGAGTTAGACTAGTGTTCACCAGGACTTGAATCGTGCAGAGAGCCATAGGTCAAATCACACAAGGGGGTAAGTCAAATCTAAGGGACAAGCTCTAGAGATTCAGCTTGCAGGTTGGTGACATGAGTTAAGGAGACTGTCTCACACATCTGAAATGAGGTAAGGGGCTCTCATAGGTCCTCGTGCATGCATGCAAATAACTAAACAATGGGACTGTATGGGTGTGTCAGACAGCTTGACTGCGGATTCCATCCAGAGTCCACATACATACACAGATGCCAGCCCTTGGCATCCTGGAAATATATGCAAATTTTAATTTGCCAATGATGCCATGACAAGCCAAACAAAAAGGACAGTAAAGATGTTTAAGAGGAAAATTTCTAGTCAACAGAATGTTCCAGTGATATATGTGAACAATTAACGATTTTGTTCATAGTTTCAAAACATAGCTGGACAAATATTTTCATGGCTGGGCAGAGGCCCATCTGCTGCACACTCTCCTCTTGCACACCTTAGAGTCTGCAAATCTCAGCATTGGCCTTTCCTTGTCTCCCAAGCTTTACTGTATTTTCTTCCTTCTCTGGCAGACTTCCCATAAGTTTAATCCTAGTTATCTGGATTTTTATCACAGGTAAATATATATCCATGTTTTCTTTTCTTCCTCCAGCTCGGCCAGTGAACCGTCCTTCTGTGTATCTAATGTGCAGTCTTTTGTCTCCAAGGAGTTATTGATTTGGTTGTGGCTGGACCTCTCCCAGTGCCAGTCAGATTGAAAAATGCTATTTTTATTCAGATTAAAGAATTTGGGATTCAACAAGTCAATAGCATATGGAGGATGTCAGGTCCATTCCTACCCATCATGGTGTTTTCAGAGACCCTGGGGTATGGGCAAAACTAGTATGGATTATTCAAGTCTGGCTGCGCAGCTCCCCATCTTAATTTCACTTTGCCTTAATAGCCATGTCGACGGTTTGGAGCAGAAAGTCAATTGAACTACAAAGGCTGCACTGCATCATTGATTTCCAGAAGCAGCCATAGTGCTTTGCAAGAAATAAAATATTGATTAAAACAAACTAAAGCGATTTTCTCTGCTTTCTTCATTTAGAACTGTTTTATTTAACATTTGACTTCATTAGTTAGAGTTATGCAAAAATTATGAGAATATTTGAGACTAATTATTAGAGACTCATTTGATAGCTATGTGTAAGAACCTATGAGACTTAAATTATTGTTTCAGAAATGGGTTTTTTTTCCCTAAATACTCAGCATTTTACTGGTAGCATGGACAGAAATCATTCCACTATTGATATTAATTTGGCTCTGAGTCTTGGCGGAGGAGAGTGGGGTTGTGTTAAGGTTACATTGAAAATAATTTGTTAAAAACTGTCGCATGGAATCATTTTCAACGACAATTTTCTTGGCAGTTTCAGAATGTAAGAAACTGGTCATTAACACCGTTCCCATAACAGAGACTCGCAGATAGAAAACACATAGCCTTAATGTTAAATGGAAATGCTGAAAATAAGCAGGCATTAGCAAAATAATTCCAAGTATTTCAGAGAAGTTGAACCAGGATAAAGCGCCCAAGTCACTTCAGAAATGATGGTTTCCTCTTGGCCCAATTAGGGAACCTGAATGTGTTACGTCGCGGCTTTTGGCATTCTAATTGCACATAAAACCCACTTCCAAATCATAACGCGCAGTTTCTGTTTCTGCTGCAAACAAAAGGTGAATTATTAAAAATGGAGTGAAGTCTTGCGCGGCACTGGCGGCCAGCTTAGAGGGCAATAATTTAACGTTTGCGCCTTGAAACTGAAGTGTACCTCTGCTCGTTTTAACTCCACCTACCAGCAGCAGGCAATGGTATTTTTATTGTATTTTGTTTTAATGAGAGCAGCGAGATTTCATTACTCCAAATCTAAACAGAATCTCTCTGCGCATCTGGTCTCTGACTGGGCAATCATGGGAAGATTACTAGAGGACTCCAGAGCACCATGATGCCCCCAAGACAAGCTGAACAGAAACCCCTGAGGTCAACGCTTTCGGACCCTAAAATTTCTTACTCATATCAGAGGAGAAACTTACTGCTCAAATCTACTATCTCTAGGAGTCATTTTCTCTTTGTTCTAAATTTGCTTTTCAATGAAGATACTCTTTGTGTCTCTTTCGTTGTTATTTACTCTTAAGTGACAAGGGGAGACCGATAAATTTACATTGTTGTGTTATTGGAAATAAATTATTGTTTATCTTTATTTAGGGCAGGAAAAGACATAGCAGCAGAACAGATTTATGGCGGTGTGTTTTAAACACTCTTCCCCAGTGGCTGTCCTGGAGGTGTGAAGACTGGTGATGGTCAGCTAACCTAAGAACCCAGGGTTCAAGGCTACACAGCTGATCCTATAACCTGAACTGAACTGAAAGGTTTTACCCTGACCCCAACTCTGCTGTGCAACCACATACAAAAGAACCTCAGATGTAAACAGCAAATACCTACATATATTATCATTTAATATGCAATTTTGTTCCAAAATAACAAAGATGAATGAGTGGTTTCTAGCTGAGATCACTGGCTTCACTACAGCACAATGCATCATCTGGTCTCACTCACATACTCAGGGTCACTTCAGATTCTGTAGCTGAGGTTGACCTTGAACTCCTGATTCTCCTGTCCCCCATCTCCCTATTGCTGAGTAACATTCATCCATTTCCAAGTCCAACTTTCATGTGCTGAGGATACAACCAACGACTTCCCACATCATGCTAGGCCAACATTCTGCCTACTGAGTTCCACAGCTAGCCCCTCAGCTGTTTATAAGAGCCAGGGTCTGGACTGTGGAACCTGGGCAGGCACATGTAGCCTCTTAGAAAGACCTCCACACTTGGTTTAGCTGTCTATTCCCTGTCTCAAAGTTCTTAAGGAATTTTGAACAAGAGAATTTCATTTTCATTTTGCAAAAGCTGAGTAATTGTCTGTGAGCTGGAGTTTAAGTTTTCCCTTCTCGCCCTCCCGCTGAGCTGCAAGACTCTTGTCGGGGTTATGGAGCTTAGCCTATTTTACCTTTTTGTGCACTCTTTAGGCTCCATTTTCACGGTGTTTAGATTACTGCAGACATGAACTTCCTGTGTCTCAGCGCTGGCAATGAATCAGGCTGGGAGCAGGGACCACGAGGCCCACAGGGGAGCTGCCTGCTTCCAGGTTTAAAATAACAAGCTCTTGACAGCTTCGTTTACATAACTGCAGAGTAGTGGCTCTATTCTACAGTACATCTACATATGACATAATGAATGAAGATTTCATTTATTTAGACTTTTTCCTTGCAATGTAATTTCCAATAAATAAGTCTCGCTCACGCAGGAAGATGTGGCACTTCATAACACTCACATTTCCCTCCCTGAGCATTCCCACTTACCACAGCCTCCGCGTGTGGGAACTAACAGAGGACTCACTAAGTTTACTAGACAAGGGTCAGGTTTTTATGTATTTATTTTGCCCAGATAAGGTTTTATGTACTTCAGCCTGGCCTTGAACTTACTATAGAATGGTTGAGGATGAACTTCAACTTCTGTTCCTCCTGTCTCTGCTTCCCAATGCTGGCATTACAGGCATGTGCCTGGTTTATGTGGTGCTGGGGACTGAACGCATGGCTTTGTGCATGATGTGTAAGAGATCTGCCAAGCTATCCACCTGGCTAGCCTGTGTTAGTTTCTTATTAATCTTTTCTCTGCTTTGTCCCTTAAGGCCGCAAAAACAACGAGTAAGGTTTAATTAGAAGATTCACACCTCTTAGCTGCTTTTGAAATTTTAGGATTCAGCTGGGCGGTGATGGTGCAGGCCTTTAATCCTGGCATTTGGGAGGCAGAGATGAACAAATTTCTATGAGTTCAAGGCTTCAAGGCCAACCTGCTCTACAGAGTTCAGGACTATAGCTACTGAGACACCATGTCTCAAAAACAAAAGAAAAACAAAGAAAGAAAGAAAAAAAGAAAAAAGGAAGAGAAAAAGAAAAAACGAAGAAATTTCAGGATTTGGTTAAAATGTGAAAACAAAGAGAAAGGAAGGTGAAAGAAGGGGAAGGATGCCGTTTCCTTATCAGTGGTTGATATTTGTATGAGGAGGATATTGAAGGCCACTCACAATGGATGAAACTGTGCCAAAGTAAACACTATCCCTGCCTTGAGGTGCCTGCTGCCCAGGTCTGGGTCAAGAGTGCAGGGAAGGGAAGGAAGAGGTCTGTGGAGAGTAGAGTTGCCCCGCAGTGCAAGTGCCGAGTCACATACCTCAGAAAATGGCTTTACTTGAAAGTATTGACAGAATTTCCAGAAACATTGGAAAGCAACTATTACACTCCAAAGCTAAGGGCTGGTGAGTGTGAGAAGCTGAAACGTGAAGGAGGCTCATGTAGAGAGCTGACATTTAAGTCACCTGTGCTTCAGAAGTGGCGCATAACAGTGAAGACCTTCAGGTGAAGCTACTGATTACAGCTCTACAGGGTGAGTCCACACAGGCAAAACAAGGGGTAAGAAAGAATGACTCTTTTCCCTGGAGGTCTCTGAGGAAATCTACCTTCTTCTCAGATTTCATATGTGGACTTCTAGGTAATGACAGCCACAGCCAACAGAAAGAATCTTGACCTTTTGTCTGCGTAGCTATAGCTGAAGGTATATGATGGTCAGGCATGCCAGGAGTGGGAAGGAAAATAAAGATGTGTTCAGAAAGATTAATCTTTATGGGACCCTGTGATCATTTGAATGACAATGGAGACCATAAGTTTACATATTTGATGTCTGGCTGGTAGAACTACTTGAGAAAGATTAGATGGTTTGACTTTGTTGGAGGAGATATGTCATTGGGGTCAGACTGTGAGATTTCAAAAGACTAATGGAATTCCTAGTACACATTTTCTCTGTCTCTGTCTCTCTCTGTGTCTTTCATCTCTATCTCTATCAATCATCTTTATCATCTCTATGTATCTCTAGCTCTATCATCTCACTCCCTCCCTTCTCTCCCTTCCCCTCTCTCTCCTTTGCCTCATAGTTGTTAAGTAATACATGAACTCTCAGCTGTTTCTCTGTTCTGCCATCATGGATTCTCACATCCTAAAACTATATGCCAAATTAAAACCTTTCTTTTTTATAACTTGCTTTGGTTTTTGGAGAAATGTGGGATTTTGAACTAGGAAGGTGACTGAATGCTGTAATCAGAGCTTAATGGGCCATCCTAATAGGAGCTTGGAAATATTAGCACCGAGAGCTATGTAAACTGTGGATCGAGTTTGAGATGTGTAAGAGGGGAACAGCATCAGCATCTGAGCTGGAGATAATTCTTATGATGGGTGGGCAAAGAACATGGCTGCTTTCTGCCTTTGTTCTGAGAAATGGCCTGATGCTAATTTGAAAAGTAATGGACTAATTTTATTTGTGGAGAAAATGTCAAGACAGCCTAATATTGACTCTCCTGTTGTTATTAGTAATCACTTTTATGTAGGTCTGCAATAAAAGAGAAAATGAAGACAAAATTACAAAATACATAATTAGAAGGTGGGGAAAAAAAGTGCACCACAAAATGTAATTTTGGAGCCAAGGCTTGTGCTGAAAAAGTTGAGAAGACAGCCTGACCCATGAAAAGGGGTTGGTGGGATCTTCATGCACTATTAAGGGGAGCTGCTGAGGCCAGGCATGTGGCAGGAAATTTCTTATATGGAGACCCTGAAAGGCAATTGCATGAAGCTTTGAAGGTGAAGCCTGGAGTACATAGGAGATCCCAAAATGCCACAGGTGCCAGAGTCATGGGACACCTGCAGAGGGGAACTGAACACAGGGAGTAGAAACAGTCAGGACAGAGAAATGTGGTGCACTCAGTAACGCTGGAGGAGCAGAAGTTTCTCAGCTATAACATTTGGAGTTTGCTCTGCTGGGTTTTGTATTTTGATCTAGTATCTCTTACGATTATCAGGTTCATTACTTTTGGAATAGTAATGGGCATTCTGTGGGATTCTAAGGCAGAAGTATGTAATTTGCTTTTTATTTTGAGTGTAGCAGGGGTTACAATTAAGAGATGGCCTTGAGTCATGAAGAGACTGCACTTTTAAACCATGTTGAGACTATGAAAGATTGTGTCTGTGTTTGAAGTTGTGTTGAACACATTTTTGCATTATTATATGGCCACAGGCTCATTGGGCTAGGGAGTGCAATGTGGTGGCTTGGATAAGAACTCATCCCTATCTGTCTAGATCATATATTTGAATAGTTGGTCCACAGTTTGAACTGTTTGGGAAGGACTGGGAAGTTTGGCTTTGTTGGAGGAGGTGTGTTACAAAGGATGGGTTTTGAAGTTTTAAAAGACTGCTGTGGTTCCTAGAACTCTTTCTCTGCCATGGTTGTGAGTCAGAATGTGAGTTCTTGGCTGTTCTTCTCTGTCATCATAGATCATAAACCTTTGGGAAATAGTAACTTAAGCACTTTCTTTTATAAGTTGCCTTGGTCATGGTATTTTACCCAAGAAATATAAAAGTCACTAAGACTTTCCTTTCATGTGTATATCTTTTCTTTGGAAAATATAATGATCAATGTCAAATTGCTCTCTCACCTTTTCTTACCATCCTTTGTTCTCTGTTTTCCCTTTGGCTCTCAATCTTATTTTATTTTGGTAGGCTGTCATGTAACCAAGGGTAGCCTCAAACTTGCTAAATAGCCAAGGATATCCTTGGACTTCTCATTCTCTCACCTCTACCTCTCAATGCCTAGTTTATAGAGTCCTGGGGATCATACACATGACCTTGTTCTTGCAAGGCAAGCTCTACCCACTCAGCTACATTCACAGCCCCACAAGATTTCTTAGATGATGTGGAAAAATATAGTTATCAAATGATGGAAAAGAACAAGAAAATATTTGTGGACAGATATTTGTTCCTTAGAGAAAATGGAAAATTAGCAACAAGAGCCATATGCTAAGCTCCAAGCACTGGGAGTATGGCAGTTCCAGGTGAACTCTGAGAGACTTCTGTTTTCAGTGAGAGCCAAACTGTCTTAGTTAGGGTTTCTATTGCTGTGAAGAGATACCATGACCATGGAAGCTCTTATACAGGAAAACATTTAATAGGTGGCTTACAGTTTCAGAGGTTTATTCCATTATCATCATGGTGGAACATGATGGAAGACAGAGATGGTGCTGCAAAAGGAGTTGAGAGTCCTACATATTCATCCACAGGCAACAGGAAGTGAACTGAGACACTGGGCATGGCTCCATCAGAGTGACTCACTTACTTCAACAAGGTCACACTTACTCCAACAAAGCCACACCTCCTAATAGTGTCACTCCCTGTGAGCTTATGGGGACCAATTAAATTCAAACTGCCACACAGTCTCTGCTCCTTCTGGGTTCACAGTAGGGCTGGCCCAGCTCTGGGCTCTCTAGCCAATGAAAAGTAACCATATTCTCTTCTCACTTTTTTTTAAATCAGATTTGTATCTTTTTAAAGTTCTAAATTTCCTCTCTTTCGTTCTCTCTTTTGCACAGTGTAACAGCAGCACATGCAGATTCTGAGTAGGAGTAATAACAAAAGATTCCAGTGAGCTGAAGGAGCAGAAATAAATTTTCAGGAATATCATCAAATAATGTTGTATGTAATGGTTTTATATATTTGCAAGAATTTTTATAATAAAGCTTATTAAAATATTTTGATGAGGGTACCACATTTTTCAACGAGGAAAGCATGGGCTCTTTAGCAAATGGTACTGTAAAAACAATATGTCTGAATTCAGAATGAAGATGGGTTCTCACCTTCCTCCAAATCCTAAATGGATCAAACATCCATCCGAACATAAATACCAGAGCTACAAAACCTATAAAATATCTAGGAAAAAAATAGTTTGACATTGCACCTGGCAATAATTTTTTAATTATGACACCAAAAGCACCAAAATGAGAAAAACAAAACAAAACTGAACTTTACAAACATCAATAGTTTTTCACATCAAAGCAAAGATGAAAAAATGAAGGAAATCTGCAGAATTTGAATATTTGTAAATTACAAATTCGATAAAGCATTTTTTTACCTAGAATATAAAAAGAACCCATAAAAAGACTCAACAACAAAATAAAAAACCCAGTAAAAAAAAATCAGCCAAAGGAATTGGATAGATATTTCCACAAACACTTTCAAGTAGCCAATCTGAACACACAAAGAAATACTCATAGTCAGAGAAACACAGCTCAAAATCATAGTGAGGTATCGCCTAGCATCCACAAAGATGGTTATTATCTTAAAAATTAGAAATAAAAAAGTGTTGGTTAGGGTATTGGAGATACAAATGGGCCCGATCCATTTACAAGTCTGCACGGTCCCTCTCCATAGGGTTAAGCCGATGGTCACTGTTGTACCCAGCAATTTCACTTTCAGGTCTGCATCACAGATAATTGAAAGGAACAAGTAAAACATACTTTTCTACCAATGTCTAAAGCAGCTTATTCCTGATAGCCAAGAGTATGAATAACACAAATGCCCACTCATAGATGAAACTAAATTTTTATGTGTGCAATAGGACAGTATCAGCCCCCAAGTCCTTGAAATTATGACTCGTATTATATCTGAATTTTGAAGATACCATGCTTCATGAAATAAGTCACACACAGAAGGATAAATATTGCATTATCAATCTTGTGTAAGGCATCTAGAATAGGCAATTTTCTTAAGATAAAATAATATGATTGTCACCAGGAGTGAGGAGAGGGAAGGGAACGGCGAATAGTTCAGTGGTGATGGGTCCACAAGACTATGATTGTCCTCGTGCAAAAGTGTTTGCAGTTAAAGATGAACAATGTCAAAGGTTGACAAGAGAAAAAGAAACAAAGGAATGTTCGCGTACATACTTCCTTTGTCTTGTTCCAGCAAGCGATGCTGTATGGCCACTTTCCTGGCTAATTGCAAATCAGGGCTACATATTGACCCAGAGACTTTGCCACCTGCAGGAATAATATTGACGCCATTGACTGACTTACCAGTCAATAACTTACATTAAAAATAAAGTGAGTCATGTTAAATAATTAATCTGTACATTTAAACAAAATCTGCGCTTTCTAACTAGAGTTTTAGGACCCATTAAGTTTAAATATCTTCTAAAATGTTACAGTAAATGTCTAATGGCTCTTGCCCCTAATAGATCTGAACAATAATTCCTTCAGCAAGAGAATAGGTCACCATCAGATGGTAAGAAGAACTGCTCCATGAAGCAATGTGGCTGTATAAGTATATGTGTCATTTCTTCCAACCAGACTAGCATTCCCCGGGGAAGGTAGATATTCTGTGGATCATCCCCAAGTTCAACTTAGGAAGCAGTCCTCATGTATTTTACCACCAGCAACAAAAAGATTATTCATCTTGGAGTACTGTGGGCAAAATATGCAAATAAAAAAGACAAAGGAACAACCACCCCCAAACGCTTGTTTTCACGGAAAAGACCATTGCAGACTCATTATAACAACGGATCAGAAGGTGCTGGGAGATAGGCTGGTTTGAACCAGAAGAGTTGGGAAATGGTTTTCTTGAGAGATATAAAACCCAGACAAGCCCCAAAGGATAAGCAAGAATAGTCAGACGGCTGAGGGGAATGACATCAAACCACAGATGCAATCAGCCAGCCTGTAACCAGGATCTGACCTTGCCTCTGGAGGCTTCCTTCTGTCACGCTCAGCTGCATAAAAACATTTTCTGAAAAACACTGAAGGCACATGACTGTTGAGAGCATAGTTCATATAGTAGGTGTTGCAGGAAACATAACTTAAAGCAAGAGCAGAGCTAAGGAGCACTTTTAGGTGGTAGCAGTACTTCTAAGAGAGTAGAACTGTACACAGATGTGCAAGTCACACACTGTGGCTTGAAAGAAGATACTTGCTTTGAAAGCAAATAGAAACAACCCAATGAAGGTAGCTCTGATATGAACAGAACAGGACATCAAAACAAGTGTGCCCATTGTGCTCCCTGCAGAAAATGGAGTGTGACTACTTTTTACCTATTTATTCCATAAATAGTAGATGAGTCCTGTGCTAATCCTGAGGTCAGACTGTGAGACACTCTGGCTTCTAGCTGTGCTGTGAGGGAATCACGACAGATTTCCTCCTGGTAGACACAGTGCTGAACACTTAACATTTAAACATTTCGCATATCTACACACACACACACACATAAGGTGGGAGCTGGAAACAGGAGACAGGGACCAGTATGTGCTGAGTCAGGTGAGTTTTAGGAATCTTCTCTATGAAGGTGACATATGAGCACACTATAAATATGCTCTGATAAGAAAGGAGGCAGGCATTACATATGGAGAGCAAGCAGATCTTAGAAGCCAGAATACTTTGTGCCTTCACTATGATGAGGAAGAAGATGATGGCTACAAAAACATTTTTTGACAATAATTCCCGGTAGCAGGAATAGTTCAAACCATTTCATATAAATTATCTTTGTAAGTCCTCACGCACAGCCTTTGTGAAGTACATAAATGTGCGTGTACGTGTTTTCTATTGCTGTGTACCCCCTAAACTCAGTGGTTTAAAACGATGCCATTAGTTTAGCTCATGATGCTATGTGGGTTAGTAATTCAATCTGGATACGTCCCTGGCTCATCCGGGCTCCCTGAGGAGTCTGTGGTCAGCTGCTGGCCAGGGGTTGCTGGTCCACAATGGCCTCAGCTGCTCTGGCTCCACGTGGTGTGTCCCAGCCGCAGCATTCCAGGATAAATGTCTTCAGTGGACAGTTTTCTAGAAGGAGGGGGAGCCACACAAGATACTTGCAGCCTGGATTGGGAATCCACACACAACCATTTATGGAGCTTTTCTGGTTACAGGACAGCTGAGATTCACGGGAGCAGGAACAGTGTAAAGTCATGTAATAACAGCTTAGTCTCAGAGCATGAGTGCTGGGCTCAGTTTTACCGTTTTTGGTAGTACTGCTTTCAGCTTTACAGGTGAGCAGCTGAGATTTGCCCGGATAGAGACTATAACAAGTGAGCAGTGGTCTCTGCTTCGAGCCGTGTGGCAGCAAAGGTTGGCTTATGCCTCCAGGCTTCTTAATTACACAGTTCTTTCCTTGCCCTGGTCAGCCTTTTGTCCACTTGATACAACCCAGAGACATCTGGGAAGAGAAACATCAGCCGAGAACATGCCAACATCAGACTGTCTGTAGGCAAAGTCTGCAGTGCATTTTCTTGATTAAGTATTGATGTGGAGGGTGCAACTCAATGTGGGCAGTGCTACCCCTGGGTAAGGTGGTCCTGAGTTATATAAGAAAAGTAGGGTGAGCAAGTATGAGGAACAAGCTAGCACTCCTCAATGGTCTCTGCTTCAGTTCTTGCAAGGTGAAATAAACCCTTTCCATCCCAAGTTGTTTTGGTCATGATGCTTATCACAACGGCAGAAAGCAAACTACGACATTCGTCTTTGTATAAATGCTGCTACATTCAGGTGAATCATCTGAGATTTTTGCCATGAAATCACACATGACCCACACTTGGAGTTTCTGTAATGATAGTTTGGAAGTTCTCACTTGTAATTTGTTATCAATTGCATAATTATCAATTGTCTAATCAAAAGGATAAAATTTTATCTCCTACATAGAGTCACAGGACTTAGGTCAGACACCGTATACATGATGCTCATAAGTCCCATAGGTGTATGCAATATTTGGTACTGACAAGAGTTAGAAATCTTGTTGATTGCAAATTTTACCTAAAATGAAAAAAGAACTGCAAAATCATGTTAAAATTAAGTGCTATGCATAATGATGTGCTTGGGAGAAATGTACTAATTTGTAAGAAACTTTGAAAGCAATTGTAAGATCAACATGGGGTAACAGGTAGACAAGGGTTTGGTAAGTAGATATATGATCACCTAAACAATATGTCTGAGAGAATCTAGATTGATACCACATTTCACACTGCCCAGCCTTTGTAGGTGAGAGAGAATTTTCATATTTAAACTTGGTGAGTAAGAATTAAATTCATGTTTTAAACTAAGGTTTAGAAAGTAGGTTCTCTTTTTACAGTTGTGGAATCTAGAGAGATACCCAGAACATTTTCTTCCTCACCCTCCCTCTCCTCGCCATTGTTAACTGGCAGAGACATTGAATTGTAATCTGTAGATGGCAAGATAAAGTACAGTGGGGTTAAACAAACAGGAACACGGACGGACCCCCCCCCCAATGTCCATGTAGCTATTTCTATGTAGATATTTCTACAGCTTTAGTCTGCAGTAACCAGGCTCAGAATCCTTGAGTGTCACATTAGTGCTATGAAGAATAACATGTTTATGGGAAGTGTATTATGTTTGTAGCAAACTTTGAAATAATTTGTAAAATCAACATAGGGTGATAAGTGGGGACGGTTTATGACTGATTCCTTCAAAACTCCAGTGACTCTATTTGCCAAATGGACCTACATATCTATTGAACACTCAGGTCTTCTTTATGTGTGTATGTGTGGTGTGTGTGTGTGTGGTATGTGTATGGTGTATGTAGTGTGTGTAGTGTATGTGGTGTGTGTGTCTGTGTGTGATGTGTGTGGTGTGTGGTGTATGTGGTATGTGTGAGGTGTGTCTATGTGGTGTGTGTCTGTGTGTGGTATGTGGTGTATGTGGTATGTGTATGTGGTGGTAGTGGTAGGGTCTGTGTGTGTGTGTGTGGTGTATATGTGGTATGTGTGTGTGGTGTGTGTGTGTGATGTTTGTGGTATGTGGTGTATGTGGTATGTGTGTGGTGTGTGTGGTATGTGGTGTATGTGGTATGTGTGTGGTGTGTGGTGGATGTGATATGTGTGAGGTATGTGTCTGTGGTGTGTGTGTGTGTGTGTGTGGTATGTGGTGGTGGTGTGCGTGTGTGTGTGCATCTGCATACAAATGTGCCATAGCATGCTTGTGGAGACCAAAAGACAGCTAATGAATGTTCCTTCCCTCCTTTCAACACATGGGGCCTGAGAATCAAACTCAGTTTGTTAAGCTTGGTGGCAAGAGCCTGTACCTGATGAGCCCTCTCCGCAGCCCTTGATTTTGTCTTACATCACATGGTTTTCCTTGAGAACAACCTTACAGACACAGCATCTCTCTGTGGAAATTATATGTCCTATTTAGGGTTACTACTGCTATGAGGAACACCATGACCGAAACAGGTTGGAGAAGAAAGGGTTTGGTTGGCTTACACTCCCACATCCATAGTCTATGACTTAAGGAAGTCAGGACAGGAACTAATGTGGATGCCATGAAGAGATGCTGCTTACTGGCTTGCTTATTTCAGCTTGCTCACCCTGCTTTCTTACTGAACCCAGGACCACTAGTACAGAGGTGCCACCACTTACAATGGGTCAAGCTTTCCCCATCAATCACTAAATAAGAAAATCCTTATAGGCCTGACTACAGCCCCATCTTATGGAGACATTTTCTTAATTGAGGTTTCCTTCTCTTAGATAACTTTAGTTTGTGTTAAGTTGACATAAAACCATCTAGCACATCCTACTCAGAGCTAGCATTTTAGAGGAAGCAGGATGTCTTCTATCATAAAAAAATGTTTTTGAGTGTGTTCTACTATTCAAATGTGTTTTTAATATGGGTAAATTTGTAAGAATGTTTAAAAACTCTACAAGTTCTAGTCAAATGACTGTCCATATTCATCAAAATGAAACAAAGGAAAGAAAAACATGTAATTAAGTAGAACATTGAAACAACTCTGCCTTACAGTAGAATAGGCAAGCTACCTAAATCATAATAATTTAAAGTATGAAATAGTACATTATTGTAATTCTGTATACAAACCTATCACTTGGATTGGCTGACAGCTTATAGTATTTATTCAAGGAAAGTAAAGCTAAATGTTAGCTCAGTCATTTTTCTATGTCTTAACTTAATAAGGGCTCATCTGAATAAAGATAAAGAAATTGTGTACATGGAGAAAACTCAGAGCAAAGATAAAGCAAGGTGAGTTAAGTTGCTAAAACCCTTCATCAGAGTGACTACACACAAGGAGGAAGCCGAAGAAGGACTCTGCAAAATCCATCAATACTGAGAAAAGCTACACATACCTCAGAGTCAGCGCCACAGACCTGTGTCTCCCCTGGTGATGCTTCTCTAAGATTTGCTCAGTGATGTCAAGGCAGCTTCCCTGAACTTCCTGGAAGTTTTACAAAGCAATTCACTAGAGACACAGACACCATCTGGGGACTCAGCCAACGACATTCTTCTGTGGTGACTGACTCTGGCTTTGTCTCTATTTTTCTTGATTGCAGTTATACACTGTTAGCGATTTGCAGTTAAGAAGACAAGCAAAATATGAGGGTTTAAAGAAAAGCCACAATAGGAAAGCCATTGTGTGTGTGTGTATGTGTGTTGTGTGTGCGTGTCTACTAGCACTTGCTTGTGTGAGTCTATGTAGATGCTGGAGGTCCCAATGGATGTTTTCCTTTATCACCCTATACCTGTTTTGAGACATTGACCTCTCCCTCCCTCCCTCCCTCCCTCCCTCCCTCCCTCCCTCCCTCCCAGGAACTTGGATCTCACAGATTGGCTAGGCCAGGCTGCCATTGAACTCCAAGGATCCTTTCGTCTTGACCTCCCCAGGTCTAGAATTATAGGCACAAGCCATATAGCTCCTGGCTTTATGGGGGATGCTGGGGATCAAACTCAGATCTTCATACTCTGACAGCAGGCACTTTAATGACTGAGACATCTCTCTAGCCCCGGTCATCATATTTAAATCACAGTGTAGAGATGACCAGGAATTTCTACTCGAGGTAACCTTTTAAATTAGCTTTGCTGTTTGATAAATTCCTCCAATTAGAAATCTTATTGGTGTTTATCCATGAATGCTTAATTATATGAGTGCCTCAGCAAACTGTAGCCCATACCATTTAGGAAGAGGATATGATTCCCAAATTGAGAGGATAAAAGGTGAAAGAGGACCTCTGGTCTTACTTTTCCCCCAAATTCAGTTCTTTTTAATGATGAGCACTTGTTCACAGGTTTCTTTTTGTGTCCTCCAACTCTGTTCTCCAGACCTGCTCAGTGTGACCACCAAACCTGCACCTCAGACAAAATCTTATTCTGGGTTATTCCATGGTGTCTGATCCTGCCGACTTCTCGCTGGCTGAGAAAGCACAGCCTCCGGGGGAGGGTTTTTTTTTTTTTCAGGGTGGAGGGAGTCTGGGGGGAATGTATGCCCTTCTTGACAAGCCATTCTAGGTTGGGTGTCCCTGAAACTGTGTGGGGGTGGTGTCCCTTTAAACATAAGGAAAGGGCAAATCCTGCTGTTATCCTTGACCCTCTGACAAAATAGTCAGTCCTGTTTGTAAAAGAGCCAAGTAATTAAAAGTCTCCCAGGGTTGTGGTGAAATAGGGCAGGTAGAAGCCGCTCCTGGAGGCCCGCTCTGTTACCGCCTGCTCTTTTGTGTTTTCTCTCTGTTTTGTTTTCTTCTTTATTCCAATTTTTCAGGGCAGAGTTCCCCTCCTGCTCTGCCATTCTCCAGGTTGGTGAGCAGGAGGATCAGAGCCCCTAGGCAGCTCCCCCAGCTTCATGGCCTTCTTGAGCCTTCAGCTTCCAACCCAGAGTCCCCCCCTGCCACAAACCCCTAAGCAGATTGCCTCCTTTAACTCGAGACCGATAGTCATATGGGGATGGACAGAAATAGATTCTGCTACAAAGGGAAGGGAAGGGACAGTTTTCAGCATTCTGTTCTTATTTCTGTCTCTTCATGCCAACACAGAGGGAGACCTAGGTGCTCTCCTTAGCTACCTGCAAGGGTACCTTGCTTCCCATTTACCCTGAAACAACTGGGCAGAGGCCTCCAGGCCTGGCTTGTCTGTCATTCTCACTTCACCAGTAGATGCTAGACTTTGAAGTTTTCCTAACTACCTCTGTGGCTGAACTTTAGGGTAACCACTTGATAAATTGAGAAATTGTATGTTGTTGTGTGTGTATGTATGCACGTGTGCATATGTGTGTGCCTGTGGAGGCCAAGGGACAATGTTGAGTGCAGTTCCTCAGGCTCTGAACACCAGTTTGCTGTTGTTCTTTGTTTGTTTGTTTTGGTTTTTTGATTTGTTCTGTTTGTTTGAGATAGTATGTCACTGACATATAACCTAGACTGGCTGACCAGTGAGCCCCAGCCCTGTCTCTACCTTCCAACAAAGGGATTACAAGTGAAGATAGCTATACTTGGCTTTTAAGGAAATTTATTTATTGAGAATTACAAACATGTGTTCTATACAATGTATTATATTCACGTCCATATTGCATGTCTTCACTTCCTTCCTTCCTCCCTCTATCCTTCCATCCCTTCTTCCCTCCCTCCGTCCGTCCGTCCCTCCCTTCCTTCGTATTGAATTTGTTCTGCCTGTGTGTGCACTGGTGTGGCACCATCCGCTAGAGAGCATTAGCAACCTACTAGTGGCCACACCCTATATATATTGTTTAAATATGAGTGCTGGGGGACTTAACTTAGGTCCTCATGCTGGCACAATGAGCACTGTATTGACTGAGCTAGCACTCCAGCCCTTGTTAGTTATTTCTCGAGAAAGAGTCTCATGTAGCCAGATGAGCCTCAAAATATAAGATCTTCCATGACTGTTGGAACATGGTCCGTGAATTAGCTGTGTGAAGAGATGCCTGATTGCTTGTGAGAGAACTCCAAGAGAACGGGGCACGAGTCCTGTGATCTCAACCCTCCAAGCACAGACTTGTTCTTGTGCTTTCCTGCCCCTCCCAGTTGTAGTGGGTAGGAGCAGGTTTGTTTCCAGTCATCCTACCACTCAGATGGTGTTTTCAGCCACCCATTGCCCTCATGACTATGTACAGCCCGAACTTTGTGAACTTTGTTCGTGTGACCTTGTTTAACCCTCAGAATATAGATTTTCTGATGCCCTGAATGAATGACTGTTGCATGAAACTTCATTCTTCCTAACTTTTAGGCTCCACTCTCCCAGGTACACATCCCCAGTTAGAGCAGTAACGCTTCCTGCCTCAGCCTCTTAAGTGCTGGGATTACAGCTGTGCTGCTGCTTGAAACAAGGTGCGGGAGATTGAACCCAGTCTTCCCGCATGCTGTCTAAGCAGGCTCCTGGCTGAGTAGCAGCCCCAGGCTTCCTCTGATTTTAAGTCTTCATAGAGTTATACTCTGTAAAGCATCCTCTGCTATGGAGCTACCATTTTAACTGTCCTAATGAAAGCAGTTCATCACTCTTCATACAGTCCACATATCCCTGAATAGTACAAGGAAACCAAAGAATACATAAGACTTTGTAACTGACAGGATGGACTTGAATGTGTTATGTGGTCCAGTAAAGCATGAACTTGGATACATCTTTTAACATTTCTAAGCTAAAGTTCTCTGTTGTAATATATACGCTCAAAAAAAATGTATTCCAGATAGTGAGGGTGGAACAGTAGATGATTTAATGACATGTTTATATCTACTGCCACATCCAGGCAGCATTTTGACTAGTCAGTGACCTAGACTATCTTAGTTAGGGTTCCTATGGCTGTGAAAAGACACCATGACAATGGCAACTCATATAAAGGAAAACATTTAATTGAGGTAGTGGCTTACAGTTCAGAGGCTCAGTCCATTATCATCGTGGTGGGGAGCATGGCAGCATGCAAGCAGATATGGCACTGGCTACATGTTGATCAGAAGACAACAGGAAGTTAGCTGTCTCACTGGACAAAGTTTGAGCATGTATGAATCCCTAAATCCTGCCTCCACAGTGACACACTTCCTTCAACAAGTCCACACCTATTCTAACAAAGCCACACCTCCTAATAATACCATTCCCTTTGCGGGCTATTTTCTTAAAAACTGCCACCAGGCCTTTCCTTCACTGTCTGCTATTGTAGCACTCTGTTGGATATTGCTGTTGAAAGGAGTTTAAAATAACAAATAACAGGCCGGGCGGTGGTGGCGCACGCCTTTAATCCCAGCACTCGGGAGGCAGAGGCAGGCGGATCTCTGTGAGTTCGAGACCAGCCTGGTCTACAAGAGCTAGTTCCAGGACAGGAACCAAAACCACAGAGAAACCCTGTCTCTAAAAACCAAAAAAAAAAAAAAAAAACTGTGTTCCATTTTGCTTAGGCTAACCACAAATGTAAACGCTGAAGGGTTAGTTAATTAACTCCTTTCCTTCTCATTGTGCTCATCACAAGGCTAGTTCCTCAAGTTCATTGCCTAGCCACAGCACTTCAAGGCTCTACACATTCACCTCTTACCAACATCTAGAGACAGAGAAAGTATTTAATCCACTTTGTGTAACCTACTTATGTTGTAGGGAAAGGGCTGCTTGTTCATCCCAGCCTCCTGGCCAGCTTAGCCCCAAAATAACCACACAGAAATTATATTAATTAAATCACTGCTTGGCCCATTAGCTCTAACTTCTTATGGGCTAACTCTTATATATTAATTTAACCCATTTCTATTAATATGTATATCACCACGAGGTTGTGGCCTACCAGCAAAATCTCAGCATGTCTATCTCTGGCAGCAGGTCTATAGAGTCTTTCTTACTCTACTCTTCTTTGTCCCAGCATTCAGTTCTGTCTTCCCTGCCTACCTAAGTTCTGCCCTATCAACAGGCCCAAAGCAGTTTCTTTATTAACCAATGAAAGCAAAACAAAGACAGAAGGAACTCCTACACCATACTTATATCTGTATGAGTACAATTTCCCAAGAAGTCTTTCATTGTGCCTTGGTTGGAATCACATTTCCTGCCAACATATGTGTCCATGATGGTAAGAGAAACAGGTCATATAGATAAATCTACCAAAAAAAGCCTTGCTAGTATAAAAAAATGGGATTTTCAATTCAGCTAGGGATCTGTGTGTTGTCAGGAGTGTGCCGTAGTCAGATGTAGGCTGTGCTCATGTGTATCTGAATTCCTGCCAAGCATGTCACACGAGACCACTGTGTGAATATGGAAATACCACATTCCCTTGTATTTTCCAATGTGGCATTGGCTTTGGGAGAATAAGGTCCTTTCTAATTTTTGTCATTTGATTTAGTTAACATCACTTCAAAACATTGTGACCTTATATCACACAGATAGTCTCCCATTTTTCATGACCTATGTCATATCTGATATATAATGTAGATGAAGATAAATAAATAGGGGATAGTGGAATAAATTAGAATCCCTGTGGTCAACCTCTATATCCACTGCTTATGAAATCCATCATTGCCATTAATAAAAGGAAAAGATCTTTGCAAGTATGGTGAGTACACTGCAGTAAACAAGCTTCTGAGTCTAAAAAAGGTTATAAAAATCATGCTTCATGGGCTGGGGAGATGGCTCTGTGGGTAGAGCACTTACTATCCAAGCATGAGGACTGAGTTCAGATTCCCAGAGCTCACATGAAAAGCAGGGCATGGAGAATACATGCTTGCAATCCCAACACTGGGAGATGGGTAGAGGCGGGAGGAAACCTCTGTCCTCAGTCTCACTGGCTAGCCAGTAACTGAAATCATTCAACGAGAGACCCCATATCAAAAATTAAGACCCAGAGCAGTGGAAAAATACATCAAGTCTCTATGGAGGAGTATATGTACATATGTGTACACAGACACACACTGAGACATGCTCAGACTCACACACAAACACACATACATGCACGCTCCACCCACATGTGCAATTATATTTCAGGATCCTTTTAGATGCTAGTTCAGGTTGAAGGGAACTCCTCTTATCCCTGAACTTGTTTCTGTATCTTTTCCTTGCTCTCAAGAAGATGATTGTGTAAATAAGAAAGGTATTGCTTTCACCTATGTCTTCTTCCAGATTAATTCTAACTTTTTCATTGTTTACAAATCATCTTCACACACTAAGTTAAACCTGTGGAGATGTGCAGGTGTATTTCATAAATGTGTGACGTTGATAAGTGGTGACATAACCAGACATTACCAAGCAAGTTGATCACTCTACTTTGTCGTTGGCATTAGTGTACAAGTGTAGGTGGCCGTTGGAAGGTAACTCGGTGATCATGTTTCTTTAGAAGAATTCCTCTGGCAATTGGTGAGGGTGTCATTTCTTTGACAAGCAGGATGAGAGGGTGGATCTGGTATGACACCTCATACTACATACAGATCCTTCCATGACCATCTACAATGATCCATCTTCACTGTTGGCTTGATGGGATTAGAATTACCATGGAAACACAGTGGGTGAGTCTGTGAGCATGTTTTCCAAAGATGTATCTGGGCAAGGAAGCCCCAGCCTGAGTGTGGGTGTACCACATGCTGCTTGGCTTGGTCCTGGAAGCCTGACTGGGGTGACAAAGGAATACATGGAAGATATACACGCAGAAAAACTGGTACTGGGTGGTTAGTGCAGATTCTGCTGGGGTGGTGCCAACTAGACAACAACTCAGAAACACAGTGAGTTTATCATGTTCAGCACAAGGAGGCAAATTCTCTCCTTCTGTGAGCAGTCTCTGTAGGGAGCAGTCTCAGGTTTTGATCCTGTGGGAGGAGGAGACTCTGGTTGCTAGGTTTTGCACTCCCTGTCAACATCCTCACACAGACCAGAGAAAGACAATGCCAAATAATTTCCATGGGTCTGAGGCCTTAGAGTCCTTGCCAATAATATACATTCACTCAGACCTTCATTCACCCTTTACATTCTCCCCCGGCTTCTTCCACAAGCCCTTACAGGAGGTAAGGCACCATACTAAGGGCTAGCATCTTACATGCATCTCTTTGCCTCTCGATTATAGATCCACCATACCTGCTGCCACTATGCCTTCTCCACCATAGTGAACCATATCCCTTCTTAAACTACCAACTAAAGTAAACCATTCCTCCTGAAGATTTTTTTCTTTTGGTCAGGTATTTGATTATGACAATGAGAAAAGTCATTGATCTAGGTTACTTGGAAGAACACTAAGGACCATGGGTTGTTCAGTGGAGGGTGAGAGGCTTACATTTTGGCTTCCATGTACATATGTGTGTCTCTATAAACACACATTTGTGTTTGGGGGCTGGGATTAGTAACCAGGGATATGGGGGTATGAAGAACAAGTACATTTGTGGATCATTGTTGGGCCAGAATCCTAAAACCTGAGGTTTCTAAAAACAAGTGGTTCAGGCAACATGAACTGGCACATGTGCCAAGGATGATTTCCGAATATCATCTTCTGCACAACTTCAGAAGACAAGCCACCAAGTGGCAGGTGGTGTGACCCATAGTAGCTCATCACTGTGGTGATGAACACACAGAACTGGCGTGTGAGCCCTTCACCACCTGCAAAATGTTCTCCTCAGACAAAAATGCTGTGTTTGCCAGCTTTCTGTGACTATGCCAGTGTCTGAGACGATCAATTTATAATAATGAAAGATTTATTTTGGCTCACAGTAGAGGCAAGGGTCTATGGCCTAGGAGTTTGGAAAGAAAGCATGGTGGGGCAGAGTCACCCATGGTCAAAAGCAAAGGATGAGGTAAGCGCTAAGCTCCCACAATTCTTCTTGTGAGTACTCCATGGCCTAAAACGTCCTTTTAAATTTAGTCTTTTAAAGGTCCTATCAACTCCCAATAGTACTACAAGATGACTGTAGGGGCCTTAGGAGATACCCACAGCACAGCAGTGGAGACACAGAAAGAGACCATGAGGCCATCATGAAATAGCCTGCCTTGCATATACTCAGGATTTTGTAGGAAATACCCGGATGTTTCTTTATGTGTCCTTCCTTTCTTCCTTCTTTCCTTCTTCTGCCCCTCCTTCTTTTCCTCCTTCCCTCTCTCCTTTTTTCTTTCTTTCCCCTCCCTCCTTCCCTCCTTCCTTCCCTTCTTCTGATTTGTAATTCTCTGACATTAATTTGGTAGAATGATCAAGTTTGACTGTCCCTTTCCTAGTGGGAAAATGTCCTGCAAAGAACACTTTGTTGAAAATAATCAAACCACATCTCCTTGGAGAAGCTCCCTGGGCAGCCCACATGTCTCCGCATCCGTAACTGTCTGTCACATTCTTTGTTATCATCCCCCTAGTTAGCTTTTTTTTCTCTTTCTCCTCTCTGGTCATTTTTCTGCTCATTAGCTACCTGAGCTTGGGGTGGGCAGGAAATGAAACGGAGTTTTAAGGCTGTCAAACTGAAGTCTGATTAACAGCCACTTGGCGGTACAATGCTCAGGAAGAAGAAAACGAATTCTATATTTGGTAAGAGTAGTAACTGGAGTTGAGAAATTAGTCTTCACTCCCTTTTCTTCCCCATACATTAGTGGTGTCTGTGACATAGGCTCCCATTTCTGCTGTGGAATAATATGGACTCAAAGCATCACAGACCCAATCCCTTCCGATCACCCCAGTCCCCCAAGCTAAGGATGCGATGTTGCTTCATTCATATGGGTCACAGTGCTCATAAAAAGCAACACAACCCCATAGCTCACTAATTTAAGGACAATTTTAGACAGATTTATCGTCTAGACTTATCTATTGAAAATTATCATTTCCTTGAAAATGAGAAAGATACTTTTTACTTTGGTCTCCAGGGCCAAGCTCAGATGCTGGCACAGAGGTGATCCTGATTTGATATTGACTTATTTAAGTGAGTATTTTATGATTTCCCGAGTTAAAGACAAATAGCTTAACAAAATTTCATCATTAGGTATTCCCACATGTAGAAATATTCTTATTTCAGAATTAGGGTGTAACTCAGTTGGTAGAATATACAAAGCCCCAAGTTCAGTCTCTAGAACACACCCAAAATCCCAGCCCCTTGGAGTAGGGGCAGAGAAATCAGGTGTTCAACTCCATCCTTTGCTAGATGGTTGACTTGAAACAGGGGGGTGGGGAGTGTTATTGTGTATATTACATGGGATAATCACCTTGAGGCTTTGGATCCTCTATGACGCAAGCACAGGAAGCAAACTCCTGTTGCACAGCCAGGAATAGAAGATTTGTCAATTTTTGCCATCCCAGAGATTCTAATGTCAACAACCACCCGTCCCAGGCAGAACCTTCCGCACAGCTTTTCACTTTGGTCCTGTCTGTTCCTGGGATAAGTGCTGGTGTGTTCTCTCTCTGGCCAGACACATTTCAGGGAAAGATCTTCTGCCCTTCACTTTCTGTCTGTGTGAACAACCAAAGCTGTTTGGGTGGGGCTGGGAGAAGGTGCAGCTCAGGGATGTGTGCTGCTTTGTCAGACCGGGAAGGGATGCTCTTTCCATCTGTGCTGGTTGCTGTTATCTGAAAAGAAAGGAAGGGAGGGAGGGAGGGGGGAAGGGAGGGAGGGAGGGAGGGAGGGAGAGAGAGAGAGAG
>NW_026068083.1:1055881-1113662 GCF_014885135.2 Alexandromys fortis
CCCCGCCTCCCACCTCCCTCCCTTCTCCCACTGGAGTCCTTCTGAAAGGGGAGTTTAAAATTACTGAATGTCTTCTGGGTAAAGAACTTTTACTTTTCCAGACTGAACTGCCAAAGACCTACGGAAATTAGAGAAAGGGAAGAAATCGTGCGCCTCTGTGTCTGGGAAATTGCTAGCATTTCTCTCGTTTGGTGACTGTGTGGTTATTAAGCCAGGGTGTCAAATTTTCCGAAGCATTATTTATTTACCTTGGCACTCAGAGGCAGAACACTGAGCAGATGACTGAAAATATGGTGTGAGGATAAGGGTAACAGGAGGAAGCAAAGAGAACTGGGCTCCCAGACTCTTCCCAGAGGAGGGAAACAGGAATGTTACCTCATTGCAAAGCAGTCATTAAAGAATAATTGGGTGCTCCACAAATGACAAGCTCATGGTCAGTAGCATCTAAGTTCACTTACAGTGAAAGTTAAAATCAAAACAAATAGCATACTCAAAGCAGAAAAAGATTAGAGTACAATCCTGGAAAAGGGTGTTGAGGGGATTTTGAATATTTTAGTTTTAAGTAAGACATAAAGGAAGGAAATGAGGAGAGTAAGGGAGAGAAAAAATAGAGAAAAGAGAAGGAAAGAAAAAGGAGAGAGAGAGAGTGGAGGGATAAATGGATGGAGAGAAGGGGAAGAGAGATGGGAGGAAGGAGGGGGAAGGCAAGAAAAATAGGGACAGAGGGAGGAAGGGGGAAAGAGAAGTAGGATGGATGGAGAGCACCTGGAAGAAGGGAAGGATTGGAAAGGAGTGTGGAACAAATGCAGGGAGGGAGGAAGGGAGGGGATAAAGGGAGGAAGGCTTTTTGTTTTAGAAAACACAGTACCAAGGAAGTTCTGAGGCCCTTGCTTCACACATAGGAAGTTTTCCTGGAAACAAGGCAAGGCTTAGATGCTCAGGCCTCTATTATGGACTGCTCATGGCCCCCTGGGAATCTCAGCTGCGTAGAGTGGCACCTGCATACATCCCACATCAAACAATGACGTGAGTTGCTCCTTCACCACAATATCACAATACCTAATTCCTATGTTTCACAAAGGGAATGAGGTACATAGGGTCCAACTGAGTATATGTGCAGTGTGGTAAACTGTGGCCTGCAGGTGAACTTACAGGGGAAATTGTCTACCACTTTATGCTTTGGCATAATTAAAATCAGATGCACGACAGGAAGGACACACTCAGTGAATAACAGCACACATAACCTAAGCATGTCAATCAACACAGAAAGACCATCCATACTCCATCACTAGCAACCAACTCCTTTTCCTCCCAGGCCCCATGAAAGAGGATCCCAAGCAGTAACCATGACCGTCCAAGCAGTAACCATTGTCCCCCAAGCAATCTGACTCACCGAGCCACTGCTGTCTTGCACTGATTTTGTTCTGCACTGCTCTTTGCCAGTTTGTGTGCACTCCTTCAGATGTTTGAAAAAGGCACCAAGAACATGGAAACATCTGTTCTAGATGGCGATCTCGTGTCACATGTGGACAAAGCTAGAATGTTTTTGAGCCAGGATTTTTTTGGCCTTTCTTCCTACAAAGTCCCCTATCCACCTGCCCACGCCAAGTCATTGTTTGGAAATATTATTCTAAATATTATTCCTTCCAATCATTTTAAAATGCTTATCCATAGAATAACACTGAAAATTGTTGGAAGAATATTTATTAAGTAAATTCTATATAGAGAGTTGTTTTTAATACTGTTATGGGATGGAACGGAATGCAAAGGAGTCATACCAACAGCCAATGGGATCAGCTGATTTGAACATATAGTCTATGCTTAATTTTCCACATTTCTGTATTTTCAAGCTAACTAGGTTGTCCCTTGGCCATTAATTTAAGAACTGAGCAAACGACCACCATATGCCCACAGTGTGCTAGAGGAAATACGTCCTCTGTCCTGTAGCCAGCTGGGGAAAGAGAGATTTATACCACACAGTTATATAGGACACTGCCCTGTGGGGCGCATGACTTCCCCAGCAGGGAGAGTTTTCCAAGGAAAGAGATCCTTGTGTTACGTCTGGAAAGCAGAGTCCAAAGGGACAGAGGCCGCCCAGAATACTGTGGTGGCTCAGTTGTGCTGCCTTCACTAGGGCTGCCATTGATGTGATAAAACACTATGACCAAAACCAACTTCCAAAGGAAAGGGTTTGTTTCTTCTTATAGCTCTCAAGTCACAGACCATCAATGAAGACAGTCAGGGCAGGAACTCAAGGCAGGAACCTGGAGGCAAAAACTGAAGCAGAGGCCACGGCGGGATTCTGTTTACTAGATTACTACCTAAAGCTTGCTCAGCCTGCTTTCTTATATCACCCAGAACACTGTCCACAGTGGGCTGGAGCCTCTCACATCAATCATTAATTAAGAAAATGCACTACAGGCCAGTCTTAAAGAGGCATTTTCTCAATTGGGAGTCCTTCTTCCCAAATGACTGTAGCTTGGGTCAAGTTGACATAACAGTAGCCAGGACACACAGATCCAGCTTCTTGCTACATGCACTGTAGCATGTGGACAAGGATCCTGTCAGGATCAGCCTGAACTAGCTGAGTTGGCTCTTTCTCCTAGTGCACAGTGCTCGCTGCATGTCACTTACCTAACACGCTGCTCCAGTGCAGATGCTGGGTCGGCAGTTCCAGGGGAGGCCTGGGATTCGGCTTATCTAATAGTCACATAGGAGAAACTTCTGACTTGAATGAGTCCTAGTTAATGTGCACTTAATTGTTACCTTCAGCCACCTGGGAAGAGAGAACCTCAACTGAAGAATATGCTTCAATCAAACTGGCTGGTGGTCATATCTGTGAGAGAATGTCTTGACTGAAGATTGACAGGGGAGGACCCAGTTCACTGAGGGAGGTGCCACTCCTAGACAGATGGGCCTGGGCTATGTAAGAAATGTAGCTCAGCATAAGCTAGACAGTAGGCCAGTAATCGGCCTTCTCTGGCAGTGTCTGCTCCAAGGTCCTGCCTTGAGCTGCTGCCCCAGTGTCTTTGAGTGATGGTTTGTGACCTGGGCATGTAAGCCAAATAAACCCTTTCCTCAGAGTTGATTTTGTTCAGAGTGGTTTTATCACAATGAAAGAGGAAAGTTTAATATAGGATAACCCTTTGAGGTTGGGAGTGGGGACAGACAATCTACACACATTTTGTTAAAATACCTGGGAACCCTAGATAAAGTATTTAGATTTAAAACCCACTAAAATATATTAGATAAGCTCTTAGGAAAACAGACACAATTCTCAAAGTGTCTAAGACAAGCCTGAGGAAAGAATAGAAAACCAAAATCAAGCAAAAACAAGATAGCTTTATCAGCCACTAGGAGAAGAAAGGCCTTAGGTCCACTGTTAAACAAAACCGAGACAAAGGCTTTCATAAAAACATGTACCTGGGATACTCTGCCCTTGGACATTAAATTGAAACAAGAGCCAGTGATCATTCTAGGTAGCAAGTGAAAAATAGCTTCTGAAGGTGTAAGTCACGAACAATGCCACACCAGTTTGGAGTTATGATTAATAGGGTGTTATTTATTTAAAGGGGAAAAAACTTACAGATGACCGTCCCAGACAACAGCCATCTGCACAACCAGGAAGGGAGTCTAGTCTCCAGCGGAGCAGGAAGTGAAGAGAGCTAGCAGAGGAAATAGCCGCTTTTTTAAAGGGAGAGAGACCACGCCCCAATGGGCTGTTATCACAGCAGCTATTGGTTGGAGGGGCGGAAGGACCTCCCGCAACAAGCTTCCACATAGATGTCTGGGCATTTAAATGGTATGCAGTTAGAATAAATATATAGGACAATAATCAAATGCATAAAAATAAAACTATGATAGCGAGTTTGGGTTAGTTGTATATTATGTAGCTAAAGCAGAGCTAAAGATGTGTGAGACTAGCAGAAAGGAATACAGATAGAATGTTTCTGTGTATATTCAAGACAAACATGAGGAAAGAAGACCAAGGAAATAGAAGGGAAGTGACCTGGTGGAGCAGAAGCAACAGGGGGCTGGCTGGGTGGAGTCCGGACAGAGGTTGAGGGCTGCAGGAGCCAGTACGAAGAAGAAATAAAGGAGGTGAACATAAGCATAGGCCACTTATGGAGATGAAGGGAGTTTATGACCATACTCTTTCTCCCCTATAAATGAATAATGATTTCTCAAGCACTTACCTCATGTCTTTCAATTTTCTAAGTGTTTATGTGTCTCACATTCACTCCTTCCTCCTAAAAGCAGGACACTAATGTTTTTGAATTTGTTCAATTTCCCAAATAAAGGGAGCGAACCCAGGCTAGCTCATTAAGTTACATGTGAAGTCTCAAGGCAAGTGAGTGAAAATGACAGGTTCCAATCTAGCCAGTGAACCAGGGATGGCAGACTAAGGGAGGGATGGAGAAATGGTCAGACCAGCAGGATCCACGTGCATCTTCTTTAGGGCTCATCTTGTGGGTGGGAATAGGGCAGACACTTTACAAAACAACTTCTCAGCATCTGAAGAAACTGAAAGAAGCATATGACCCTGAGACACTAAGGCCTTTTCTATGTGCGGGGAACTGCCCTGATCATGAAGGGAGTTCTTTAGGGAGTTCTCGTATCTGTGCCGCTTCTGATCATGGTGAGTCTCAAAACACATGAAAACATACTGTTCACACCTAGCACCTGCAGTCTGTCTTTAAAAAAAATCTAAGTTCCAGGTCTCGGACTACAGCCAGCCCTGCCCTTCCCTTCCACCCTCTGTCCTTCTCTTTATTTCTTCGTTTCTCTCATCTCTGTCAGTCACGTCTCTGTCTCTCTGTCTCTTCATGTGTGTGAGTCTCATGTTAATTCTTGGACCTTGCATAGGCTAAGCAAGTACTCTGCTACGGACCTGTAGCCTGCTCCCCCAATTCATGTTTAATCTTTACATTTTTTCCATGTCTTATATCACATCATTCATACCCAACTTGCATCGGACACTACCAACAAAATGCCAATTATTTCATTTTTTTTTACTTTTAAAGCTTTATTTATTCATTGAATGTGTATGTGGATTTGCCTACATGAGTTTATTTGCACCATATATATCTAAGAGCTCTCAGAGGCCGAAAGAGGGTATAGAATTCTTTAGAACTGGAGTTATAGGCAGTTGAGAACCTCCATGTTGTAGGTGCTGGGAATAGAACCCAGGTCCACAGCAAGAGCAATAAAGACTCTAAACCACTGAACCTTTTCTCCAGTTCTATATTTTCCCACTAAAAGTCACAAAACTATGTATTTTTTTTAAAAAAAAAAAAAAAACTTCTTTTGGGACAATTCTAGGTTTGTAGCAAAATTATGAAGAAGGTGTAGAGACTTTCCATCTACCCTCTGCCTGGTCTGGTCATATGTATGGCTCCCCATTGCCAGTATCCCCAACAGGGGTGATGTATTGATTGCAAGACCTGAAGCCACATCGTTATCATGTCTATGAGTTTTCTTTGGGCTCATCTTTAGTGTCTGGATTCCACAGGATCAGACAAATAACACACATTTCACAGGGTCTTATGGCTCTAGAACCTCTAGGTATTTCTGCCTCAATATCCCTTCTCACTAGCACTCACTACCGTGAGCACGGCTTGGCCTCAGGGTGGTCTCTGGTGACATGATGTAGAATGTCTTCCACGTGTTTGCTTAGAAGTACACATCTCTTTTGCTGACGTGTCTGTTCTCTGCTACGTTTCTTTTGTTAGGTTTGTATTGTTATTTCATGTTTTTTATATGAAGTCTCCTTCTATAGCCCAGCTGGTCTGGAATTGACCACACTCCAGTTGTAGCCTAGACACTGGGATTACAAGGCATACACCAACCATACCTGGCCCTGGTGTGAACATTTTGTATTATAAAATGTTCCTAGATCCTGACTTTACCTTGTCTAAACCCTGCCAGTAAATTCATACCACGAATGAAATAAAGCACAGACTCTTTTCTTTGATCCACAAGCTCATATTTAGTTTGGCTCCTGCCTCAGCTCTGCAGTAGTTTCTTACTCTGTAGGCATACTGGCTTTGTCTCCTTCCTAAAAGCCACAGTTTATCCTGAGCCATGGCTGGCACTGGAGTAGGAAAGTCAGGGCGCTCATAGTACAGACTGGAGGCAAAAATTACACTGCTGGAATGCTTCCTGTTTTTAGCACTGTTACTCAGTTCCCCAGGTCTCCTTGAGAGGGAGGTCCCTAGGTGCAAGTTGGGTGCTCTCTTCCACTCTTTCTTTTTCTCTGGCCTCCCTCTTTCTTCCTTCCCCCCTCCCTCCCTCCTCTCCTTCTTTTCTTCTCCTCTTTTAGCTATCACTTTCTGCACTCCCTCTCTGGCCTTGTGAGTGTGAGTCAGTATTAGATGTGAGGTCTCCTACCTCATCTCATGTCCTTGGTACTTGTCGCTCTTACTCTAGTCCTGGTTCCACATGCACACTGGTTCCTGTATTTACTGCTACACACACAACTCTTTCTTCCCTTTTAATGTCCATTCTCTGCTTTGCTTTAGAATATAATCCTTAAGTTTCAGATTCTAGTTTAAATGTCAAGTAACCATAGTAATTTTCACTCCCACTGAGATGCAGTTTTGTTAGCATTTGCTATAGTCACTGTTTGATTTTAGGCATTACTATGGCTACACATGAACATCATCTTGTGTTTGAGTATCTGTCTTGGCTCCCTTTAATGATGGACTACAACATAGAAGTATAAGACAAATAAATCCTTTCCTCTCCAACTTGCTGTTTTGTTGTGGTGTTTCATTGGAGCAATAAAACCCCAAACTAAGACAGAGTTTAAGCATGGAAGGCCCGTGAACCAATTTACATCATCAACAAAGTAGCTGTAACTTTAGATGAGAATGGGGGAAAAATAGCATTTCACAGATCTGTTCATGAACTAGTGCAAGCATATGATCAGTAGCAAGGCAAGAAAGACCGCGTTCATCAACGCACAGCAACTGGACTGAAATGTTTGGTAGAAGGAGGCATATTGGTTTTTGTGTGTGTGTGTGTGTGTGTGTGTGTGTGTGTGTGTGTGTGTGTGTGTTTGTTTGAGATCAACAAATTGATAAGCAAAGCTATCTTTTGTTTTCCCTCTGTTCTTGAAAACAGACTTATGTTCAATACTGCTGTTAATACTGGAATATATTTGTTTATTCAGTTTGCTCAACTTACATTTTTGAGACATTAATACACAGCTGTATTTTATTCAGTGAGTCCACTCATCTGCCTCACTTGAGTCAAATCAATTTCTGTTAAAAACCATGTAAGTAACATTCAGATGTCAAAGCTGCAGAAGTCTGGGTGTTTACTGTGGCTGAAGTTGGAAATAACAATATTTAAATGCATCTGAGAGATTAATATTTGCAAAGTGATTTCACTTCTTGCCAGTGATTTGATAAGAACTAGAACTTACCTAAAGACTCAGCACATTGCTTTGCAAATTCAAGCTTTAGGTGTTTTCTCCAAAATGCACTTAAAAAAAAGGACAGGCATGCAAGTTCTAAAGCTTCTTAAGAGTTCCTGGGAGATCCTCTAGCCCTCAGTGAAACTGGAGGAAGTGTAACAGCAACTACTCAGGGACCTTCTCCTTATCAGGTGTCCAGAGTCACACAGGAAACTTCTGTCCTCCAGCATGTTCTCTTCTCCAGTCCGGAGCCTGTGGTTATGCTTCCAGACACTATATTCATTAAATTTATAATCTTTGCTAAACCACTTGATATCTAAGCTGTTTGTGAGCCTGGGGACAAAGTTCAATCAGCAGCCACCTTGTACAGTATGTAAATGCTAAGCCACATGTCACCCATCAGTGTATGAATGACAGTGAATTCTAGAGAAACGTGTCCACGAGGAGCTCATCTGCTGTTTCTGGGAAGCAAGGTCCAAAAATAGCAGACAAGAAACTAAACGAGAGCACCACGGGAAAACCACGCATCTCCTCTCCAGCCAGAGCTGATCATTTCCCACCTTGTTCTCACCAGATGGAAAACCATGGTTAGAGAATTGAGCATCATTTTCATTGAAGTCAAACTCACCTGAGTATCACAGGAAGCAGAAAATTTGGCCATTACTTTCACTTTTGATGAAAACCAGGTATGCTGGCAAAGTTCTCTTCATTCATGTTTTTGAGATATTAAAATCATTCAATAAAAGTACAGCTGCTGCTTTAAAGAAATTATCATCTTCACACAAAGAGGAAAGCCCAGCTTAGAACTAGTGACTATAATGTAACATCTGATTCCAGCATTCCTGTCTAATCATTAATATCATCTCTGACACACTTTCCGGTAAGTTATTCTTCTTTACTCTCTGTCTATAATATGGTATAACTGTGTGTGTGTGCGTGTGTGTGTGTGTGTGTACTAAGTATGACAGAGCTCAAGTCTTAGGGTAGATTATAGCCCATAGATTAAAATCAGAAGACCTTCTATTTTGTTCTGTTTATAAGAAAGATATTCTCTTTAAATAAACATTTTTATGTCAAAGTAAAAAAATAATATTTTATTGTATGTGAAATTGTGTGGCATTCCAATGTCAGTGTCCACAGATATAATTTTATTGGCGTCCTCTATTCAATCATTTCCCCAGAACTGAGTCATTCTTTTGTCATTTCGGCAGTTCTGAGCTTTGAACCTCTGGTGTCATTTTCAATGAAGCACACACTCTACCACCGCCAAGCTCCAGCTCCTGCTAGAACCCAGTCACTAAATTAGACTTCAGATTTGAAATGCTTACTAACTACTCATTACAAAGAATTTTGGGGAACTGAAGAGGCAACTCAGTAGCAAGAGTGGTTGCTGTTTTAGGGTTTATATTTCTGTAAAACACCATGGCAAAGAACAACGGGAGTGTGGTGGCTTTGTTTATTCTTACTGCTTTTAGTCCATTGTTCAGGAAAGTCAGGAATTCAAAGCAAGAACTGATGCACAAGCCATGAGAGAGTTCTTCTTACTGGTGGTTTCCATGACTTTATTTTAGCACCGAGGACCACCAGTATCCATACTAAGTTGTACCCCTACACATCAATCAGCAAACAAAACAAAACAAACAAAACAAAAACAGCATACCACAGGCTTTCCCACAGGCCAGTCTGGTGGGGGCATTTCTCAATTGAGATCTCCTCTTTCCAAATGGCTCTAGCTTGTGTCACATTAGCATAAAACTATCCAGCACACTTCTCAAGCTTGAAAACCTTAGTTTGATCACCAGGACCAATGCAAAACAGGATGTGGCAGTGCACATCCGTAACCTCAGTGTTCTTATGATAAGATGAGCACAGGAGAAATCAGTGCTCCCGAAGCACACAGGCCAGTTGAGCAGACAATGGTATGTGAGTGCCATTCCTCTCAGCAAACAACAATAAGGGGGAGCCTCTCTCAAAAGATATGGGAAATTAGGACTGTTACCCATCTTGTCCTCTCACTTCCACATTCCGTGTCTTGGTTTACACATGCTTGCATTCACACACACACCATTTGCCACACATGCTTGTGTGCATTTATCATACACACAAAAAGAAAAGGTTTCCTGACCCCTGATCTATGAATTACTTTCCACTTCTGACACTTTTTATTTCTGATTATTGTATTTGCTCCTATTTTCACCTGCAGATGACAAAAAATAAAAAAGTATATTACCTGTTTAAAAAAATAATTTGTCTTGTTTATCATATACAAAAGCTACTAGACAGACCGTGTCCAGCAATGGAACTAGGGTCATGTTAGTGACGCCCATTAATGATGAAAATTTCCAAAAGATTACTTTCAAGCCTATGGGTGCCAATATTATTCTATATTGCAAAATATTCTGTCTCCCTCAAAAGTGGCATTCCCATTGTGGTCTGTTAACTTCTCCTGAGAGGATATAGTAAATGTCCATTTACTTCAGATAGAGTACTGAAAATTGAGGATTCCATTCATCTGCAGTGTAGCTTTTTGTCTTAGTTGGGTTTTTGTCAACTTGATATAAGCTAGAGGAATCACATTTGAGAAAAATGCTCATACTGGTTTGCTTGTGGGCATGTCTGTAGGCATGTTGTTGTGGTTCCATTTTTGGGTTTTGGTTTTGATGCCTTTGCTTTGTTTTTTGTTTTGGTTTTGATTTGTTGTGGGAAGGCCACTAGTTAGTTTCCAGCTGCTCATCCCAGAAATAATCACATGGAAACTACATTATTTAAATCACTGCTTGGCTCATTAGCTCTAGCTAAATGTTCTTTAGCTGGACCTCATCAGAGTTCATACTGGCAGCATGGCCCAGGAAGCCGCAGCCATTTCAAAATGGCGTGACATTTTTCTGCTACCACTGAATCAGGAAAACCTCTCTTAAAGGTTTTAAGGTTGTTTGGTATAAGAAAAAAGTTTAGCAAATCACAAAAAGTAAGCCAGTAATTATTGTTCTTCTATGACCTCTGCTTCAGTTCCTGCCTCAAGAATTCTTGTCTTGACTTTCCTTCATGATGTGAACCATAAGGTGAAACAAAGTGTTTCTTCCACAGGTTGCTTTTGGTCACAGTGTTTTAGTAATAGAAAGCAAACTAATACACTTAATAAACATGAGTGGGGACTACTCACAGTCATGTGGACAATGCTTCCTTATAGAGCACAGATAAGGGGTTACTTATCAACCATGCAAATGACCTCAAAACAGCTGTATCACCACAAAATCCTACCTGTCATGGATGTTGACCTCATGAAATCTGCATTATGGACTCCTCCTTAGTTAATTTTCTATACCCTATATAGTCTACCATCTTCCAAGATCCCTTGCAGCTGAGAGAGCAAAGAGTGAGGGTCCTATGACCCTCCCCTCCTCCTTCTACTCTGAATGTTACCATTTCTGTCACCATCACCATGGTGATAACTACTTTTGCATCGCTCTGATTTGATTGTATCAGCTACCAGGCCAAGGTTACCTTTACTTCATGAAGGTACCAGGATGATCATGGTATGGAGGAAACAGCCATGTTACAACAGAAAGGCACTTTTTTCCAATCTAAGATATAGCATGTAACCTGAAAGAGTTAGTATAAAACATTTTCCACTCATTAAAACTGCCCCTTATCATTTATGGTAGACTAATTGAGCTTTGATCAATTGACTTTATGTGAATTTATGACCTTCCCCTAAATACAGGACCATTATTTTATTCATTAGTGTTATGAAGACATAAAACAATAACATCAACATAAAAGTTTATAAAATATTAATCTATAAACCTATTATTTACTATGTGTTAGAGGAAAGTAGTAAGAAGGCAGAGAATGGAATTCTCTTGACTGAGAATGGAGTCCTATCTTCGGTGTAGGAAATACTTAAGGAAAGTAAGGGAGTCAAATACCCAAAAAAGATGGCAAAAGGATACTACTTTTAAGAACTGATCAGAATAGCAGAAAATTCCTCATTTAGACTTTTGCTAACTATCATATACACATTGTGAAAAGCATTTAATAGCTTTGCTGACTTATCTAGTGATCAAGAAAGTGCTGAACAGAAATGTCGATTAGACAACACACAGAAAGGTCACTTAAACTTGGGATTGGGGTAATGGTGCATGATGGCTCATATACACTTTTTTCCTATGCAGAATATGTGGATTACTGGTTCCCGTTCCTTCATGTACACCCAGAGGCCAGCTGATACTTCACATGGTAGTTCTGTGTTTTGTCTTTTGAGAAACCTCTACATTGTCTTCTAGGAAATAATAACTTTCATTCCTACCAGCTGCATAGAGATCTCCTTTTTCCACAGCAGTCATTCTAACAAGTGTGAGCTGATGGGATTGTTATTTAACCAAACCAGTCATTCTATGGGGTAAGCATTCACCAAAGCATCACATAGTGCCCACAAAGTCATAGCCTTTAGTCAATGAAAATAAAATTAAGTACATTCAAGAGAATGCAAATGAAGACATGGCTTACACACCTTGTTTATTACAAACACTGCAGATAAGAACTTCCTGTTGCTGTCAGTGCAGACATAAGACTAGTAAGTTGGAATTATGGGTGTTTTTGAGTAATCCTCAACTTGAAAGCAGCTTTCTGAGCTCTTCACTTCTCAGACAGCTATCCGATTATGCATGCACTCACACAAAGATTTGTATGGGGCAGAGTAATAAGCATGCTTTCTCAGATGAATAATAACTTTAAGCATTAGGATAACACAGTCTGTCTTCTGATTTTTTATAAAAAAGTCACTCATGTTTTCAGTTGATTTAAGCTGGAAAACCCAGAGGTATAAACCTTTTATCTTTAATCCCTCAAGATACCCAACTCCAATAAAGAAATAGCTTGGATTTGGCTTCCAAAGGCCTCTGGCAGACGGGCACCTGCACTTCCGTGCTCTTCACTCCTTGGGCACTGTTTTTCTTTACTGAATACAGTCACAGCTTGTTTGTTTTGCACCAGGGATGGTCAGTGTGAGGGTTGTGCCAGATGTTTATGTGTAACACTTAAGATATATTGAGAGCCCCTGGGTAAAAGTTATTAGGTTAGTAACAGACCTGCTGTGTTTTTCTGCACTAAGATTAAGATTTGAAAAAGGCATTGCCCTCTTGCCTTGTGTCCTTTTATTTTGTCCACTCATGAGTCAGATTTGTGTAACCTGACATTTTAAGAGGGTGCCTTTCCTCTCTCCAGAGCTGAGAGTGTGAAAGTCTTGTTACTTGTTTTGAAGGAGTGTCTGTCCTTTCATCTTTAGAGAGTCTTTGCTAGCTTAGGTTCGGTCTACAAGCCAGGACTGGTAAGGATGTATTCACTGATCCTGAGTTTTCAGAGGAGTTACAGCTCTAGCTGTTTGCTGCAAGGCAGGGAGGAGATGTTACTCAGCCATGCAGAAGCATACATTCTGGAGAGGGATCAGCTGCTCAGAACTATTGAAAGCACTTTTTCAAGGTAATGTAATTATGTTGTCTGGCAGGTGACATGCAACCTGAATATGAAACCAGAACACCAGAGCTCCTTACTTCCTGCAGCATGCAGATGCCAGTGAGCAGAGACAGCAGTGAAGTCTTTAAAACTGTGCTTTATTCAAGGGGTCAGCATGAGAAGACTGCAGACTAACATCCTAAAAATTTGCCTTCTAATTCATGTCCAGTAGGCAGATTACATAGGGAGAAGTGGGTTGAGGATGAAGGTGGTCATTCGTTCCAGAGCTCAGGCTTGCCCCTCTAATACTGTAGTGTCCGTAACTTTTTCTGTTACTGTGTTAAAATATCATGGCCAAAAGCAACCAATAAAGTGTTTATTTTAGCTATGGTTCCAGAGGGGGATAAGAGTTTATCATGGTGGGAAGTCATGGCAGCAGGCAGAAGGCATGGAGGCAAAAGTAGAAACCTGGCTGATTACCTTTGGTTGGTACACCAGGAAGCAGGCAACTGGAAATAGGATGGGCTATATAAATTCTCAAAGCTCATTTTCTCTAGCAAGGCTGCATCCTCTAAAAGTTCCACAGTCTCCCCAAATGGCACCACCAACTTAGGACCAGATATGAAAAAACCAGAGCCCATGTGGAACGTTCCAGATGCTCACCATATTTCTTGAGACTTGTGATATGTGTGCTTCTCTCATTATCATCCTGTGCACTCTTCCTTCACTCTGCAGACATCTGGGTTGATGCACTTCTTGAAATGCCAAGTTAGGTTCATTTCTGCTGGTGTCAACCTTGTACTCCTCCAGGAGCATGTGTGTTCTGGTTCTTTTCTCCAATATGGAGTACAAGAGTTTCTTTATAATGTGGGATATGAAATTGTCACTCATCATATTCTGATGTCTTTCTTGAAAGACTACCAGCATTCTCTCCTGAATTACTACTTCATTCTGTCTGAGCGTATTTCCCACCCCATCTCTACCTTCATTATCTTCGCTAAAGAGACATTGACTATGTACAGTCTTGAACAAAGGTCTTTACATTGGTAAGTGAATTTCATGATGGGCAGATAGCAGAACTGATCTGTAACTCCTTCCATTTTACTTCCTGGGTGTCTCTTTATTTGTCCCCTGCTTTTCACACTGTATTTCCTGCCACCTTGAGTTCCTTCTGATGTGTGTGGAGCTTTTGGAAGCATCATGATCTATGCATTCAAGCTTAAAAGTGACACTTCCTGTGGGATATAGATTTTTTTTTACTATGTAGTGTGCACTAGCTGTAATATGTAACTGAAAGAGTTGGGCCTCCCAGCTTAGTTCCACACACCGTTCTTGTAATATGCTGCTGAAATCAACTTGTTGGTGTAGCTCAAACTCTAATTGATCTTAATAATAAAAACCCGGAGTCAGATATTAGGGGGTGAAAGCTTAGAGATCAGAGAAGCAGAGAAGCCAGCCACTAGTTCTTACCTCTATGAAATCCTTAGAACAAAGTGGGCAAGATCCTGTCCCCATAAATCCTCAGACTGTACGTGCTGAGTTCCTGTCTCCTCCTGCTTTATATTCTTTTATCCACCCAGCCATATCCCTTCCTGTCTTTACCTTCCTAGTGTTGGGATTAGGGCGCGAGATTCCCAAGTACTGGAATTAAAAGTGCGAACTATCACTTTGTTTCTCTTTTAGACTGGATCAATCTCCTGTAGCCCAGAGTTGCCTTGAGCTCACAGAGATCCATCTGTCTTTGTCTCCTGAGTGCTGGGATTAAAGGTGTGTGCCTGGCCTCTATGGCTAACTACTGGCTTAGCTCCATTCTTTGAACTTCAGGCAAGCTTTATTTGTTAGATCACAAACAAATCACCACATGTTGGAATTTCAGTTACAATAGTTTTTGTATCTGTGTACGTGAGGAAATTTTGCAGTTTCCTTGGGTAGTCTTCAGTGAATTTTGATAGTAGGATAACACAAGTTTTATAAAATAAAGTAGGAGTTTTGCTTTATGTGTAGTTCTTAGAAGTTTTAGTTCAGAGTTTATATTTTTCTCTTCCTTAACTCTTTTTATAATCACTTTGCAATGGAAGGATATTTAAAGCACAATAAGTTTTAGCTACTACTCCCATTTATGTGATAGTCATCTGTGTATTCTCATGGTTTCTTCTAGAGTGAGTTTTATTGTGCTTCTGAAGGAAGCATCCATCTCACCTAAGTTGTCTAATTCCTAAGTATGGCACCTTTGCACATTCTTTAGGGTTTACAGCGCTATTCTTGGGTGAGTGGAGCATCTCAAGCTGAGCAGGACATTTGGTCCACCTCTCAGGCCAACCAGTTTTCTGTACTTCCGAGAAGCATGGGATTTGGACCTGCCTGGGTGTGGCCTTTGGTATCTCTGAAGCTGGGTGTTGAAAATAGCCATCTAGTGACCCATGAAGTCGAACTTCCCCGGTCCTCTGGGAGGCAGTCCCAATTTACAAAGGAGTTGTGAAGATTCCTGGTTGCACTGCTCAGGTGCTGTTTCTGTCAGAAGCAAAGAGATACCAATGATCTGTTCATTGGTCATAATAAATCTTTCTTCTGTTCTGTGTTTCTCCCAAACCTAGACTGCCAGCTGAACCATTACCCTGATAGTCCTCCCATAGGTAAAAGCAGGCTGGATTTCTTTGGCAGCACTGTAAATGCCAGGGATGTAGTTATCAGACTCCAGTTCCTGGTGCTCCTGTATAAGCCATGTGCCCAAGGCAATCCCGACTACCAGGTGTTCCAGTTGACTTGAGAGAAGGGCGATCAAGTCGAACTGTTCTCCTGCTTCTAATTTGGTTCACATTCGGTTCTGTGGAATTCCAAGTAGTGTCAGGTTTGTTTTAAAGAGATGAGGCTTTCAAAGTGCTGTCCTGGACTATGGATAATGGATAAACTTTCTGTCAGGAAGATAAACCTAACACTGTCTGTTCTTCCATTGTGATGACCTAGAAACCTCACCTTTCCTTCACACTTACGGTATTTGGGGTGTGGTGTGGAGATATTGTGTGGAGATTATGGTGTGGAGATATTTCTGTGAGGAAAGTGACTGCCGTGAAAATGCCAGGACCAGAATTTGAGTCTCTGGAACACACACAAAGGCTGAGGGCAGCCGTGCATGCCCAGAGCTGGGGCAGCAGAGACATTAGAACCCCTGGGGCTTGCTGAATATCCAGTGTAGCCTAATCAGTGAGTTTTGAGTTCAGTGAGAACCCCCATCTCAAACAGTGGGGAACTAGTGAAAATACTTGATGTAAGCCTCTGGTCTTCACATACATGCACACAAGTACACACACAAACACACATTCATGCACAGTGCTGAATGAGAATAACACATTGGAAATGAGTCATGTTTACCCCACTTGACACTGGGTGCTATAGATTTTTTTTTTTAATATATGTCTGTCTTCTTAGGGAAGCTTGACTTTCTCATATCATGTGTCTGAGTTCAGAGGAGTATGTCCCAGAGACAAGATGGAAATATTCTTCTTCAAGAAGCTCATGTCCATCATCACCTCCGATACCTATACTGCTCAGGCAATTATTCCAAAGGAGGGTTTTTGACCCAGTCTGTCAAAGAATGCAATGTTGAAGACTTCTGTGGGCATAGTGCAAGACTCACACAGGCACTCTGACATGATCCTATTCATTCTTGGCTTTGAAAACAACAATAACAACAACAAAAATGAAATAAAGCAAGGGACTTTTGGAAGCTCTGTTAATTACTTAAAATTGGTTAAAATTTAAGCCGGGCGGTGGTGGCGCACGCCTTTAATCCCAGCACTCGGGAGGCAGAGGCAGGCAGATCTCTGTGAGTTCGAGACCAGCCTGGTCTACAAGAGCTAGTTCCAGGACCCAGGACAGGCTCAAAAAAAAAAAAAAAAAAAAAAAAGCAGAGAAACCCTGTCTCGAAAAACCAAAAATTTAAATAAAGTATTACCTTTGGGAACAATAGTCTTTGGATCATCACCTTGGGCCATGTATATAAACATTTATATCCATAATTCTGTGTAATAACATCTTTGCCAAGTTAGCTAACTTTTATCTATATTTGACAGTCTATTATTCTTGAAACACAAGAATTTATATATTGCTCTAACAATATTTTATGGGGTCTCTGGAACTGCTAGAAAGATAGAACAGTTACTGAAGTGGTAACTAAGAGGAATTGAGTCCCATTCCCAAATAGCAGGGTGTGGTGTCATGTTCTTGTAATCCCAGTGCTGGAATGGTTAGAGACAGGCTGATCCCAGCGACTTGCTGGCCAGCCCATCTTACCTAGTGGACAAGCTCCAGGCTGATTAGGGATTTTATTAAAAAAAAGAAAACAAAGCAAGGTGTTGGCACTAGAGTATAGCCACATGAGATTGTCCTCTCCCCTGCACCTGCACACACACACACACACACAGTTGTTCTGTCTTTTTCCAAGATCACTCAGCATCTGGAGGAATGCAGTGACTTATGCAGATGGCAATGAGGGACATCCTCAGAGATGGTGGGGATGGACCTTTCACAGAGGAGTTCATTGCAGAAACCGGAAAGTTGCAATCAGACTTATAACAATGTTCCTTGTAATGATATCTTACAGTGTTATCTCTAAATTTAATGTTTGAGTTCCGCTGAACATTTTGGTGCAAATAGGAAAAGATTTTAAACCTTCGCCTGACTTTACATCAAGACGAGACTTTCTAATTCCACTCCTGTCTAAGTTTTCCATACCCAGCTCCTGCACTGACAGTCATGTCAGCCCCCCACTTAGGGATGACTGCACATCTGCCCTGCTGGCAGGGGCTTCAGAGGCACAGCCAGAGAGCCAGGCCATCTGTTGGAGGGACAGCAACCCAGGACTTTAGTGCCATTCAAAACTGAACATCCTGGAAAAAAAAAAAATGGTGCCCTAGAAAAAACCCATAAATAGTTTCCAACAGTGCTGAAATCACGTGAGAACAAAAATCTCACGTGCCAAATGTACAAACGAAGCCCACTCTGGCTGTGCAGCCTGCTCCTCCTTGACTCCCTTTGAAAGTCAGCATAGTGTTAGCATTGTTTCTTTCAGGAGAGGGGGTACGTCCAGATTTGGACATATGGGGTGACTGTGTCTCTGGCCCATGAGTTCATCCTCCCAGAGCCTGAAAACTTGAAAGCTAATGTCTTGGCATCCTTTCAGCTAGACTCTGAGGCAGCAGCCTAAGTGGATCTTAATTTGAATGCAAGGATATAAATCTAATGGAAGACTCTTAGTGCGTGTTATAAATTATTGGGAACAGTGCATAGGACACCGCCTGTGTTGTCCACTGAGGTATTAGAATGAAGTGCCCTGTCTCTCTGTGCTCAGTGTCTAGGTGTTCTCTTTCCAGGGAGAAGGAAACACACTCTCCATTTGCATACCTTGCCAGGTAGAAGACTTGCTGCAGACACACAGGCAGAGGCACTGCTTCCCTAGTACAATGGCACCACTGTTCCAGCACTGTTCTGTCTGGGGTTTTAGTGGCCACTTCCACTCTCGTTCCCTCACATAATTCTTTTCTAATCTAATAACTAAAACTGATCGTGTTTAAGATGAAACATGTCTCTTCTGTTTTTTAGACCCTTAGTTAAGCCTGGGCACGTGGGGAAGGCCACTGGGCGTTATTCTTCCTTTCATAGGCACACCCCGACATCCCCAAGTTCATTACAGTTTCCTTCTTAAATTTTGTAATTCTCCTTTCCCTCCATCCCTTTCTTCCTCCCTCCCTCCTGCTGCCATATTACTCCCCCATTTTTGTTGTCTCTTGAGGAACCAAATACTTATTGACTATGTTTATATTGAATAGAATTAAAATGCCCTCACAATAAATGCTTGCCACAACCTACATCAGAGAAGCAAGTAAGAAAATATTTATACAATATAAATTTGAAAGTGAATTCCTTCCCTCTATTTATTTTTCTCTTGCTTTTTCTTCATTTCTTTTTTCTTTTCTTTAATATTTTCCTTTTCACTAGTTTATATCATTACCTAGAGTTTATTGCGACTTGCAACACACACATATATTATATATAAATAAATATAAATATATATTTATACGAAATGCAGTCTACTCCCATGAATGCCTCTTCTGGTCTTCAAATTGTCTTTAATTCTTTAATATATTCTTGACACTCTCATTGAGCCATTTTTTTAAAAAAATAAACTATAATTACAACATTCATTTACCCATAAATACAGCATCCTCAAATTGCATGGCCCAAAATGAAATCCAAGTTGTTATTCAAACTCCAAGTTTTTTATTCCTAGCCCATGTTTCTTTTTTTTTTCTTTTTCTTTTTTTTTTTTTGTATACACTTTCCAGGGAAATTCCTTCCAGCTTGACATGCATTTGTGAATGGGATATATTCATTCCTCTGCTTGGCATAATATTTTACTTCTTTCTGTTTGGATAATGTCTAATTCTTTTTTAAAGTTCACCCTTCAACATTAATTCTTTTTAGTGACTTAGCCAAAGCTTTTATGCAGGGCTCTGTTTGGGGGCCACTCTTGTGATCAATACCTGGAAAAGACTAAATCCAGAGAGAAATTTGAATGTGATATTATTGTAGGAAAATGCTCAGCTTATCCCATGGGGACCACCAGAACCAGGGTAGGTTTGTGACTTTGAAGATGCATCTCACTTGCCAGGAGTAGGCTTTGCCTGTATCTACCAGAACCAGGATGCCATCAGAGAAAACTTTGCAAAGGTATGTATTCCTTTTGGTTGTGATGTTCAGGATCAAACCTAGGGTTTTGTGTATTCCAAGCAAGTTATCAATTTATCAAGTATAATTTTGGTCAATATGCCACCTTTCAAAGGTTGGTATTCAGTGGGTACCCTCCTAGATCCAGTCATGGGAGGATGTGGCTTCCAGGCTCAACACAGCCTTCATGACACTTACCTGTTCTGTCTCTATCTCTTCTTAAGAACTCTGGAAAACTGACTCAGTCCTGTTTTATTTTCCCCTACTTGTCTGGAAATATACACTCTGCTTTTAATGGTTACTCCTGTATTTTAAGCATACTTACTTCTAATGTTTTAGCATATATATACTGCCCTTGGCACTGTAGTATATAAGGACGTTTTCCATAGAAGAATATGTTGTATGTTGAATATTTTCTCCTCATATCTTACTACCTTCCCTTTATTACCTTTTCTCATTTATTAAACCCCAATTGTTCCCTTGTCTACTTTCATGTTAAACGTGTGTGTGTGTGTGTGTGTGTGTATGTGTGTGTGTAGTTGGGTTGCCTAAACTGCTCCTATAGAGAAAGAACCCTGACTAACACAATATGATTATTTCTGAATGCATGCATTTTATATAAAGGTATAACTTCATTCTTCTTTATAGTGGAATAAGAATCCACTGTGAGTTTGTGATGCATTTTCTTTCTCTGCTCTCTGCTGCTGGGCATTCGGTTTTCATAATCTAGCCATTGTGAATAGTACTGTAATAAGTATCGATGTGCAAATATATTTGTGGTGTTGATATGGAATCCTTAAGATAAATATGCAGGAATGGTACAGTAGGGTGATAAAGTATATGTAGTTTCAATTTTTGAGACGCCCACACAGTGATTTCCATAGTGGATAGACTAGCTTGCATCCCTGCCAGCAGTGTAGAAGGGTTTCCTTTTGTTCGTATTCATTCCTTTTGCTATAATTTTACTTAACTGTATGTGTACATTATTTGTGTTTTATTTTGTTTTATTCTCTCTCTCTTTCTCTCTCTCTCTCTCTCTCTCTCTCTCTCTCTCTCTCTCTCTCTCTCTCCTTGTGAAGTTAATCACCACTTCTGTATCTTAACTGTCCAAGGAATCTCAGAAGATCTTAATTCACTTTGATGTCCTCGGAACTCAAGTAATTTTGCACTGCGTTTCTCGACAACTCTCAATTCATACACTTCCTTCTTGATGGCTGGAGAGATTTTTCTGCCATGTTTCTTATTTCTATGCTCTCCCTGTTTCTTACTCCTTTTGGGCGTTTATGCTTTTTCTTTTTTAAAATACGTTCACAACTAATTTATTTATTTATTGGCGGGGGGAGGGGTGTGCCAGGGTGTCTGACTAGAGGCTAGCGGACTACAAGCTTGAGTTGACTGTGATTCTTGTCTTCAACCACATGGGTCCTGTGAACTGAACTTAGCTCACCAGGACTGGTGACAAGTGCCTTTACCTAGGGAGCCATCTCATCAGCCCCAAGTTTCTTTTCCTTGATGTGTCCTCCTAGAGTAGTTGGAAGGATTTATAAATCCTCTTGGGAAGGACTTATTTGTATGTGTGCTTCACCAGGATGTATGTCTGTGTACCACATGCTTGCCTTTTGAGCACTGAGATCCAAAAACGCCTCAGATCCCCTGGACATGGAGCTAAGGACGGTTGTGAGCTACCATGTAGGTGCTGGAAAAGAAACTTCTGTCCTCTGCAAGAGTAGTACTTAGTGCAGACCATCTCCATCTTCTTCATCTGAATTCTCTTGTTTGCTTTACTCTTGAATGATCAGCTGATGGGTTATTGGAACAATTATAGGCTTTTTTTTTTAAAAAATGATGATTTTCTGCATGTGAATGACACGTTTGTCCTGATGTCGGTTGTTTTGGAGAAGTTTTTGGCTGGGGCCATTCCTCACAAGGATCTCGAGTGGGACCTCAGGTTATGACATCTCACATTCCCTAGAAATGAACTCCTCAGTTCTGGAGTGGACCTCTGGGATATCACATTATCTTCCCTAGTTAAATTATCTTCTCTAACAGAGGAAGAAAGTAGAGAAGGAAACAGGTGGAGGAAAAACTCCTGTTCATTGTCATAAAAATCCAAGCTGAGGCAACTCAGCCAAAGTCTCTAGCTCTGCCTACACACCCTAACTTTTATCACTTTGGAAAGTGAACTATCACCCTTCCCCGTCATTTCTGATGCCTCTACCAGCCCTCGAGGGAGTGCTAGGATTGACCATTTTCATTTTTATTTAGCAGATAATCAGTTCATTCTTATAGGACTGTGAAGGGAACGGGAGCTGAACCCCATTAAGTGAAGCAGACTTAGGCTACAGGAGAAGATGAATCACTAACATCTAGAATCTGGACTAGCTCGGCAAATGGAGCAAACTGTCCCATTCAACTCAGGAAGTTCTCTTGGAAGCCACTGCACTCCTGGTATCTCATTATGTCTGTGGAACGAATGAGAAGTGCTTTCTCTGGTAATGGGCAATGGTGACCAAACTAAGCACCACGACAATGAATGTCACTTTTAACTTACTCTGGGTTGATGCTGTCTACAAATTCTATAGTTAACAACTATGAATATTTATTGACTTATAACACACAGAATCTACCTATAATATCTACTTTCCATTTTCAAAAAGGATTTGAGGTGATTTAAGCAGGATGTGAGCATTGTTCTAAAAATATGAATAAAAATGAGGGTCAATTAGTGTAAGAATGAATAAATACATATATATTTCAGGGCTTGATACAGATATAGGGTAATACTTTCCACTTCAGAGGTTTTTAATAAATATCTTCTAGGATTTCTCTCGTCACCCCCTGCCCCCAACATGGCTCAAATATTCAACACTATCTGAGATGCTATGGTAGAAGCACAAACTTATCTAGGGATGTGTAATAAAATAAAAATGGGAGTTTAAGCTCAAGTTTGGTAGGTAGAACCTTTGTAAAGGCTAAGAAATTGTTAAGGGGGCTGAAGAGAAGTGAAAAACACCTGCTGCTCTTGCAGAGGACAGAAGTTTCTTTTCCAGCACCTACGTGGTGCTCACAACCGTCCTTAGCTCCATGTCCAGGGGATCTGAGGCCTTTTTGGATCTCAGTGCTCAAAAGGCAAGCATGTGGTACACAGACATACATCCTGGTGAAACACACATACAAATAAAGTAGCAAATCATTTTGTAAAAGAGAAAAATAGGGAAAGAATCTATAGCAAGTCCTCATCAAATCACAATTGCCTAGCAATCAAACAAATATTTATCCTTTGACTAAAGAAACTTTTATGCTGGTATTAAAATAAAAGTTTTCAGAAGCCCTGCAAATTATGAGTAAATATCATCAGCATATAATTCTAAGGGTTTGGGTAGAGAAAGGACAATAAGCAGAGTGGTTCTTTTAGCCATTACCCCATAGATACCCCCACTTCTTATATCTACAAAAGCAAGTCAGCAAAACTTAGGGCTTAGTAGTCAATGAAAGGATGATAAACATGCCTTCTGGGGCCTTCTCCCCTCTCTCCAGTTCCACATCACAAAGGTCAGTTTCTGTGCTATGAATGGTCAGGTGGTGTTCAGTGTGTGTGTGTGTGTGTGTGTGTGTGTGTGTGTGTGTGTTATTCTGTGTGTGTGCCTGTGGTGCATGTGTGAGTGTGTGTGAGAGAGAGAGTCTGTATGTGTACATGTATGTGTATATACATGTGTGTGCATTGTGAGGGTGTGGGTGTACATGTCTATGCATGTGTGTAGAGGCCAGAAGTCAACTTTGGGTGCTGTTCTTCAGCCTCCCACCTTGTTTGATGATGGCCTACAGCGGGATGATGCTAGCTAGGCCTGAGTGGCCAGTGAGCCCCCAAGGATCCTCCTATCTTTCCCTTCTCAGGATTCTAAGTGCATGCACCATCACGCCTGGTTTTTTATTGTAGAGTCTGGAGATTAAGTTCCATGCCCATGCTCACGTGGCAAGCACTTTATTGACAGCTATCTCCCCAGGCCCAGGTGATGTCCATTTATAAGAGGATTTAGCACGAGGCTTGCTGGGGTTTCCTCTCAGCCTGAACGTGTCTTAGGCACAAGTTGAGATGGCATTTCCAGCTTTAGGTGGACTAGAGGAGCTTTCCTGTTTTGTTAAAAGCATTGTGTATTCACCACCGTCTGTCTACCCACATTCCAGGAAAGTTCTGTATGGCCTCGCTCCTAAGGAATCCAGGCTGCCTTAACAATGGCTCCCTTGTTGTCCTGAGACACTGGTGGTCACAGACAGCACAGCATGGCCCATACTTCAGAAGCCTAAATCTCTTCACAGCATACTTTGGAATAATTTAATGCGAAATCATGTTTGGTTTTCAATGGTTTCCATAGAAATCTACTGAACTTAGGCAATTTATATTGAGATTTCTGACAGGTGAAGCAAACCAGACTAAATAATTAACAATACAGTGAAATACCAAGCAGAGTGGTAATAATTCTAGTGCTTAAGAGTTAATGCAGGTGGGATGGGCGGAGCTTCTAAAACACCCCAGCTTCTGTTCTGGCCTGTGTCATGAGGGCCTCCCAAGAAGAGAGAGCGCTTCATGTGGGGCTGCTGAGGATGTTCCCCTTTCATATCAGCCAGGCCATTGGAGAGCAAGGAAAGATGCTGTTTGCTCACAGAGGTGCAAGTCCTCTCATTGACAGCAAATCTGTGCTCTACTTAAAGATGTTTAAACGCAGACTCCAGCTTAACTGGAAGGTGCTTTGAGAAAAAAACATTTAAGGTGCAGATTAACTTAAATCGGTATCTTGACTTAATCTAGAAAATAAAGTAAATCTTGTGTGTAGGAATTCCAGGGTCATTGACTGAGCACAGAACAATGGTGTAGATCAGTTACTGATTTGTTCAATCTCATTTACTTGGCTTCAAACAATTTTTTTTTGAGATGGAGTCTCGCATAGCTAGAACTGAGAAATTACCCTGCATTTCTGATGCTCCTCCACACGACTCCTTAGCTTATGTAGTGCTGTGGCCCAGGCCCAGTCTTCATTCCTCCTAGGCAGGCACTCTGCCAATAAAGACATTCCCCAGTCCTAACTTAGAGTAAAATGTTTAGAAGCAGTGTGCAGAAACTCTGCACATTCTGTGAATAGACAGAGGGATTAGGCAAAGGTGACAGGCGCTAGGTGGACCAGCTAGTTGACATATTCCCCCATTAGCTCAGAACTAATTCTCACATAGACTGACAAAGGTGCTAAATGGAAAGTGTGGAGCCTTCTTTGTGAGTGTGTGTTGTTTACATATTTGTACGAGTGTGTGTGCATGTGTATGTGTTTCTGTCTGTCTGTCTGTGTATAGGACAGAGGCCATGCCTCAGGTTCTCTCCACCATTATTTTGAGGAAGGATCTCCCTCTACTCTGAGACTCACTGACTGGGCTAGACTGGTTGCCCAGTGAGCCTAGTGGTCCTCTGACTCTTTGTCCCCTGTTCTGGGATTACAAAAACACAGCAACGCAACTGGCTTTTTTACATGGGTTCTGAGTATTGGCCTTGGTCCTCACGTTTGTGCTCGGGCACTTCAGTGTCTGAGCCATCTATGTACTGTCTTAGTTAGGGTCTCTATTGCTGTGAAGAGACACCATGACCACAGCAACTCTTATAAAGGAAAACATTTCATTGGAATGGCTCACTTACAGTTTTAGAGGTTATCACCATGACAGGAGCCAAAGCAGCATGCACACAGGCATGGTGCTGGAGAAGGAGCTGAGGATTCTTACATCTTGACCCAAGACAACAGGAAATGGCATGTGACAATGGGCGTGGCTTGAGCATATATGGGACCTCAAAGCTCACCTCCATAGTGATACTCTTCCTCCAACAAGAGCACATCTACTCCAATAAGGCCACACCTCCTAATAGTGCCACTCCTTTGGGGGGGTCATATTCCTTCAAATCACCACAGTACTTGGCCCAGAAAATGGAAGTCTTCCTACTTCACTACAAAAACATACTTAACTATTTTCTGGACACCCTTAAAGAAAGTGAACATAATATTTGTGCATAAAATCTGTACATATAATATCATTTTTACATTATTAAATGCGATTATACTACTTACCTTCACTGTACCTTGATTTTTTGACTACAAAATTAATAAATCACCACACATAACCTTATCTCATGAGAACATGGTATTTCATATTTTATAAAATTAGTGTTTTACTCAACAATTTCCAGATCTATGTATGTGTCTCTAAAAAAGAAAAAAAAAAGTCTGGCAAGGAAGTCAGAGATGCCCTTTCCGAATCCTTCCCAAGACACCATGTGTCCAAAGCCTCAAGTTCTCAGGGGCTGTCAGAGGACTAGATTATTTCAGCCACGTTAGAGTGCTGGTGGGAGCTGGGTTAATCTAGCTGTCTGAGGTCAGGGACAGCAGCAGGGGTCATCTGTGCCCCTGTAACTGCACTGCCATCTCCCTGGGTAAATAGGAGAATGGTGACGAAGCACTTGGTCTTTCTGATTTTATGGGGCAGAGGAGAGTGTGTCAGTGCAGTGGTGGAGGTTCTCTTGAGACTGCCATCCACCAGGGGTGCTGCTGAAACCAGGGGTTTCCCTCTTGGGAGGAGTGTGGCACAGACAGCCACGGGAAGCAGCACACAGCTGGTTGCTGCCTTGTGGTCTTCCATTCAAAGAAGTGTTGACAGGCAGAAACAACAGCAGACCCTCCAGTCAACTTCTCCTTCAGAAAGCGGGGCTGGGCAGAGTGTCCAGTGACCCAGCTTTCTGAACAGTTGTCAATTGTCTGGGAAGGCTGACAGGACCCAGTGCCCCCTGGATGCCTTGTGGTAACTAAGAGGAAGAGAACAACAGAGCGCAGGTTAACTTTAGCAAGTCAAGCAGTGAGTTGCAAGAAAGGAGCGACCCACATTAGAAAAGAAGAGGTAGAACTGCGCCCATTCGAAGATGGCACAATCTTATGTGTAAAAACCCCAACCAGTCCCTTAAAAAAAAACAAAAAACAAAAAACAAAAAAACAAAAAACAAAAAAAAAAAAACATTGCTCTGTGATGTTCAGTCAAATAGGTGGATGTGGTTTTCCTCTTCCACTTTTGTCACATGGTCCGTTCTGTCGTGTGGTCAGTCAGCAAAATTCTGCTGCACCTTGCAGAAGTAAAATAAGTAAACTAAAGTCCTGAAGGCTTTTTTTCAAACATTATTGCCGCTTGTGATACTGTTGTCCAATGCCAGCTCCACTTCATACACTTTACGGCAGCATTTCTCAAGACTCTTTGAAGATTGGGAACCTGGCTAACCATGGTAAGAGTCCAGCTCAGTATGCCTGAAAATAACTGTTCATATATCACTATGATACCTCAGGGTGATTTAGATGCCCAGAATTTCTAGTTGTCATAGTCAGATGATAGAAAGAGTGGCGTGTGTGAAGATGAACCCGTCACCTGCTGTACCACTGTAACTGTGCTCGGCTTTAGTTGTTCAGTCTCTGATTTTACTCTTTCAGCTTTCGATTACTCAGTCATTGCTTAGTTACATTGTGATGAAGATCAAGCCAGTTTCTATGGCAACTAGTGTGGTTACTGGGATTAAAAATGTGTACCATTATGGCTACTAAGATTAAAGGTGGGTGTTACAATAATCTCATCTGTTAGGCTGACCAGTGGGACTGTTTTACTCTCAGATCTTCTGGCAGTCTTTATTTATTAAAATAATTAAAATCCATTACACCAAAGACCAGGTCCCAGTACATGTGTTGGATTGCTCGTAACTGAAGGACACTAAAAAAGAAATCCCACACTAGCTCAGAACTGAGTATAATAAAAGGTTATTTATTTAGGGATAAACTCACAGATCACAATTCTCTGCTCGAATGGGAAATAACCTAATCCAGCAGCCGGAAAAGAGGCCAGGCATGTGCTTTACATTGGCATATATAGTATAGGAGGCCACGCCCAAGTGTGTGGGTAACTTAAAGGCTACTGACTGAAGGAATTCCTTCTGCATATAACTACCTATAACTCCAACTCCAGGATATCCATATAATCTCTTCCAGAATGGGCAGACACTTGCATACACTCACTCTCCCTACACACACACACACACACACACACACACACACACACACACAAATAAAACTATAAAATACAAAATACACAGTACAAACCTGCAAAGAAAGGGCCACAGTACACTCCTGGCTTCTACACAGCCTAAACCAAAACCAGTTTCATTTATTTTTTTTAATTGTTGGGGTCAAATAACCACCAACAACACAAAAAAGGTGGGCAAGCTAACAGGTGCTTGATGCAGTCACTGAACTGTAGGAATCCCTCTATTCTTCAACATGATGCTCTCCCACCAGCAAAGGAAATGAAACTCTATCCTCTGGAGGTGAAAGGAACATCCTGGATGAGATATGACTTTACAGACTGCCAGACATGGACTGAATGTCTACTTAGCATTCATGTGATGGAGTGGAATAAGTATATGCAGAATTGCACTCAACACTAGGTCACTCTGGACATCCCCAGGAAGAACATGTATGCTATTGTTAGGGCTGTGAGCTGGTTGGCTCCTTTGTAATGGAACTGCACAAATGCCTAATTCACTTTAATGCATATGCTAGTCATACATGGGTGTCTAGAAGACATTTTCTTAAAAATAAACAGATGAACCTGTCACTTCAAGGAAGCCAACTGGTAGTGTATATCGTCTGTGATAGACTTGGAGCTTTTCAAGTGAAAATTGGAATCCTGAAGACTTGTATCCGCCACCATGTTCTTAACAGCTTCATAATACATCCTGACTTTGCTGACAAGATCCATGGTGATAGTGATGAATGTGGTTTTCAAGTTAAACTAGAAAGTATGTTAACATTCGGCAGTCGTATACTGTGTATTAAACCACAGTACTGCAACACAGTGATGATAAAGTTATGCATGGGCAAATATCTTGCTAGAGATCATGACCAAAGGATTTTGATGTAACAGATTTGGAAAATAACATGTATGTGCTTCAAAATTCAATTTTTGTGCTAAGGATGTAGCTTAGTTGGTAGAGAGTTTGTCTGGCATGCATGAACCCGTGGATTTGATCTCCAGCACCACAAAACCAAACATTATGGTGGACACCTGCAATCTCATTATTGTTAGCATGGTGAAGGTGGAAGGTCAGAAGTTCAAGGCCATCATGAAATTTCTAGCGGCTTCACGGCAAGTCTGGGGAACATGATGTTTGTCTCAAAAGTTTTTTTTTCCCAACATTTAAGAATTATTACAAGAGGATACTATTTTGTATGTATCTATAAGGTGGCTTTAATACACTTCAGTCGGTCACAGTAGAAACATAACGGCCACTTCTGTTCTTTTTTCCTTTCAGAAAAAGTTAATAGCTATTTTTTTAGACATTGTGTAGTCTGTGTTAATATGTTTATCATGGGCATTGGCCACTGATGTAAACAGAATAAACATTTAGGACATTGTTCCGATTTGGTGATTACCAATAATTAGAACTCACACTAGCACAAGCTCTCTGTAGTCCTCAGACCTGTATAAAACTACCAAGAGTTCAGGAGTCCATAAACTTTGGCAAAAACTACAAGACCCAGGGCCAGAGCGAGAGCTTGGAGGAAGAGGAAATGGGAGGCACCTTGTGAACATTGTTAAGCTGGGGTGGAGAGAGCAGCTCTGGGATGAGCTGATAGAAGACATGGAGTGGCACACACCCATCACCTGGCACTCAGGAGATCCAGGTAGGGAGATTTCAGTGTTCTAAATCTTTGTGTGTATATTTAAATCCAACTATGGTCATAGTTTGTGGAGGTCAGAGTATTGGGTATAGGTTCTGATACATTTTTTTGAATAGGGTTTCTTGCTGCCTCTACCTACCACATACATCAGGTTAGCTTATCTGGGAGCTTCTAGTCTCCTGCCTACACTTACCATCTTAGCTGAAAAGTGCTGGGGTTACAAACTCATGGTTATAGATGCTTATATAAGGCTACCAGGAATCAGAATTCATGTCCTTCCAGATCCTTACCCACCGAGCTCTGTCTATGAGTCATGATTTTGATGTCAGCCTGAGCTATGTAGAGAGATTTTCATCTCAATCCCTTATCTCCAAGAAAGAAAGGGAAAGAACCAGCGCGCTCAATTTGATGAAAACTTTCAGCTTTAAACTAGAGAGGAAGGGGTGCTGAGTAAACGCCTGAAAGGACATATTATATAAAATAAACATTTCCATACATTTATAATAAAAAATCATATGCATACATAATATGTCTAGACATGAGGCTGTGGCTGCTCTGTACCTGGTGGATTTAGGCTAAGTAAGCTTGTGGAGGAGGATGGGAGCCTTCTTTCCCACCTCCCAGCCAACATACTGTACAAAGTTGAGTTAGCCCCTCGGGGACTGTAAAACACTATAAGTTTGGGGAAGGTGTACCTCCCTCTTAAATTGAACTCTGTAACTTTGCTCACATATGCAACACAAATCACCTCATTTTATAGTTAGAAATAAAACTTTTACATTAAATATATAATATAGAAGTATATATACATATTATATTATTATACATACATTATAAACTGATTCCAAGCTCATTCCCCACATCCCTGTTTCCTATTTTTCTTCTGCAAATCTTTTTTGAATACATGCCTTTGTCTGTTGTCTCAATCCTTTTTGTACTATACAAATGATGTAAAGAAGAGTATTTTGGGAAGCCGGGGGTGTTTCTTGGTTGATAGAGCGCTGGCCTACTGCTAACAAAGCCCTGGGTTCAGTCTCCAGCATGTCATAGCGTGATGGGGCGCACCTGAAACCCCTGCACTTGCGCTAGAGACAGAAAGAACAAAAGTTTAGGTTCATCTTCAGCTACATAGGAAGTTCAAGGCTTATCTGGGCTACATAAGAGTCTGCCTCAATAAAATAAAATCAAGAATGATTTTACAGTATACAAGAACATGTCTCTGGCAGCAATTGAAGAAGGACCCCTGCTGTCAATTACTTAGAAGGAGTTTGGTAAAATTCACTCTGTCTTTTTTCTTCTGTGTGTTTTATATTCTGTGTCTTTGGAACTGAAAGCATCATTGTTTGATATTTTTGGCCCAGTAGTGAAAATAAATAATGGTAAAAATATGAATTAAAAATAAGGCTTTTACATGGAAGTCCTAAGCTATAGTTAGAAAAAGGGAGAGAACCTCAGCTGAGAAAATGCCTCCATAAGGTAGAGTTTTAAGTAGACAAGACTGCAGGGCATTTTCTTAATTAGCGATCTCAATGGGGAAGGGCCGGCCCCTTGTGATAGATTTAGGCTGGTGGTGGTCTTGGGTTTTATAAAAAAAACTGGCTGAGCAAGCCATGGAGAGCGAGCCAGTAAGCAGCACTCCTTCATGATCTCTACATCATTTCCTGCCTCCAGATTCCTGCCCTACTTGAGTTCCTGTCCTGACTTCCTTTGATGCTGATATGAAAATGTAATTCAAATAAACCCTTTTCTCCCCAAGTTGCTTTTGGTTATGATGTTTCATCACAGTGATAATATGATAGACTGTTTTTTTTTTTTTCTCTTTTACATTAAGCGGAATGTCTGGGGCTGGGTAGTTAGTTCAATCAGTTGGGTACCTATTGTGAAAGTATGTAGATTTAAATTCAATTACCAAGATGCTCTCAAAAGTGTTGGATGTGTAGCTGGCTGGTGGTGGAGCATGCCTTTAATCCCAGCACTCTGAAGGCAGAGGCAGGCCTGTGAGTTTAGGACAATCTGGTTTCCAGAGTGAGTTCCAGAGGAAAGACAGAGATATACAGAGAAACACTGTCTTGAACCCCCACCCCCAAAAAAGTATCAGGTGTGTTAGTATACTTGTGATCCCAGTCCTGGGAAGGTAGAAACAGTTGGACCTTTGGGGATCATTGGTCAGACATCCTAGTCTACTTGTCCAGCCCCAGGCAAGTAAAAGACACTGTCATCAAAAAACAACATGGATTTCTCTTGGGAAATGACACCTGAGATTGTTTTCTGGGTTCTATACCCTTAGGAACACAGAAATACAGATACATAAGAATACCTGCTTCCCTGGGAAAGTCACATGTGATATATGTTCTGTTCCTATACAGTGCAAACAGAGACATTAAAGAATAAAAAAGCTGGAACAAATTGGTGATTTAATAGTTTTATTTTGACCAATTTCTTTAATTTATTTCACTCCGTCCCTTACTCAATATAGTAGATATCATGTTTTGAAGAAGACTTTAGGATAGATAACCTACTGTGGCATTTGTGTCTATATTTTGTAGAAGGCGTTTTCTTCTAGATTATTGGTGTCATACTTTCCATTTTAAATTTCTAAACAGTGAACTATTTTGACTTTTTATTTTCTAGGAAGATATATAAATATTTATAAATGGGTACATATTATGTGTTCAAAGACAGATTGAATTTTCTTGCTGGCAGAATGTCTTTCTAAAATTTAAATGTATTTATTTATATTAGAACTGAAGTACACTGAAAACCAGGTCTTTCGAGTTAGGAAAAAGGCTAAGTCAGTTAAGTAGTCTTCTTGTAAGCGTAAGGATGTGAGCTGATCCCTGACATGTGAGAAACACAGGTGTTGCGGTAGAGCATATTTATAATCTCAGTGCCAGGGTTTAGCAATAAGCTGATCCGTTGGCCAAACCTACTTGGCAGGCTCCAGCCCAATGAGAGACCCTTTCTCAAAAGCGGAGTATTCAACCTCCAAGATATGACACCAGATGTGGTCTTTGTCTGGTCCACTTTTGCATACATGTGCACACACACACACATAACACACTTAGGTATCTCACACTGGAGTATGTTGAAAACTCCTAGGTTTGTGATTTGGTTCTTGTGCCTTGGAGGTGGAAGGGGAAAAGTTTTCAGTAGGTCACAGGAAACCCTTGGTGACACAACACACGCAGATTTATAATACATGGCGACATAATACACACATCTGCACAGCAGGTCAGGCCCAAGTCTGTTATCAATGATGAAATGACTTTAAAGATCTAAAAACTGAAAAATGAACTGAATTGAGTCTTCTACCTCAGTAGTGCTGTTTAGTCTCATGCATTCTGAAGCCTTTTCAAGTGGTTTGGCCACTATGCTGCTTGAGTGGGCCTGTGTTAAAACACAAATTTCTGGGGTTTATCCTTGAAATGTTTCCTTTATATCATGCCCTGTATTGATGGTGACAATACATTTTTTACATGCCACAATAGGTTATCTGTCTTAAAGGAAATTTTCATATTCTGAAATTGGCTTCAAATCTGATCTCTGATGTAAGTAATTAAAATAACTATGGTTTTAGTAAGCTCTTCATCCTCTTTGTATATTGCCCAAGGGTTTTCTGGAATCTTTGGTTTCCACACAGTGCTGATGCTATCCAGAGCAAACTAAGATACTGTCAACCTTGGAATCTTTAAATATTTAGAAGACTCTACCATATCCAAACACGAAGTTAGAAAGTGTAGCTTATGGTGGGTGATAAAAATGACACACAGTAGTTACATACAACAGTTTTTCTGCTTTGTTTTTGAGACTGAAGTACACTTTCTGCGGAAAGTGACTGATTTTTATGAGTTCCATGTTACATAAACAAAATCATTAAGATGATGCTTTGACTATGAATCTTGAGTAAGCGATTTCAAAAGAAGCCTGGTTGCTGCATTTAGGTGTGCCCAGCGAGCTGACCAGATGTCACATGGCCATGTCACCCTACCCCACAGGGTCAAGGAGTTTGCAAATCCAAGAACATAGAATAAAGACCCTGAAATGAAGATAGCAAATAACTCAAGTGAATATCATAGCTGCCAGAAGACTGTGACAGGTAAAGATCACTGAGCTAGGACATCACTTTCTAAAAAATCCATAAAGTTCTTACCCAACTTCAGTCCTTTTTAATTTTGCTTGAATATAGTATTTGACCAAAATACCCTTTTTTGTTCTTTGTATTTTGAGACAGGGTCTCATGAGCCCAGCTTAGCCTGGAACTTAAAGATCCTATGAAGCTGAAGTTGACCCTGAACTCCTGATCCTCCCAAATTCACCTCCCAGTCACCCAGTGCAGGGATTACAGGCATGCACCCATGTAGCCAGTTTATGAGGTGCTGGGGATGGAATCCAGGGCTTCTCATATGCTAGGCAAGTGCTCTACCAATTAAAATGCTTTCCCAGTCCTTCTTTTCCTTTTTACAAAGAAAATCTCTTGATTTAATTTTTCTGTTAAATACCATATTAAATAACTGAAATTTTGTAGTTTTCTATCACAGTGAGAAGGTAAATTCTTGGCTGTATATAGGTGCTCATCCACAACCAACTAATTATTTATGGACTTGGCCAAAATTAAAGAATTATATGGCAGCAAACTCTAATATATCATTAACATATAAATTTTGTTATCGAGCTAATTGTTTTACATTAAAAACAAGTAGGAAACCAATATCAAACTGTATATTACAATTTAAAAACTCTAAAGAATTGTAACTGATGATGTCATCAGTAGAAATGAGGGTATCAGAGCCTAGAGCTATTCGTGTGACTATACACTGGTCATTGGACATCCATGTCCCTACTTCCCTCTTCTGCCCCCCCTCCTTCCCTTCTGCTCTCCCTTCCTTCTTTATTTCCACTTTCTTTTGTTGAGCCACTGTAGTATATGACTAGCTTTAAAAATATGGATACAGATCCTGAACATTTTTAATAGTATCTCAAAATTTTTCAGTGTGAGTTTTAACCTATGCATATGATGGTGAGTTATCAGGAACTGGTTTATTATTATAACCATTTAACAAAACAATAGTAGTGCATTCTCTCCTAAGGCCTGTGATCTGTACAGGTATAGGTTCTTAGGACAATAATGACACTGAATACAGGTTCATAGTGTAGAATTGGCTTTAAATGCAATCAGAGAAGTTTCTGTTTGCAGTAGATGATGTCTACACAGAAGTCAACCACTGGTCAAAGTAAGGATAAGAAGAGGCTGTCGAATATCCTGGCATAAGAGCGTGTATATCCCACACCCCTCCAAAGATTCAGAAATCCCTGTGGCAGGAGGAGAGTAAAGAGTGTAGTAATCAGAGGGTGTGAAAGACTAGAAGGAAACAGAGTTTTCTGGACAGAACAGGGCAGCTGCACATATGAATTCACGGTGGTCATAACACTGCGCATAAGACCCACGAAAGCCTAAGTAGTACCAAATCCAGGCATGGAGAGGTGAGTTAGGTGCAAGTTCATCTCCTAGCCAAAAGCTATTGCCAATTCTCAGCTTCTGGGAGAAGAAGGGTCAGTTTCCTCTAGAAGTATTGTCCCTGAGAATCTGGGTGCAGTGGGAAGCCACATATCCAAGATTATCTGGGAAGCCCAAGTTGACCTTGATGAGGGAAAGGAAAATGGGACACAATGCTGGGCAGGCAGCAAAAGGGAGGCATATCTGGGAAGAGTTGGGAGGGATGAATGTGATTGAGCAACATTGTATAGAGTCTCAAAGGGCAAATAAAAATTATAAAAATGTTAGATTTTTTTGTTATTGCTTTTTCAGAATAAAGTCAACTCATACTACCCAAATCAAAAATTCTATTATAATAATTTCATCTAAGAGACTGCTAGAAAGTACAAATTTCTAAGGTGTGTAAGAGTGTCATATTTCATTAACCTATTTAAATTTCATTTAAATGAAAACTTAAGCTTTAATCAGAATGAAGGTCAGAATTAATGTTTCATTTTCATACATATTTTGGTCTTCCAAGGTTATTGAACTGGTGCACATGTTTTTTTACACTAATTTTTATTTGTTTCATCCAAATAATCAGTAAGACTTTGCAAGAGTTACAGAAAACAGTACCCACAAATCTGCTGTTAAAAATTTAAAGCCCCCTCCCCGTTTCCCATTTTCCTCCCCCTCCTCCCACACATCTCCCCCTCCCCTCCCCTCACTCCCCTACCCCTCTCCCCCCCTCCATTCCCCCTCCCTCTCGAGAATGATGAGCAGTCCAGGTTCCCAAAATAAATAAATAAATAAAAATTAAGAAAAAAATAAATACCACCCTATTAATCATTAAAAAAAAAAAAAAACTTAAAGCCCACAGACAGGTGGCCAGTTCCAGAGGACCCTAGTTCTGCATGGAGCAGTTGTCTAGGTTTCTGTTTCTCTTCTTGAGTTGGTATGTAATTGTGTAACAAGTTGCTTCTAAAACATTTAAGGAAATTCTGTAAAGGGGTGTGAAGCTCCTGCTGAGAGGTACTTTGAGGTTTTAGAAGACTCAAGAATCAAGCCTCCTTCTTTCCCGTCTGTAGTTAAAAACTGAATGAGGTAGGGCAGGCAGCAAAGTTCAATGAGTTGAATTTAAGGGTTTGACTGGTGAATTTAGGGTTGAAATATCAGGCCTCAGTGTGTTGCTATGATGCCTTCCCCAGCTTTGGTGTGCTCACACTAAATCGCTCCCAGAATCCTCAGCAGGTTAGTATGATAACCTAAACCTCTCCTTTGCATACTGTGAAACATTGCACTGGGCTCCCAGGCTTGTGACTCAATAACCCTAGGTGTTTCCCTGGGGGAATCTAAGCACAGAACAGGGAAGTGAGTGGGCTTGGGGGAGTTTTTATTAATAATAGCCAGAGGTACAAAGAAATTATTCCAAGGGACCATTTCAATTGTTTTTTATCCACGGGCTCCATCTTATCAAAGAACTATTTCTACCAAAGGAATGTCATGAATACAGTAAATACAATCTCCAGCTTAATTAATTAAGGCATATAAAACTAAGTGCCAATTAGAGAATGAGGGAAAAGAACCCATGCTTCCACAAATGAGTTAATATTGATTAAACAAAACCAAAGAAATTTGACAAATTATTTAGCTTCTGCTACAATATGCTAGAAATATATCATGTAAGTCTAATGTACTGATGACATCATTGGGGCTCCCAGGGGTGGGGTGAGGAGCCATTGCTCCTTTTCCTGTCACCCTTTGGACGGGATTTGTCTTTTCATTCAGGTACCTATTAATACTCATATTCATGGAGCCAGCATGCCCCTATCTGTAACTTAGAATGAATTTGTGATCCTGGCTAACATGCTGTATACCAGTTACCTGGGCTGCGGTGAGGGAGGTGTGGGGAGTGTGCTATAAAAATAATACATCATCCTAACACTTGAGGAAGAATGGATCACTTTGGCTTATGACTTGAGGGGCTACAGTCCATTCTGCAGGAAAAGACATGGTGGTGTGAAAGGCATGACACTCAGGGACTACATAGTTATGCTGGAGGAGGCAGCTCAGCTTAGCTCTTTTTCTCCCATCTGGGAATCCAACCTGTGAAATGGTGTCACCCATATTTAGGGTAGATCTTTCCACTCTAACTTAATCTAGACATCCCCACAAGCATGTATGGAGGCTTGTTTATTTGGTGATTAAGACTGGCAATTTTGGGGCTGCAGGGATGGTTCAGTGGTTAAATGCATGTTGCTCTTTTTTTTTTTTTTTCAAGACAGCTGATGTTTTTTGTGTTTTTTTTCTTCTCTGCTCTGTTTCCTGCCAAAAGGGAGAGGAAAAAAAACTGGATTCCTTGGCATTTATTGGGTAAACAGCATTTCATTTTTACACAAACGTTGACATTAATTAAGTCTCCAGACATCTGGGATGTAGGTAAGTGTTCTGCTAATTTTGCAGAGGAGGAAATGAACTCACAGTGGCCTGGCCACTGGCCAGGGTCACGGAACAAGCCAGTGTCAGGAGGGGAGTGCTGCCCAGGAGCTGCTGCTTGCCATGAATCCTCCGGTCAGCCAAGCTGTGCTCACAAGGGGAGAGACCACTGGGAATGCTCCTGGTTTTATGTTTCTCATCAAACCTGGAAGGCTTGAGACTCTCCTGAGAATACCTGTTTCCAGTCTTAATTTTATGAGTGAGGGCCTGAACGAGTAATAGAGATGATTTTAAAATGCCATAGGAGATTTAGGTGTGGTAGCCAGGACTGTAATCCCAGCACTTAAGAGTTGAAGCAGGAGAATCAGGAGCCAAGGTAACCACAAGGTTACATGTGACTCTGTATAAAAAAAAATAAATGAAAATAAAAATCCAAATTAAAACCAAAATATTATATATTACGTGAGCTATAATTCTAAACTGTTTTCTTTTTTATTATTATCTTCTTTCTAAGTGACTCAAAAATTTATCTCATGCCACGTAGATATTAAAAGAAATTTAAAAGAAAATTCTTGTGAAGATGAAGAAAAGAGCATTTAGGCCCAATAAATGCCACACTTCATACTTCTAAATGACATTTTGTTGTATGTGTTGCTTTATCAAAATGATCTAAATTAAAACTCTAAGAAGGCATCCAGGACTGAAGAAGTGACAAGAACATTCATTATTTGAGCATGAAATCCTGAACTCAGGTCCTGGTACCCATATAAAAGCCTGGTATGGTGGTGTGCATCTATTATCCAGCACTAGGGGATGAAAATGGCGGATCACTTAGAGTTCCCTGGCCAGCCAACCTAGTTGAAATAACAACAGTGTCAAAGAGAGACCCTGTCTGGTGTCAATCTCATGGAAGTGTTAAAGGAGAACAACTTTGACATCTTCACATAAGCACATGCATGAACACATATGCACACACACCAAAACACCCATTTCTAAAAGACAAATTGCACTCCCTTTGCTCACACTTCTGTAGTATAAAATCTGAATAGTATAAAGTTAATTAAATCAGATCTGAGCCAAATCCACCACCCTGTCTTTCCTTCACTGGTAGTTCTTGTTATTCTTGACACATTCAGTTGGATTGTGGGGGCAGGAAGTTAGTTGGTGTGAGTGCTCAGTGGGAAGTTTGGTGGTAAAAGAATTTGACTATGGTGTGCAGCTCATCAGTCTGGGTTCCACCATAGGTTGTGCCAAAAAAAAACCAAATGAGTCAAAATGAGTCAGTGCAGGCATCGTGGGAGATGCCTGGCTCACAGTGCCATGGACAAAATATCAGTTATTAATGTTGTTTAAGGTGTAATTGCTAGATTTTGTATTTCTAAACTTAGTCCTAGAAAAATGCTATGTATTACTCAAAACACATTAAGTGCTGATGGAAAAAATACAGATAGAACAAGAGAGAGAGAGAGAGAGAGAGAGAGAGAGAGAGAGAGAGAGAGAGAGAGAGAGAGAGAGAGAGAGAGAGGAGGGAGAGAGAGAGGGAGGGAGGAAAGGAAGGAGAGAGAGAGAGGTATTTTGGCAGAAGGCCAGATTCCTATTTGTAGCTCATTTCTGTAACATTTCCATAACTTCCCTGGAGTACAATGAAAAACTGTGTAAAAAGATCCTGCTGGCTTTGAGTGAGTCCCCAGCACCAGGGAATTCTCACAGTAGAGAGTAGAGACTGGCTCAGAATGTTTGGTTGCTTTCCCTCTCCACAGTGACTGCTGGAACATGTGGGCACGTCATTTTTAGCATATTTTAATGTTGCTCCCAGACATGAGGCAGTTTTGCTAACCATTTGCCAGGGGAATGGGGAGCGTGGCTGTTTGTTGTACTGAGCTGTGAGAGAGCTTGGTGCTTGGCAAGGAGCAGCCTTTTATCCCTGGAAAGCTGGTGGAAGGTGCTCTTTGATACTCACAAAATATGTGCCTGGTGTATGCTTCAAATTGCATGTCCCAAAGCAAGGTTTAAAGAAAAAAACCATGCATTTGACTTAATGATCTTCTGCATAGCCTTAATAATTACAAATAAAATCCAAATTTGGGCTTCCTACACAACTCCAGGTAGCATCTGAAGCAAGGGTACAGGAAAGCAATTGGAAAATTGAATGTATACAGAGGACGGAATCATTCAAAAACAGAAAGCATCCATTATATATTCTTAAATAGACAATATTATCCAACCACTCAAAGTTACCTAAACTGGGAGCTGCAGAGACGTCTCAGTAGTTATGTGTACCACTGCTCTTCCAGAGGACCCAGGTTTTATTCCTAGCACCCACATGCCCATAAACCTCTGTGACTCCGGTTCTAGGGAATCTAATGCCCTCTTCCGACATCTGTAAGCATTGCATACACGTGGTACACAGACGTGCATGCACACGAAACCCTCATGCACATTAAGCAAAACAAAGTTTTAGCAGGAAAAAGTATGTAAACTCAAGGGCATCGATCGGTTTCTCATCTGAGAGACAGTTTAGTAATGTTTTCCCCCTGAGTTTGTGTGTCTCCACCTAAGAATTGTGAAAGTGATGATTCTGGTGTCATAGAGCCCCGAGCGTTCCATCAGAGGCAGTCCTCATCCATCAGGCTGGAACGCAATGGATCACTGTGGTGGTAGACTGGGCCCTGGTAGAGCAGGAACTCCCAGTGCCACACAGCTCTGAGAACGCTGACCCCTTCCCAGCACTCCTTTTAGGCTGTAAAGCTGCCATCCCATTTGTCTTTAGGCGTGAGAGCCTGGAGGATAGTTAGGAATCTCTTCATCCTTGCTGCCTCTTCAGGTATGGCCACTCTTGTGAGGGACAGCAGACTTGTGGGAGCGCTGGTCTGAAGAACAGTGGAGGAAGCGTAACGGTTCCCCAGTGGGTATTCTGAACAATTGTGCTGTTCGTCAGAAGAAGATAACGTTTTGTATTATAGATCCCAAGCTTTCAGGTCCATTAAAAAACTGGACATATGAGGAGAAATTCATCAGACTGTATTTCTTCACGTCATCTAAAGTAAGAAGACCTTAGCCAGGTGTTACTCTGTTGTGATTATAATAATGATTTAGTGGAGTCTAAAAAAAATAAAACTCCATTTGGGATGTTTCGATAACTTAATCCCACTCGTGGGAGAAGTCCTACCCCTAACACTGTCATGCAGGTCAGGATGTCTCAATATCTGAGTTTTGGGGAAGACACATTCAAACCACAGAGGCTGCTGAGATGCCTTGTTCCAGGAACCTTTCACAGGAGGTCAGGGAAAGTTTGGTGTGGAGAAGGGGCCAAAAAACTGCATCCCAAGAACCAGCGTGAAGAGCAGCATTGCCCACAGACACTAGTTCAAGGTGGGCTATACCCTCAGTCTTCAACTTTGATTTCCTCAAGTACAGTGAGTTCCTAAGTGTTCTGGCTTGTTCCTAACCGTAGTTATGAATATTTCAGTATGGACCTCCATCTACAGACTACATGTGTAGTGAAGAATAATCTCATTCAGTCACCTTTTATTACATTCAGTGAGGGTGGGGATGGGGAGATGGTTCAGTGACTTGCTACTTTTGCAGAGGAGCTGAGTTTGATTCCCAGCACCCACATTGGGCTGCTCACAATTACCTGTAACTCCAGCTCCAAGGAACCTGACCCCTTTTCTGGTATCCATATACATGTGGTCAATGCGCATACACACACACACACACACACACACACACACACAAAAGCAAATCTTAAATTCATGGAGATGACAGTTAAATACATTTTAAAACTTTATTATTTTTTACTATTTTTTTCAAGACAGGGTTTCTCTGTAGCTTTGGAATCTGTTCCAGTACTAGCTCTGGTAGACCAGGCTGTCCTGGAACTCACAGAGATCCGCCTGCCTCTGCCTCCTGAGTGCTGGGATTAAAGCTGTGCATCCCCACTGCCCAGATCAAACTTTATTTTCAAGTAAAAGTAGAAAAGAATTCAAAACCTAGCACTATGGCTAAGGAAAATTCTGATTGTTTTTCCTATGTCAGAGAAGTTAAAAAGAGTTCATCAGTATCACGGCCTCCCTAGTGACAGCTCTCACGTTGGATTTACACCCCCTACCCTGTTCACTTCATGTCTTCCGAGCTGAGGGGAAGAAGTATCTGGTCTTAATAAATGAGACAGTGTCAGTTTTGTCTGTGCAGCAGTCATGATAAAGAGATAAAGGCTGAGATAGCAGCAGTCGTGATAAAGGTCCCACTCTGTGATTGAGGAAGACCCAGGCCCAGGGCTCCCAATGGAAAATAATTTGTTCAAAGTGATGATGCCTGAAGCTAATCCTCTTCTTCTCAGAGTTTCTGTGCTACCCTTTCTATACCACAGTTTCCCACCCTTTCTAAACCAGCTTTCCACACTGTGTCCACAAAGGGCTCAGGCAAAGCCACATCCCTTGTCCAGAGGTGGGAGGGTTTTATCTTACCTGTCTTTGTAGTAATGGGAAAAGAATGTGCTCCCTCCTGGATCTTTTACAGAGTTACATACAGCCTGTTGCCTTGACTTCATTAGCATTCCTCCAGACAGCACCTTCGCAGATGTGCAGCCCTCTGGGTCTGGGCTAGAAGCAAACAAAGCTGTCAGGAAGACTCTTTTTGTCCCAACTCCTCTACCACATCAAACTTTCCCCAGCCTCCTATCCAAGCGTACCAGGAGGAGGCATCTCCTAACCATATGTCTCATGGCAGATACACAGATTTTAACCAGTAAGATGGAAGACACTGGGATTTTCAACAAAACAGAGGGTTAGGGGAACACAGGCAAAGAAATGATTGTACCTGAAGTGTCCTCAAATATTCTATAAGGAAAATGAACCCAATCTGTGTCTTGGGGAACAAGGAGGGATTTCTGAAGCAGGCAAAGGAGAGAATGAGGGATTACAGGCTAAAATGTCATATAAACCGATGGATAGTAAGTTCCAAAAAAAAAAGTGGCTGGATCCCCAAAGGATTGAGCCTCTTGACAGTATTGGATTTGCAGATAATTTGTCTGTCGTGTGAAAAATGGAGGCTGGTTAATTTGGAAGGCATGGCTTGTCTTGAGGGGTGTCTGACAAAAGTAGTTTACAGAAAGTTGTTTGAGGTTCCAGACCACTGTGGCAGGAAAGTCATTATGGCAGGAGCATGAGACAGATGTTTGCATCTGCGCAAAGAGCGCAGACATTGTGTCTGCAGTCAGGAAGCAGAGAGAGATGCATGCTGGTATCCACTCACTTTTTCCCTTTTTACTCAACCTGTGTCCCCAGCCTATGGGATGCTGCTGCCCATAGTGGGTGGGAATTTCTTTCTCTGATAACCCCTGTAGCTAATTTGTTATAGGTATATGCAGAAGCTTATCTTATCTCCTGATAGCATCAAGCTGACCATTTAGATTAACCATGACTGAGGTGAGCCTGGCTGGGGAAGAAAGGCTCACAACTGGGATAGTTGGTTGAGAGGATCAGGGCTCCTGAAAGGTGGTGTGGCTACAGGCAAACTTCTGGGTTCCTTTGGAGTTTACCTGGTTTGGTGACAATAGCTAGCACCTACTCATGAGATACAATAACAAGAGTAGTCTGATCTGTGTAGATATCCTCTTGTTCTATAGTTCTATAATGAGTTCCCCTGATTGTGTGAGCTTCACATTCAGCCTGGAACCTCTCCTTAGAAATAATTTCTCAAAGTATAGCTAAAGAATTTAGAGACCCTGAGAGAGGTAAGTTTGTGCTCAATTCTTTTCTTCCATATGATTATAAATATTTAATTTATTTATGTAAAAATTACTACTGCTAATAAATAATAATAATAATTAATAATAATCGCAACCCCAGTACTTTCAAGATGTGGTCACATTTGGGCAAAGTCCTGTACCCACATAATTTTAATTGACTCCTCTGTAACTCCATAGATGTAGCCCTGGATTTTCTCCTGTCTTCTTGGAAACAAGTTTCACTGAGGGTTCTTTGTGAAGATAAAGTTTCCCTTAACTTCAGATATCTCAGAGAATGGTCACTGCTGTTAAGTATCACTAAATAAAACACTAACTTTTCTTTTAAAAAAAAACTAAATTCATTTTACAGTCACCACTTGCTTTCCCAGGGTTTTTGTGCTTTTAGCTCTGGATTCAGCAAACAGAACTTAATTGAGAATGTGGGTCTAGGGCTATAGCACACTCATCACATTCATTTTGTCTGAGAGTAATGTGTGCTAGAGTGGGTGATTTCACAACTTCATGTAAGTGTCCAAAGTTCCCAAGGTAACTGACCCTATGTGCTTTTGGAAGTTCCATCCATATTTGGAAGGAACAGCTCTGAAGTGTGAAGGAAATTGTAGTGTGGGTCTTGAAAGCACAGTTGGCCCTGATGGTTGGAAAGGACTCTTTGAATGTACACCTGCTGACAAGTCATTTTCCAACTAGCCTCTCCTGCCTTCATCAATGTGAGCACAGCACCCAGCACAAGATTCTGAACACCCATCAGTACACTTCCAGAAACCAATTTAGAGAAAAGAAGAGTATGCACGGGTCTTTTCCAGAAGATGAAAGTTAGATGTTATTTAATGGCTTTCACACTGGTAGCATTTTTGAACTTCTAAGAATTCTTTTTGCATGTGTCCCTGGCATTTTCCCACAGACTCTGATTAAAATTTAGAAGAATTTATAATATAAAATACTTGGGGATAAAAGATATAAACACTGGGCAAGAATTTTCATAGTTTTGTGTATTTTTAATTGTATGCACTTTTTTGATGTCAATGAAAATATCTACAACAGCAAAATAGAAGTCACCACTTAAACCTGAACGGTTTAGATGTTCAGAAGAGGAAATTCCTTTCTGTGCAAGATCGTAGCTCTCAGATTAAAAGGCCTTTGAAGAGCATCGCGTGCATAGGCTCTGTAGACAGAGCTCCTCTCCTCCTGTACACACAGGCCCGCTCGATTGCGAGGATCAGGAGTATTTAGTGAGAAAATCGCCTGGATTGGTTCTGGAAGAATTAGTGCTTCAGGACAGTCACGACAATACATTTCAGAGTGAAAATAGAGCCCAGACAATCACCTTAAAGGAATACCAGACACCATGCCAGTGTCTGAAGGGCTGGACTCCAGGACAGCATTGTTGGTCAGTGCCTCAGCGGGCAGTTGCTGAATCCTAGGAAAAAAAAAAAAAACAGTGTGAGCTCAGATGTCTTAGATCTAGCTTTGCTCAGGGGCTCCTAGGCCGCTGGTGAGCACCACCTATAGGACACAGGCCTAAAAGTTGCCAGATGTAGATGTGGAACCTATTCTAGTGGCTCTAGTCAGCCTGGACTGTGACACTGAAGGAAGCCATTTTAATTCACAGAAGAGGCAGGCAGGATATTAACAAGTCCATCATACTCTCCATTTCATGAAGGGAATTGTGCACTGCTCTTGGGCAGTAAAGACTTTTGTTTTTTCTATGTGATTGTGTGTGTGTGTGTGTGTGTGTGTGTGTGTTCAGCAGTCTCTGCTTTCCAAGCATGACATTACAAGCATGCATTGCCCCTCCTGGATCTCCTTATGTGTGTTCTAGAGGTCAAACGTTACCAACTGAACCAAATCCTCAGCCCAAGACTTTTGGAACGCTGTCCCCCTGGAATATAAAACTCAGTGAACGGATGCCAGCCTGGTCATCAGTAACTAGCAGCTGGGCCCAACCTCAGGGCTAGCCAGACGTGATCCGCCATCCAGAGAAGCTATAGAAGAAAGAAGACTACGGAGTGGGGAGTTAGGACGTGAGTGGAGGCAACCTTGAGCACTGACTCAGTGACCTCTGAGACTCTGTCTCTTTTTCTGTAAATAGAAAAATAGCTGCCTGTCTTACACATTTCACAAGATAAGTCCTTCAAAATAAATAGCTACCATGTGCAAATTACTTAGCAAATGTTAGAGCTGTGGGAATCTAAGGAATAAATTAGACTTTAAACACCCTGAAATAGAGCTGGAGATTTTCAAAGTGTGAGACATAGATACACAACATGTTAGAGGTTAAAATGACTTAAAAGGATATGTATATAAACAGAAATAAGTTGCATTAGGCTTCGGATTTAGACTCCAAATAATTATTTAAGATGTGTGGCTTCTGTTTACTAGATACATAAAATTAAACACCCTGTAGAGCCAACCTGTTTTCTAGTCTCACTGTATGCATTGTCCACAGAGCCTGGAAGCTGCTCCACACAGGAATTTCTGTTTAGTTCAGTCTCGTTTCCCCCTTTGGTCTGGGGTATAGCATCAGTATTCCCCTAGGCTGCAGGGTCACCCACTGATAAGAAGAAAAATGTGAGGCCTGTGCAAATTGCACTGGTCTTTACCTCGGCTAAGCTCTGCAGAGAATCAGCCTTTAGCCTTTAGAACAATGATGGGATCCAGCTCACTCCATTTCCTTGTAAATTACTGCGAACTAACATTCATTTCAGAAACTTTACACCCAGGCCTTTGCTCAAGTGCTGATGCTGGCGTTGCACCAAACCTCTGCTTCGGGAATGTTCTCTTGGTGAGGCTGAGAGGGAAGAACTAAAGTCTGCAGACCTCACACCAAGTGATTACACAAGGAAGACGTGCACATCCATCCTTCAGTGCAGCTGTCAGGGTGGGCTGTTGGGTTTTGTCACTTTGCTAAGTGCTGCCTTTAGGGTCCATTAGTGAATGGAAATGCACTGAGCGTGTTTGCTGCTGCATTTTGGGGGCTGCTTCTACAAGTCACAGGTGTAACTCATGTTATGAGCATCACTCTGCATGGTTTTATCAGCTGTGGTGGCCAAAGGGGCACCAGTGGTAAGGACCATAGACACAAGCACAGCCGTCCTGACTCAGGCACTTACTAGATAGCAGGCTGTCTGTGCAGAGCTTCCCACAGATTAACAATAATTCAGTGCAAGACAGGCAAGATTTATCTGTTTTTTTATTAATGAGAAGACTGACAGCTGTGTTGAATCTGCATTGTAAATAAAATCAAATCCCAGATTCTTCCTCAATCCTAAAACTTACTACACAGCTGGGGAGATGACTTGATTCATAAAGGGTCTGCTGTGCACCCGCAGGGAATGGAAGATGACTCCCAAAACTCACGTAAGCTTTGCTAAGTGCCAGCAGGCATGCTAGCTTTCGCTTGCAAGCCTAACACCAGAGAGGCAGAGACAGGAGGATCCCTGGGGTCCACTGACTAGCCAGTCTACCCTACTTGAAAGCTCCAGACCAGTGTGAGACCCTGTCTCAAAAACAAGATGGAACTGAGGTTGTTCCATGTTCCTCCCCATTCCCTCCACACTAGCATGTGAGCTTGTACTCACATATGAGACTCTGTACTCTATAACCTTCTGAATTGAATTCCATCCCTGCAAGCCACATAAGCACTGAAGGAAAGAATTTATTCCACAAACTTGTCCTCTGACCTTGACACATGTGCTGTGGCATGTATGCCACACACTTATCATATACACACAAAATAAGTAACATATTTTCTTGAAAAGAAAGTGTATTTAACTGTTGCATGAGAAATTTTTCCTGGGAAAATACAACATACACATCTGCGTCTACCCAGAAAGATAGCCCATGACAGGGAGAAGTAATCGTTACACTGGTCCAACTTGCTAATTTAGTGATTTTTTTGGGGGGGGGGGTCACTTACAGTGTTGTTGGGAGGAGTTAAACAGGACCAGGGATGACTGAAAACAGAAACTGTGTTGCTGAAAACCCATCACAACATACATGATGAACATGATGACTCATGAAAACTGCAATCCTCGAGCTCTTTGCACAGCTTGCAGGCAGCTATAGTAGAGAATCCATTCTCTGCAGCTTGGCTGCTCAGGGTCTCCCCTGCCCACCACCCCACTAGTCTATTACTGCTTTTATAAAGCTGAGGAGGGGTTTTCTAGAATTTTGCAATTTTCTCCTTGCCCACATCTGTGAAGTTTGTTTATGTCCTGAGTTTCACCAACTTCTTTCTCCCTCTCGGAGGGAGTGTTTCAGTTCAGAGAAACCTGCCATACAACACCCACTTACATGAACATAGTAAGATCATTCTAGCAGTTTTCTGAGGAAAGAAGTTCTTTCTCTCATAGACATCTGACTCCATTTGTCCTCTTCCATACTTGGCCATATTTATGTATGGACACTGGATGATAATCATTCTGGTAGCTCTTGGTTTGGTTAAGACTACATACACCTTTATCTCTTCAATTTGGACAACACAAGAAGCAAAGACCTGTGTGGTCAACATTTGTTTCATGGCCCTGCTTCCACAGGCTGCTTTCTGGACCATTGTCCAGAACCTGACTCATTTCTAGCAGCAGAATCAGCACGTTCCACAGTACTCTCACAGCAGGAAGAAGGCATGATGGGATTGAGATACTGGTGGGGATATCAAACACCCCAGATATTCCCGATGATGGGAAGGCCAGTCACTAATGACCTTAAAGTAGAACACTCCATCCAAAACAAAACAAAACAAAAAAGCCGGGTAGTGGTGGCACATGCCTTTAATCCCAGGACTCGGGGGCGGGGGGGGGGGGCAGTTCCAGGACAGGAACCAAAAACTACAGAGAAACCCTGTCTCGAAAAATAAAATAAAAAAAAAAAAGTAGAACACTCCATGATGTTCCCCCATGGTGCAAGGCCAGGCATCAGTGATCTTGCAATCAATGCATTCCACAGTGGTCAGAACTTGGGAAGGTGATACAGCAGTGATCTTGGGATGAAAACAGCTTATGGTGTTCTTCACAGTGTAGTGATGTGTTGAAATCAAGGTGCTCTATTATGTTCTCCATAGTGGGAAAGTCAGATACCAATTGTCCTGGTATCAAACACTATACAATGCTCCCCATGATGGGAAAGCTGGGGCACCAGTTGTCTTGGATAATTTAAGAATGTTAAAGGGAAAATGGGAAAGAAGTTGGCTGTGTCTACTGGGTCTTCACCTCTCTTCACATCCACCCCATGTTGATTTGTTTGCTGCCAAGCCTGATGATCGAAGTTCAATCCCTGGGACCCACAAGGTAGTAGGAGAAAATAGATTCCTGAAAGTTGTCTGCTGTCCTCTACAGACAAGTACACTATGGCATATACACACTCACACATGTACACACACATACACACACACACGTACACACACATATACACAGTATGTCTCATGGATATTCTTTGCAGAAGGAATGAGTTACCTCTCTGGAAAATGGGAGGTGAAGACTCTACCGATCTCAGCCAGACTTTTCTTCTTGGCTGTTACTTCACTTTCATTCCTAGAAGTCAGGTTGCCTGTCTAGACTGCAAGTTCTTCTGAAGTCTGCATATATTGGATTGTAATTAAATAGCTCACCCTGCTGAAGAAAGTTTTTCTCTCTTCTCTACTCATGCCAGCTACCTCAGGTACCAAATTATGACAGTCACTACTGAGAGGCTTTCTGGGACATCACTATAATCCATTTCCAAATTTGCCATCATTGCTATTCACATGATATTTGAGTGTCTGTTTTTTTTTCTGGCTTTTGCCTGCTTTATAATTCAGAGCCTACCTTTTATTGACTAGAGCTGGGAATGACATGCTATAAACACAAAGGCTAAAATGACAAAACATAAGATATACAAAAATACAGCTCTAGGGATGGAGAAACAGTTCATTTGGTAGAGTATTAAATCTTGGGTTTGATCTCTTGATCCCCATGGGCACATAAACAGTTTGTAGTGGTGCACACCTATAATTTCAGCAGGTTAGAAGGTTAATTCTAATTTCAGCAGGCAGGAAGTAGAGACAGGAAGATCAGGAGTTTAAAGGCCTCCCTAGTTACAAATCAAGTTGAGGCCAGTCTGAGATACATGGAACTCTAGTGTGAATATTGTTAATTATTACAGTTTAGATATTGATTGTTTTTGTGATTGTGGATCAGGTGTTGAGAATCTGAGGGATTCAATAAAGGGCCTCTGGTGTCCAAAAATTTGTTCATATAATTGTTCCATGCCTGGGACTTTCTACCGTTAATGCTGGCTTACTAAGTACTTCATCCCCTTCAATTTTTTAGAAGTGTAAAACCAAGGTGAATTTGCTTCAGTGGTAGGGTACTTAAATTCTAGTCGGAAATTTCTTTAAAGGGAAAATAGGAAGAGATGGATATGAGAAATGTACAATGTATATGAGAATGAGCAAATACTTAACAGGCAGCCAGAGCTTCACTGAGCCTGGCACTATGTAAAAAGCACTGGTTTGATTCTCTGCTCATTTGGCATTTCCATGGGAGGTGTGGGAAGCTCATTTTGAATATTTTCATTCTTAGGCTGAATAATGAACTGTAGTGAGATCTACTCTAGGTGGCCAGCAAGAATGAGCAGACTTTACAGAGGCTTCTGCATTGGGACTAAACACTGCCAAGTTTCTTGGTGGGGACGGGAGGCTGTCTTGTCCTGTGACCCTCTCTACTTCTAACTAACCTAGTTCCCTAAAAGTCAGGGGAGATAAATCTCTTAGTTCTGTTGTTCTCACTGTTTGAATTCCTGTGACCAAATCTTCCCATTATATGTAAATATCAAAAAGACATTAGTGATTAAATCACTGGCAGTGGACTACAAATGTTAACGTGATTTTAAGATGGTTTTCCCCTTGGAAAGCTTTATAAAGACCACATAGAAGTTCACTTGGTGCGAGCAACACTTGGCTGCTCTTGAGGCTTTGTATGTGCTGGTGAGCATAGAAGAATGAAGGTTAATTCTAATGAAGAGGGGTGTGTGTGTGTGTGTGTGTGTGTGTGTGTGTGTGTAGCTGAGATAATCCAAATCGAATGGAAAATTATTTTATTTCAGTTTAATATGTCTTTTTGTTAGGTAAAAAAGTAAAATGGCTGGTTTAATTCTACTTATTATCTAGATATGTTAGGATAGGAAAACCCCAAATTTATCTGCAAGTATCGTTAATCCTTCAGTGTCAAAGCTTTAAGGAAGAATAAGAACATGCGTGTTTAACCAAAGCATTGCTTGCCAGAACTGTTTGATAGCCAAAAAGGATAATAAAACATCAATCATTTATTTATTAGCTTTCAAAATTTCTGTATTTCTTTACCAGGACATAATATTTATTTTATTTTATTTTACTTTATTTTATTTTATTATTTGTCTCCATAAAATCCCATGAGAAGTGAGAGTCTTAGATCTATTAACATTAGTGTGGCTTACAACTGAGGCTCTTGCATCTGTGTGAGCAAAAACCCAGCTTCCTTTCTACTCTTTTCTTATCCACTCATTAGCCATATTTTGAGTTTTGCACATTTATTAACCCATCAGATTTTAATCTATAGAAAGATAAAAAGTCAAGGCAGCTTGCTTTGCTATTTTTTTTTGTATTTTGTTTTTAAACATTGATGAAAGATTGGAGATATTAATTGAGGAGAGCCAGAGGACGATTGTTATTAATTATGTTCAATCAGCTTTTAATTATTTGTGTCAACACCTCGACTTTGTGAACATTGAAAGGGGGAGAATGAGCTTCCTTCAAGTTTCCGCATTACCCTATGAGACAAGTTAAGGTTATAAAGGAAGACAAGAGATGAGTTACAGGGTGTCCCACAAGAAGAGAAGGTGGATTAGTATGGAAAGTCCTTCTGTATATGTACTGCTTTTATTAGTTAATGAATAAAGCTGCATAAAGCTTCTTTGGCATCAGACAGGGCAGAACAGAGTAAGGTGGGAATTCCAAGCAGATAGAGGAGGAAAGAAGGCAGAGCCAAAGAGACGCTGTAGAGCTGCCGAAGGAGAAAGACGCTGCCACTGGAATCTTAGCGGTAGGCCACAGCCTCATGGTGATATACAGAATAAGAGAAATGGGCTAATTTAAGATGTAATTGTTAGTTAATAAGAAGCCTGAATTAATAGGCCAAACAGTGTTATAATTAATATAATTTCTGTGTGAGTATTCGGGTCTGAGCGGCTGGGAAACGAATGAGCAGTCTCCGACTACAGTGGATGAGTTCACAGGATAGAGAGTGGTAAGGGAGAAATAAGGCTGACACGTTAGCCACAAGCAGGCATTGAGTATCTGCTGCAATAGAATAAATTTGTACTGAAAATCATTTTTCTTTGGATTTTTCATTTGTATTAATCAGCAGGCTTGGAAAAATGGTGGTTTAAACTATTTTTCAAATTTTCTTCAACATTTCTTTGATCTAAATCTGACTCAAAATTAGCTTAAAGATGCTTAGAGAAATGTGCCAAGCCAAGCAGTGGTGGCTCACACCTTTAATCCCAGCACTTGGGAGGCAGAGGCAGACGGATCTCTATGAGTTCAAGGCCAGCCTAGTCTACAGAGCTATTTTCAGGACAACCAGAACTGTTACACAGAGAAATCTTGTCTCAAAAAAAGCCCCCCACACACACCAACAAAAGGAAGGAAGAAGAAAGAGAGAGAGAGAAAGAAAGAGAGAGGGGGTGTCAAATCAACAGCCTATATAAACAGTTCGTTATACCATGTATTTGTCTGTGCCACTGTGTGTGTGTGTGTGTGTGTGTGTGTGTGTGTGTGTGTGTGTGTGTGTGTGCCTGACAAAGGCTGTTAATGGCGGGTGTCTTCCTCTATCACTTTCCACCTTATTTTTTGAGATAAGTTCTCTCGCTCAACCTGAATCTTAACTGATACACCCAGACTATCTGGCCAGCAAACCCCAGGAGTCTTTCTTTCTCCTCCAGTGTTGGTATTACCACAACACTGAATTTGTTTCCTTTAAAAAAAAAAAAAAAACTAGATTTGTTTTCGTTTTGATTCTGTGTATGTATATGGGAGTGGTGTGAGTGTGCCAATGAGGTGGTTGTACGTGTGTGCCGCTGGGGTGGGTACAGGTAGCTATACTCTGTGTCCTGCATGGAGGCTATCTGCAGAAGGTATGGTCCAGATTAAAGATGATTTTCCCACCTCCACCTCAAAGAGAACTCAAGAACAATGGCAATGGGTTTTTGATCCTACTGCACGTATTGGCTTTGTGGGAGCCTAGGCAGTTGGGATGCTCACCTTACTAGACCTGGATAGAGGTGGGTGGTCCTTGGACTTCCCACAGGGCAGGGAACCCTGATAGCTCTTTGGGCTGACGAGGGAGGGGGACTTGATTGGGGGAGGGGGAGGGAAATGGGAGGCGGCGGTGGGGAAGAGACAGAAATCTTTAATAAATAAATAAATAAATAAATAAATAAATAAAAGATTAGAAGTAGGTCTTCCTCCTTCAAATGATTTAGTTAGGAAAAGTATCCCTCACAGATGTGCCCCAACATTTGTGTTTTAGTTCATTCCAGATATAGTCAAGTTGACAACCAAATCTAGCAATCACTTAGACAGTTGTGGGCTTTCACTCATTGTAGGTTAGGATTCAAGCCTTATACTTGGTTGGTTAAGTCGTCACTATTTTATCATGTTTTTAAGCGGGTTACCTGAACTATTGTTATCCTTGTGGTGTTTTGCTCTAATTTCTGCAGCTGTTTCAGTCACAATGAAACCCAGAGGCATCACTAAAATGGACCACTGATGAGGTGCCCCTAGAGACATTCTCTGTGCCTTGCCTTTATTGCCACACGCTTATTTTCCACTGAGAAGAAAGAGAACTGCCAGTGCTTTCATTGCTGCGACACTTGCTGCCAGTGGGTTGGCTCTGCGTTCTTTTATTGTTTATGGTTTCTGCAGAAAATAACACAAAATAGTCATGTAGAGACTTGTCATAGTGTTTTAGTGTTAACAGAAATGGACTTGATCACAACGTGCTGGGCATTTGCCTATAAATTCTCGTGCCTAAATTTTATTGCCCCCAAACTCCAGGGCAGTCACTATCTTAGATTGAGTTTTTCCAAACGGGAAGTATGCAGATCATATCTCTGTTTAATCCCTGGATTATTAACAGTCTAATCCACCATCAAGTTTTATCTACGCTAACTACCCACAAAGCATTCAAACATCTGTAAATGCCATAAAATAAACTTTAACCAGTCATTTTATAAGAAGGAATCCTGAACTAATTTTCTTATTTTTGAAGCCATTCTACAACAAACAAAATTAATTTTCCATTAGCTTAACCCAATTAAGTTTGATAAATTAAAGCACTCTTTTGTCTCCCATATTCGTTGACATCATATGGCTCTTCTCAGAAGTTGCTTTGGATACATTTCTGTCTACTGTCCACAGATCATTGTATATTAAACTTTACAGCAGTATCCTGTTTTAGTATTTTAAGACATAGTATTAATGTGATCAAAATATTGAAAAAAATCCCATTTCTGGGTATTGTTAAGGATCCACAAAACAGTATTTATTTTTAAACTTACTATTTTAAAATATATTTATTAGTTTTAGAATGATAGGTTTGGATATTCATATGGGGTGGGAGAGTAAGTACAGAGGCCAGAGTGTCATTCCTTCCCTGCTTTATGAGATGGGTCTCTTATTAGCCTAGATCTCAGTGTGTGTTCAATTAGAATCTGTTGGCTGGACAGCAAGCCCCAGGAATTCACCTTTCTCTCTAACTGGGATTACAAGTGTGCCTGACATTTTTATGTGGGTTCTGAATATGTCTCCAGCTCAAGTTTGGATCTTTCTGACCTTATGTTAAGTACTGACTCAAAGATAGGGCTATCTCTGCAGAGCTCCACAGGTAGTAACAATTTACATTAGCTGTTTTAACATAAAACATAGCAGCTGGCATTAGCTCAGTGAGGGTCTTTGTAATGAACATGAAACTATGGCACAGCCAATAAGAACCAATTCTGTGAGGATTTTTGGTAGTTCCTGTATCCTATAGGGATCTCAGAGCATGGCTTCAAAATTCTCCAAGTCCAGATAGTTATGGATAAAACATAACCTAAAGTATGAATATCACCGTAGAAACTGGAGTCCCTTGTGCCAGCTACTGGTTCTTTATATAGTACATATGCTTTGATGTGTGCACTGCAGACATTCTAGAGAGTGCAGTTTCGAAAATAATTTGAGAAACCAGTGTACAGTATCTGGGAATAAGAATATATCCAAATTTCTGTAGTCTAAATGAAAATCAAGAAGATAGATTTCTGTGGAGTCAGCATCCCCCACTCTAGTCATATTTTATAAGTTAAAATTCTTGTAGCCAAAAGAAACTAAATCATATGTTTTTTTAAAAAATCTATGCGGTTAGTTTGATGAAATCTTTGAAATATCTGTTCTAAATAGCATGCTTAGGATTTTTCCTTGTGATTTCTCTCTGTAACACCAACTCTGCATAGATTTCTTTATTGACAATTTGCATTTGTTTATGAATTTGTCCCCAAATATTATATTATTTCTTGTAAGAAGAAAATTTTGGGGCGAGTGAGAACGATTTAAAATTAAAACTTATTAGAATTAAATTATGCCTTGTGTTTTTTCTGGGTTCTTTGTTCCCATCTATTACAGAACTTCTGTTAGGGAGAATGTGTCTAATGGACAGATCTGGTCACTCATACTTCAGCTTCTTCTTATAATGAGAGACATGCTTTTTGCATTTGTCTGTTTGCTATTTTCACAGTTTTGGGGATGTGTGTTATATAGCAGAAGATGACTTTGATGCTAGAGACGCTACAGCAAGCATAAACTCCCATATAAATATATTGTGTTTACCTTCTAAAGGGGAAAACAGAAAACCTCAAAAAAAAAAGGTGGAGAGGATGGTAAATATTGTTAAGGAATAAACATGAGCTCTGGAGATAGAGCCAAGTCTTGATGGTGTGAAAGGACTGCTGACTCGGAGGCTCGTCATTAAGAAGATGAAGTCCAGCAGTCCAGCTAAGAACTGGAAGAAACAGAGTGGGTTACAACATGGATATCTGAGCAAAGAGTATGCGTCAGAGCCTGAGAACTGGCTCAGAATACTTGAGGATATCAGTGACTTTGAGGCCAAGGGTTGACGGGGACAATCTGAAAGCAACACGTGATGGCCAGAAACAGAGCAAAGGTGAGATTCTGGAGCATTTTAGAGTGCTGTGGCCTTTTCTTGACTGTATTGTCAGACTTTGAAAACTTTCTGTGAATGACAAATATTTAATCTCCAAGGAATAAATGTTTTCTGTCAACAACTGAGCTTTGCATTTACAGGACAAAGTTAGACAACACATCCGTGGATGGACATGACTGCATTGTGATACTAGCCTGCTATACAAAAATAAGGGACAAGTTCTGGAGCCATGGCTCAACAGTTAGGAGCACTTGTTCCTCTTCCAGATGACCCAGGTTCAGTTCCCAGTACCACAATAGCAGTTCACAACTGTCTGTAATTCCAGTCCCAGAGGATCTGGTACCCTCTTCTGGCCTACCCAGGCACTAGGAGTGTATGTGATAAACAGACATACACACAGGCAAAACACTCATATACATAAAATATATGTAAGTTTTAAAAATCAAAAATAAGGAGCAAAAAAGAGAGTGGGTAAGTTAATACAGTGAACTGGGTGCCCCTGGCCCTCCTTCCTCCAAAGAAGCACTGAGGCAACATATATGGTAACAAATACCTTGGTGTGTGCTGTGAATACCATTGGTTAATAAAGAAACTGTCCTGGCCTGTGATAGGGCAAAAGAATAGAGCTAGGCAGAGAATTCTGGGAGAAGGAAGGCAGAGTTTACAGAAACCATGGAGCTGCTGCCAGAGACAGATGCGTCAGAACTTTGCTGGTAGACCATGACCTCGTGGTGATGCACAGGAGATGGGTTAAATTAAGATGTAAAAGTTAGCAAATAAGAAGCTATAGTTAATGGGCTAAGAAGTAATTTAAATAATTTAGTTTCTGTGTAGTTATTTCGGGACTGAGCCACCAGGAACTAACTAATAGCTTTCTTACAACAATACCTCTGTGAGCAACAGAGACCAGTCAGCAGGCTGGAGGACCACAATTGCTATCAAACCAAGAAATATGCAGTGTTTGGCAGGCTTGTCTCTGCCTTGAGCAGCAGTATGGGGGGAAAAACTTGTAGGATATCCACTGCGACCAGAGGAAGAACACAGAAGAATGTATCTGATGCCTGATGTTCTGGCCTGGCACAATGGAACAGCACAAAGGACTGGTTTGGGTGCCACATACCTTGGGTTGCTCACAAGATCAGTGCTAATGTTTGAAAGTACAGGTATGTTTGTATGTTTGTAGTTCTGTAGATGGATGTCAGGCATCACAAGAGATCATCATATGGGGCTTGAGAGACCTTGGAATTTCCATCTAGCCCAGTTAGTGCTGGTCTTTTCTTCAGAAAGTCAGCGCACAAATGGTTATCTGGTTCTTTTCAAAGACACAAATCCAAGCAAAACATAGAAGGTTATATTAGGAAATATGACCCAATCAAAGGAACAAAGTGAAACCAAAGTAACAGCCAAAGAAACAGAAATTTGGGCTGGGGAGTTGGCTTGATCAGTAGTAACATACAAGCAAGGCATTCTGAGGTGGATCATAAGAATCCTTACACATAGAAAGCTGGCTGCAATGGTGTGCACCTGTAACACCAGTATGAGAGGTATGGAAACAGGTGGATACCCAGAGCACCATGGTGACCCAACCCAGATAAACTGGGTCTCAGAGAGAGACCTCATCTTAACAAGTAATGCGAATGGCTCCTGAGGAGTCCAATGGGAGCTGATCTCTGGCCTTCACATGCGCTCAGATATAATCCGCATATAGTCTCTCTCTCTCTCTCTCTCTCTCTCTCTCTCTCTCTCTCTCTCTCACACACACACACAGAGAGAGAGAGAGAGAGAGAGAGAGAGAGAGAGAGAGAGAGAGAAACACAGATCTATGAACTTCCTGAAAAAAATACTTTATGTGCCATAAAAATCTAAAAGTCATTCTACTAATGAAAAATTAAAGTACACAATGAAATGAAGTCAGAAAAAAATGTTACTAAAAAAATGGGACTCTTCAGTGCAAAAGGTCTTGCCATCCTATGTGTTTCCATTGTCCAACACTGACACGCCGATTTGTATTAATAGATAGCAGCACACTAAAAACTATGGGAAATCACAAGAAATCCACATTAGATCTCACATTTACAAAGAGTGGCGATAAGCTGTATGCCGGAACAGCACTCTATCAAAGTCACATGATGGTCATGATTGTGACTTCAGTTAATGGATGAAATAAGGAAATCTGGGGCATCTAGAAAGCATTATTCAAATATACAAGTTGTTTCAGACACTATAAGGACTCAAGTTCAGGTCATCAGGGTTCTGAGTTCTTTTTTTTTATAATTGTTTATTACATCATTTATTTATACACTGTGTGTGTGTGTGTGTGTGATATGTGGGGAAGGCTGCAAACCAAAGACTGTGTATGGAAGTCAGGGATGACAGTGTGAAAATGGTTCTCTCCTTCTACCTTTATTTATACGGGTTCTGGGGATGGAGTTGAGTTCATGTTATTCTGGGGATGGAGTTGAGTTCATGTTATTCTGGGGATGGAGTTGAGTTCATGTTATTCTGGGGATGGAGTTGAGTTCATGTTATTCTGGGGATGGAGTTGAGTTCATGTTATTCTGGGGATGG
>NW_026068083.1:1113905-1201729 GCF_014885135.2 Alexandromys fortis
CCACAGGGTATAATCTATGGAACCCTTGTAGGGCTCCCATGTGGTCAAAACCATCTTCACAAAAACATAAACGCTTCATTTGTTCTTTACAGTTTTGACACCTGAAAAAGAAATGCAAAACAATACAAATAGACATGGGTAGGAGATAGGGAATAACATTTCACATCTTATAAAAAATGATACTTTATAAAAATCTTCACCATTCCTTGTGTGATTTATAATCCTCTGTGTGCCCAAGTAGACCTTGGTCAGAGTTTATGAACTACACACAGCAGCATGAGCCTCAAAAAGCATCTGAGTGGCTGAACTGTTAGCTCATCTATGGATTTCTTTTAAGAAGGTTGTTTAGGGCAGACATGGAGAAGTAGCTCACTTGTTACAGTCTTGTCTAGCAGCCATGAAGCTCTGGATTATGTGCCCAGCACTGTATAAATCTGCTGGTGGTGCAAGCCTGTGATTCCAGCACTCAGGAGTTGTAGGCAAGGAGATCAGAAATTCAAGTTCATTCTTGGCTACAAAGAGTTTGAAGCCAGCCTGGGCATAGAGACACTGTCAAAAAAAAAAAGATGTGGGGGGGGGACCCCATTTTACTTTAAATACGAGTAGGGAGACTTGTCTTATTCCTGTTTGAGTATTTGGAGGAAAGTTAAAAAAAAGACCAAGCCTTTACTGGAAGAAAAAACAACGAAGTATGTTTGAAAAAGCCCTATAATCGCATTCTATTTTATTCACCTAAATTCACATATGAGCGTATCTGTAATTTAGAAATATTTACACATATAGTTTTAAAAGAAGTTATGCAAGTTGGGCTGAATGAAACCTCAGTACTAAGCATGAGAATGCCCCCTTTTAAGTTATTGGTCAGGGAAGTCCAAGAAACTCCCAAAGCAATGCTGTTGCTCTTGTTTGCCTCCCAGAGGTTGCTGGTGACACCATGTACTTAGGACACAGGACCTGGAGGATTCCATCTGGATCTGACTTGAAAGTATCTTTCCTGGAGACTAGCTTTTGTAGTTCCAGCAGGTGCTATGCAAACTACCAAGGGTGGAAAAGCAACCAATAGTCCTATCCAGCTGTGATGCGTAGGAACCACAAAAGACCAAAATACTAAAACATCCTTAAGTGTGCAGCACTAGCACTCATACCTTGGTGATAACTAACAGTTGTCTGATTAAATTAATTAGGGTTGAAGCTCCCTCAATAGGAGAGAAGTCATTCCTGGTACCAGAAACCTAGCTTACTATCCAGTATTTGTAAGATCATGGATATTAGAGGATCAGCTACTACCACTACCCCAATTTTAGTAGACTAGCATAATCCCTAACTTTATTCTAAATACCTACCCTTATATCCACAGGTCAATGTAGTTCTTACCCCTCATCAAAGAAGCCTCTTTTTACAATAGACAGACTATTACAGAAAATGTCTGTAATACAGGCCTGGCCAAAATGTACCTCAAAGGACATATATGCAACACAATCCTGGCATCTAAAGCCCGGTGAACACTGTGAAAGAAAGTCGAAAGGGACAAAAAGATTATTAGAGTCATGCAGCGGTCGGATTAATTAATCACCAGTAATTGATATTTAAACAAGTTTAATAACAAAACCAGACTCACGAAACCAAGGTTCCAGCGGAGTAGCCAGCGGAAACAGGAGAGGAACCGGAAGGGAGCGCGCAGCACAATATATCAGTAAACATACGCCTGAGGGCAGCCCGTCCCCAAGGGGAGGGCTTATCCCTACAGAGTCAGAGGGCCAGAAAATCTGCTGTGTGACTGTCTCCTAGAAATGACAGGGAAGCTGTATCCACAAGCCCTCAAGATTATGACTGCCTGACCAAGACCTAATCAATAGGTGTGCTGACCAAGGGGAAAGCTTAGCAGGCCTCAACCCATGACGAAGAACTACAGAGTACTGAAAGCAGGAGACTTAGTCTTCCCCAAGGATGAGCTCCCTAATTAGATTATCTAATACAAAGGGCACACCCTGAGATCTTATGCATACAAGTAACATTAAACAGACTCAGCAGGCTGTATTTACAAATTTATGTGCTTGTAAATGTGTAACAATAACAGAGAAAATGAGACCATGAATTTGAGAGGAAGCCAGAGGATGCAGGAGGGCTTGGAAGGAGGAAAGAGAAGAAAGTAAATGATGTAATTATATTTTAATAAAAGAAAACTAAATAAAATATTTTAACAATTTTTTAAAAGAAAAACAGTACCATTTATACCAATAATAAATAGAGCTTCCAACTGAAGTTAGAACTTTGGAAAATTTGTATTCATGACTGTGAACAAGAGCTTCCCAATACTTCAAATTATTCAGATGAAGTCAGCTGCAGTATTAGTAGCTATAATTTTAAATGTCAGATGATGAAATATGGCAACAGCTAGAAGAACTGTACAACTTAGAAACCCAGTATTTTTCCAAATATTATACAAAAGCATGATGTTTCAAAGTAGTTAACATGAATTAAAGGACTCCTTCAAAGTGTAAGACAGACTATTGGTTTCGTGCATAAGGGAAAGGCAAAGCTAACTGGAAAATATTCACACTCACTTTGCAGCCAGAATTTTAAAAGGTACCATTTGTTAAGCTTTGGTGCAGTCTCTAAGGACTCCCCATAAATATTTCTGGGAGGTATTAAAGTCACTTATGCTTTATCTGTTATATATGTGCATATATATACATATATATATGTCTTCTTCATAGTTTTAAAAATAAACAACATGACAGAGTATTAAGTTCAAAAGCAAATATATTATATTATTACATTCATTCTGTTGTCAGACATTAAGAAATGTTTAAGATAACAATATTATTCCTCTCACAAATTTTGTTTTAAAAAATGTTTTTAATACTAATATGTTACCTATATTTATAGAAGAATGCATCATATCTTCATTATAGTATTAGATTTCCCAACCACCATAAAATCAAACAAAATACTTTCTGTTTAAACCATGAGTTAGTTGAGCATTTTATTTTCCAAGTCCTTGAGTAAATCCTTTTCTCTGGTACAAATGAATGAGTCAAGACTCCATAGTTTATCCTATATATTCTTAGGACCTCAAACTTTGCAACACAGAATGCCTAGTAACACACATTTAGCACCTTTAAAGTCTTTGGGTTTTTAAATAGTTTTAAACTGTATTTATTGTTATTGTATGCTGTCCTATTTAGCCTCAGTTGTCTACTTGGCATGGGCTAGAATCATCGAGGGAGTCTCAATGGAGCGATCAAATAGAGCAGGCTGGCCTGTAGCCTTGTCTGTGTGACATTGCCTTCGTTCGTGCTTGATGTAAGTGGGCTTAGCTGATTAGGAGCGGGGCCATCTATAGGCAGGTGTCCTAGGCTATATAAGAAAGCTAGCCAAGCATGAACCTGTCAGTAAGACAAAGAGCTAATGAGGGAGCAGCAGTCCTACACGCTTCCTGCCTTGAGTTCTAGTCCTAACTTTCCTCATTGGTGGATTGGGACTTGGAATTGTAAGTCAAGTAACCCTTTCCTAACCCCTAAATTGATTTTAATTTTGGTCAATATTTTATCAGTTACAGAATAAAATTAGTCTCTCTCTCTCTCTCTCTCTCTCTCTCTCTCTGTGTGTGTGTGTGTGTGTGTGTGTGTGTGTGTGTGTGTGTGTGACGCCATGCCAATCATGTAGAGATCAGAAGACACTCTTGGGAATCAGTTTGTCTCTTTCTACCACCTGGGAATGAAACTCAGGTCATCAGGCTGGTACAGCAACGTCTTTATTCACTGAGAAATCTTGCCTGCCCTGTAGTATTAAAATTTTTTTGATATTTCTGTTTAGAGAGAAGTAACTCCCCCAAAGCCAATAACACATAAATTAACAGAGATGAAATGTTCAGTACCAACCATGCTATGTAATGTTCCTACTCAAGACTTGGGTTTGGTGATGGGGGGGGGGTGCTCATCTGAGAACTCATCCTACTGGCTCATGGCCAGCACAGCCACTGCCCTATTCTCTAAGATGGGGTGCTCCTCAGTCTCCCACTGTTCTGTTCTGAATGCCTCTAGATCCCAGAACCTGGTATTTACACAGAGCTATGGGGTTTCCTAACCAGAGCCAGCTGCCCTCTTTTCTCCTCCCCTCTCAACCCTACTCCACGGCTGTGGCTGATGCCTCTTAGCTGAAGCATTCCGTCCTGGACTGAGGAAGGAGACTCCCAGGACTCAGGAAACTGACCAGTCTCCGGAAGCTGCAAGAGTCACAAGAACCTTCCCCAAAGTTATGAAAAACCTCAAACAATTGCTCAGGGGGAGCCAGGAGGTTGGCTGGTGAGATTCCTAAAAAGTAGACGGGTCTCCAGGGATGCAGCTTCCTTGAGCTGGCATTCTGCTTCTCAGTGATGCAGCTGCCCTTGAGAGCTCCCTGCTCCATAACTAATCCCAATGAACACTCATTCACAAAACTACACCAGGGTGGACTAGATGCTGTGCTCGGTCCTCACCACCCTGTCAGTAGAGCACAGATGTTTGTTCATGTCTTCCTGGGAAAAGTCACACAGTGGGCCAGCAAACCCTCAAGTCAAGTTCTGGATGGTGGAACTACTTCCTTCTTTTGTGGGACAGAGGGCTTTTTCCTTCATCCACCATCAGAGAGTAAATGAAGTTCCTGGTAGATACAGGTGCTATAGACAGGTCCAGAGAAAATTAGGGAATAGTTCTCAACTGCGAAGGCAGTTTCAATACCCAAAGTTTCAGGTTGTGCAAAGGCTTATTTTATTACTTCAATAATTATTCAATCAGCCAATGAGCACAAAATGCATGACTATGACCCTGGATTTACAACTTCATTCCAGTAAGAAATCTGTCATTGTAGACTCAGAAAATTCCTGCTAGGCATTCTTCAAGACTGTTAACATCTTCCCGAGTACCAGACATGATCCTTGTTAATTTGTTCATTCATTAAATCACTCTGCTTGATTGTAACTGAACAGTTTAAATAAGGGACAGTAGAGAACCTGAGGGCTCTTACCATATGTTGGCAGTGAAAAGCCACAGACCACCTGATCATTGTTTCAATCTTGATCAGTTTATTTCCTTTCTGTGCATCAAGCTTCTTAGGCAGACAAGTTTTCCCCATGATGGCAACACTCACAAATGGGCCAAACCAGAGAGAGGCCATTACTTGGTTACAAATTAACCTGAAACCCTCCAGGCCTCGGTAGGTGCCCAGGGCACCTTCTGCACCCATGCTATTTTTAGCCAACGCTATTCTGTTCCTGGCAGCTAGATTGAAAACCGTCTGGACTCTCAGTAAACCTAGCTATTTCAGAATGCAGCCCTTCACAGCATCTCTCTCTAATGGCCCAGATTAGAAAAGAAAGGTTGTTTATAAATTTAAAGGGCAAGTTCCCAGCCATCAAAGCAGCGGCTGGTGGCTTTAGAGCAGTGCAGCTCCCCACCGTGTGCGATGGGTGAACGCCTGCCCACAGCACAAGAGTCGAGGCCAGTAGGCACCGATGCTAATTGGCATTTTGTGAGGGTCTCTCAGGCAGGATGAGATTCACAGTTCCTTTCATTTTGAAGCAAAATGTGTACTCTAAGTAACAAAGAGCACACACTGATGGACATTTTCCCTCTTCTTTTTCTCCCTCTTTCTGTGTGTATTTGTTCATATGTGTGCACAGGCATGCTCATATACACATGGGAAGGTCAGAGGCTGATGTCAGATGTTGTCCTCAGTTGTTCTCCACCTCAGTGGCTTTTCTGACACGGGGAATCAGCGTGGAATTTATCAGTTCTTCTACATTGTCAGGCCAGCAGGCTCCAGACATCCTCCTATCTCTGCCTCGCTCTCACTGCTGGTAAATTACAGATATGCTTTTTTGCATCTCAATTTTTTGCCTGGGTGCTTGCGCCTAAACTTTAGTTGTCAGAATTATGCAGCAAGCACTATGCCCAAATGGCTAACAAACTCCATAAGGAGCCTCTTCGATGCCCATCTTCCTCTCGAAGTAATTGGTGCTGCCAGGAGCAGATGTGTCTCATTGTCATGAAAAGTCCTAAATTATTAAAACATTTTAAATACCATATTCTGAGGGTCTCTGAAAGATTTGAAGAATACCTATCTAACTGAAATATATCTCTATACATCTAGAAAATCTAACATGACTATAAGCTTGACTATTATAGTTGAGTATCTATTAACCTGTATTTCATAATAGTACATTACATATTTTAAATAAGCTACACAAACACAATACCTTAATCAAGATCAGAAATACGTCTACATATAAAAAATTGACCCTAAATTTGTATCATTAAACCAAGATCCATACCAATGCAAATCTCCATAGCATATTTCCCTTTAAATGTAAAAAAACTATAAACAATATTTGGAAATATGGTTGTAGTTTTCTCCAAATATTTTCCTGCTGTATGTTGGGCAAAGTAATTTTGGGGGTATTCACAGTGACTATTTCTTTATACAGATGAACTTATAACCATAAGAAAAAGACAATGCTAGTCTTAGCAGAATCATTGATCATTTTTTACACTGGAGTTTTAGACTTCTAAAGGCTTTAAATACAAGTAGTCCACTCTCCCTTTAAACAGACTCAAACAAGGTCAACAAAAGCGCAGGGGCTGGTAGGGTCCATTGCCAGCAACCGGGTGGTCTGTCTGCTTCTTGTACTCAGTTTTCCTAATTCTCTTCTATATTTTTTGGAGAGCTATTGCCAGTCGTCATAGGAGCCCTGAAATTTCAGAGGATAAGATTCAGGCTGCTGCCACCCAGCCATGGCTAGAACTTGACACGTCTCACTGTAAGTGCTACCTCCAAGAGGACTGAGGAATGCAGGGTTTGTGCATCAAGCAAAAACCAAGATCTTGTGGCAGGATCTATTGGTCCTGATTTGGAAAATTGCACATAGCTTTCTGGTACCCCACAAATTAAAGTAGAGTGACTATAATTTAGTTCTTAAGTATACTGTGTAAAATCAAATTATATTGCATCACAAAAGCTGTATCTATCCTTAAAAATATTCCTGTTTTTCAAAACCAATATCAATATAAGGAAAAACTCAGAAACTGTCTTATCCAGCCAAAATTTCTGTTGGTTATAAATAGAAAAGATGTCTTGAAGGAACCCAGTTGTTTGGACAGCTCTGTATGCAGCCACTGACTGTCTATTAAACCCATGTCCGTTATAAACAGCATATAATTTAAGAACAGTGGTTTAGGAAGAATCAGGCCATGCTCATGGGTGGGAGGGAAGCCCAAGTCATTCTGTTTACCAAATATATCTTAAAATACTTTTAATTCAAGGACCTTCTAATCTTCACATACTTGGCTTTACAACATTACAAAATCAAATAATTTATTCTACTTAAAATGTACCATGCAGGGGGAGGTGAAATAGCTGATTTAGAAATTTTGTGGTGACTAGACTTCAGAGAAATGTACTGGGGACTCAGACCAAGAATTCAGATGCAGTGAGTGATCGAATTGAAGGCTGAGAGGGAAACTGAAGATCTAGAAGGAAAATACATTGAGTTGGCATTTGCTTTCCTTCTTTCTCACAGCAGTAAGAATGGAAGGTATTGTGCCTTTTCTTTCCTACGTAATTTTTGCTTCTCTGATCTAAGAAAGCATTCAGCTTCTCATATTCTCACACATTCGTAGGGTTCCTTGGAGACAGACTCTTCTCGTCTTCCTGGGTAAGCTTAGGAGTAGTATGTGAGTGGAAACAGAATTTGCTTTATGGGGTGGGGTTCCAGAAGAAGCCAAGGGCAGACACATGCAGCCATCTCAACTGTCAAATCCCGGCACTTCCATCTTCTGCACCGGGGTGCAGTTCTTCAGGGACTGCCTGCCTCTCTGAAGTATAATAATAAAGTTTCTGGCTCTGAAACTCTGCAGAAATCCCAGGGTCTGGTGCCAGACAGCATCAGCAGAAGTGTTGGACCTTGCAGGTCATCACAGAGTGACCCGGATATGGAAAAAACCCTTTTTACTTGCAGCTGCACTTTGCACAACCAGGTTGTATACACTGTCCAGGAGCACAAAAGCAGGGAGCCACCCTCAAAGTGATTGTGATGGAAAGTTCCCAAGCCTGGTGGGTTTGGAACGAAATTCCCTGCTGTTTCAAGAGCAGGTATAGGAGAGGAAAGATGTTTCAAAGCAAGGCCCTTGAAAATCCTTACTGAGTGCTTGGTGCTTGATTGTGTGTAATTATCCTACAGATAACGTGACTTAGGGAGGCCAATTAGTAACTAGTTCCCCAAAAAAACTAAAAATAGAGTTAGACTATGCTAAAATTTAATTTAGTATTTTAAAACGATTGCTATTTCTAGCTTTATTTTATTGTTGCCTTTATTAACTTATTAAATACAACTTAAAAACAGTGTAATTTACTTATTTTTTGAGATTGAGTCTCACTGTGCAGCCCTGGCTAGCCTGAAACTTGCTGTGTTCACCAGGCTTGCTCCCAAGTCACAGAGATCCAACTGCCTTTGGGGTAAAAGGAGGGGGCCACCATGCCTAGAAGATTTTACCACTCTTAGATTTTTTTGAATTTATGCATATGCATGTGAATCAGGGTGAGTTTCTTCATGTGCTCAAGAACCAGTAGAAGCCAGAAGATCTCAAATCTGGAGCAGTTTTGAGCTGAATCCAGATCCTCCATAAGATAGATCAGTAAGGGTTCTTAACTCAAAACTCTCCCTCTGCTAAAAAGGACTATTTCAATTCATGGTTCAGTATGTTTTTATAAAAAGATAACCACCACAATCAAGATGCACACCATTTACCTCATACCCAATTTTCCCAGTTGCTTTTCTGAACCAAAAGAGAGTAAACTCAAGTCCACTCCATTTTCATCATCACCTACTATATTTATGTATTTACTGGACAGTGGATGTTTTGGTTACTCCCGGGTTTAGATTAATACATTTCATTGCATGGTCTGTTAATATTAATTTTCAATTTCTCAATTGGTCAGGATCCAGAATCACAGAAGAGGCAAGTTTCTTTCTATGTCTGTGAAGGTCTTTCTAGAATGGGTTAATGAAGGAGGGGAAGACCCCAACTAAATATAGTTGGCATTGTGCCATAGACTGGGTTCGTGGGCCGCATAAAATGAAGAAGGCAAGCTGAGTATTGGCACTCATCTCTCCCTGCTTCCCGACAGCAGATGCAATGTGGCCACCTGCTTAGACTCCTGCCTCCAAAACTTCCCACAAGCAGTTGACAAGGGACTTAACTGAATATCTAAAAATGTCAAATAACGTGAAAAGGTACTCAGCACCATTTCTTAAGAAAAGAATAATTAAAGCCACTATGAGAAATTACATCCTGTGTTTGGAGTGTTGCCATAGGCAACTTTTCCCTAGACTGCCATTGACTCTCCTGCCTTGCCTGACTCTCCAATTGTGAACAGGAAAGATAAAAGCCAACTCCACCGCTTTCTTGGAGTGGGAAGTGGTGAAGGCTGCATTGCTGCATAGTTCCTTTATCTTCTTCTGTGCCTTTTCCTTTCATACTTAGCTAAAAATTTTTATCATAAATAGTTGTTGAAATTTTTTCAAACACTTTAGAGTACCAAATGTCTCAATTCCATTGTATCTCTCTTTATCAAAATTGTGGATTTTTAATTTGTTAAATTAACTGTATATTCCCCATACCCATTAATCATATTTTGTTTCTTTTCTATGTTAGTATATTTAATTTTTAATACTTCATAAATATTTTGTGTCTATATTGATAAGAGCTACAGGCTTCTCTCTGTTAAATTTTTTTTTCAGAAAGATAGATAGCACAGGCCATATTGAACAATCAAGAAAGTGAGTCCCCAGGACCTGTCATTGAGAGCATGCCTGGAAACCAAGTATGCCTTAAAAAAAAAAAAAAAGCAAAAACTTTAAAGCTCCCAATAGAACATCCCATTGTCTCAGTGTGTGAGTGCACCCCTCACAGTCCTGAGTTCCTTGCTCGTGCTCTCTCTCCTTCTGCTCCTGATTTGGACCTTGAGATTTCTGTCCGGTGCTCCAATGTGGGTCTCTGTCGGAGGCTCTGTCTCCTTTCATCGCCTGATGAAGGTTAATATTCAGGAGGATGCCTATATGTTTTTCTTTGGGTTCTCCTTCTTATTTAGCTTCTCTAAGAACACGAATTATAGGCTCAATGTCCTTTATTTATGGCTAGAAACCAAATATGAGTGAGTACATCCCATGTTCCTCTTTTTGGGTCTGGCTTACCTCACTCAGGATAGTGTTTTCTATCTCCATCCATTTGTATGCAAACTTCAAGAAGTCCTTGTTTTTCACTGCTGAGTAGTACTCTAATATGTATATATTCCATACTTTCTTCATCCATTCTTCCATTGAAGGGCATCAGCTGGCCTGGGTCTGAAAAAGCATGGGATAAAACCGGACTTGCTGAACATAGTGGACAATAAGGACTACTGAGAACTCAAGAACAATGGCAATGGGTTTTTGATTCTATTGCTTTGTAGGAGCCTAGGCAGTCTGGATGCTCACCTTACTAGACCTGGATGGAGGTGGGTGGTCCTCGGACTTCCCACAGGGCAGGGAACCCTGATTGCTCTTTGGGCTGATGAGGAGGGGGACTTGATCGGAGGAGGGGGAGGGAAATGGGAGGCGGTGGCGGGGAAGAGACAGAAATCTTTAATAAATAAATTAATTAATTAAACAAAAACTCTAAAGCTTTATTTGATTCTTTATTATATTTTCTAATTCTTTCTTCGTGTTCACATTTTTTTCTTTCTGTTCTTGACAGTTTTTATGCAGTTCCTAGCAACTGTATTTGGTTTTTATCCTGTGATTCCATTCTCTGCCTTTGTGATGGTTTCTCCTAACTGATTTTTCTCCTAAGAATTTATCTTCTATTTAATGAACTGACCTGCAGAAACCCTTAAAGATAATCACTCTGTTAGGGACTTGTTCCCTTCTCTTTGCTAAGCTGGCATGGTATATTTTACACTTCCCTACTAATTTGCATTTCTCATGCAAAAGATAGATTTAATGTTCTTTTCAGGCTTTTTATTTCTTTAAATTGAATTACAAGGGATTATATTGTTATCTGGTGTAAAAACCAGTGAATATCATGCCTTCTGAAAGTACAGAATTACTTAAAATAGAAGTATGTGATATTGTCATTTGACATTGTTGTCAGTTGGATATATGTTTTATCATATATATGTATATTAATTTGAATGACTTAATAGAAAATATGTTTTGGAGAAGCCTAAATAATGTTAGAATTGGTGAAGCGTTTGCTGCAGAAGCACAGGATCTGAATTCAGATCTCCAGCCCTCACATAAAAAGCCGCACATAATGCGGTACATATCTTTACCCACCAACAGGGGCACTGCAGCTGCTCGCTGGCCAGTCAGTCAGGCCAAGTCAGTGAACTCCACGTTCAGAGTGATAAAAGCAGAGACTTCGGCTGGACCTTTGGTACACACACATGCGCGCGCGCGCACACACATACATACATACATACATACATACATACATATATACATACATACATACATACATACAGAGAAAAACAGAGACAGAGAGAGAGAGAGAGAGAGAGAGAGAGAGAGAGAGAGAGAGAGAGAAGCTGTAAGAAGAACCTCTGTCATTATAGCATTCACAGGTTTCTTTTTTGATGCCTAAAAGGAAATACATCCGCACATATTTCTGGAGAATAAATGTGTATTTAAAATTCTCAGGCACTTCTCTCCACCCCAGCCTCCAACCCCATATGGTTTAACACTAAAAGTCTATTTCATATATACAGACCCTGTTTCTTGTTTCCTAATGCACACCAGACACCTTATATTTCTAATTTGTGGCTGTCAGTAATTAAGACCTAGACCAGACACTTCTCATACATTTCATCAAGCACAATGACGTGTTCACAGACTCGAGACAAGTTTCAGTGTGCCTGCATTCTCAAACAGATGTTTATCTGCCTTGTCTTCTTAGGGACTGGGCCTGGTCTTTATTAAGCTGTGGTCTTCCCTAGCTTCTGGCCTACTCCTCTGATGCATATCACCTCTGCATTCTAAATACAGCTGTGCATATGCACAGGGAGTACATTCCTATGCCACTCATAAAACTGTCATGTGTCTTGAAATCACAGAGGGCCCCATTGGAGAAAGGATGATGCTCAAGGCCTTTGGAAAAATCTTCATTTCATACAACCTGATAGCTGACTTTTGTGGAGTTTGTTTGTTTAACAAGGTCTCATATAGTTCAGGCTGACATTTAACTCTTTGGGATGACTGGATTTCTAATCTTGCTGCTTCTGCCTTTCAGTTGCTGTGACTGCAGGCATGCACCATCACAGTTTATAAGGTGCTGGGAATTGAATCCATGGGCTTATGTGTGCTAAGTTAGCATTGAGTTATAACTACATCCTAGATCCTTAGTATTTCTTAATTCCTTGAATGAGGAAGTGTGCTATTTGAAGTAAACTTGGGACTGTTTACTGCACTCACACTCTGGAACTTAGCAGTATCCTAGGCACAGTACTATGGGAATGTCAGAGCTTGTGGCGCCACCGCGCCCGTCTGCATTCTATGTGCCACTATACAGTTTGTGAACTGGGCAAGGGGCTAGAGATTGAAACACACAAAGACACACAGACAGAGACACGGTCCATCCTTGAAACAGGAATGCCCCAAGAATGCCCCCTTTATTGTGTCCAGGGGCAGCTTATATAGGGATAGCCACACCCCAGCTATTCCCCTGCCATCAGGAACTCCTGAGGGTCTCGTGCTCAGAGCAGATGTAGGCACTCAGATCAGGGGAAAACAAGTTGTTTACAAAAAATTCAGGATCTGGGGGTTTACAGCTCCCAACAAGAGCTAGTTTCCAAACAGAGCCGAGTGTCCCATCACTGGCTTCCTAGAGTTCTTCATCCAGGTAACCACCTGGTCTAGGGCTTGACTAAGAAAACAAAGTGAAGCCTTTGCCTGGAGAAGACATCCCAAGAGAGACAATATTTTTCTCCTTTCTTTGTACAGACTGCTGTTAAATGGGCTAAGGAAGCTGGTTTGAATGCCGGGTCATAAGGAGAATGGTTGTGGGAGAAAGAGGAGGTCACCACAAGAATAAGAACTCAGAAAGATAACAGGCACAGCCGAAAAGGCAAAGCAAAAGGTAGAATAACAATTCCACACTGCATTGAGAGAAGCCATATTTCTATTTTACCACAAATCCATTAGGTTTATAATTGTCAAGATACGTTGACATGTTTTCGCCTCTTCCCAGTTGGAGAATGGAATGAACTCTGTCCATAGCCATGTGCTTCTAATTCTGTGGTCTCCAGCTCCCTGACACTTGCTGTTAGAAATTGGCTAAGTGTGTAGCTGGTCTTGTGGCACACAGAGATCGGGTGTGTTGTCAACAAAACTCACACAAGTTTGGCCAGAAGTACACAGAGACTCGGAAAGTCTTCCTGTGATGTCTTGCCATAGTCTGAGAGTATGCCATGGAAGAGAGTGAGCACACACACACTACAGTTTGTTTTCCCACACGACAGCCCAGAGACACTGCAATAGAGTAGCACAGCATGTTTTGAATGTTCTTCAATTACCCTCAGATTCACAGCATGGCGTAGTTCTAGTCTGGTTTTAGGGTTCCCAATTCCCTGAGCCATCAGCACCATAACTGGTAGTGGGAAAAACAGCTGTCAGTGCAGCATACTCACTCGTTGACTCTCCCAGGGCGGCATGCAAGTAACCTCAGTGTAGTCAAAAGACTACCAGACTGTAATTTGGGGAACTAGCATCTGTATTCAATCTTGCCGTTGACTTAATTTATGAGTTTAAATGTAGTGATATTTTATTTGTATTTTAATAAATAAAGCTTGCCTAAAGATCAGGGAGTAAAGCAATCACCCTGGTCAGCCTTACAGACCAGGCAGTGGTGACACACACCTTTAATACCAGTAACCGCACTAGTTTGTCATAGAAACCTGGCAGTAGTGGTGCACGTCTTTAATCCCAGCCCTGGAGAGGAATAGAAGATGGAAGGAGACGGCCCTCACTCACGGTCTCATTCTGAGATTCCTGAAGGCAGGATCGCCATTTTCAGACCGAGGTAGAGGTAAGAGCCATTGGCTGGCTGTTTTGCTTTTCTAACCTTCAGGCTGAACCCCATTATCTGTCTCTGGGTTTTTATTAATCATACTACATTTAGAGAAGCTAATGGCTGTTGGTTTGTTTCCTGTTTTGTTTTCAATGTGTGTATGTATGAGGGCTTAGTCTTATGTGCATCAGATGCAGTGTGTGTGTGTGTGTGTGTGTGTGTGTGTGTGTGTGTGTGTGTATCTGTGTCAGTGAGGAGGTACAGTTAAGAATGTAGGAATGTAGAGTGTTACTTCTCAGGTCCTATCCATTCTCATTTTTGGAAGAGTGTCTCTCACTGGCTTGGAGGTTAGTAGGTAGGCTGCTATTGCTGACCAGAGAGCCCTGGAATCCATCTGTAGCTGCCTCTCTAGTATTGGGGTGTTAGGTGTCTACAGCTGGTGCATATACGTGAGTTGTAGGCTTTTTACTCAAGTCCTTGTGTTTGTGGAGCAAGCACTTTACCTTCCTCCCCAGACTTACTTGTGACTGTTCTTTGTCAATCTTAGTCTGCCTTCTATTGAGAGCCTTGCTCTTAAGGGGCCCCATGACCTGAGAGCCTTGCTCTTAACAAGTCCGATGACCTGAGACAGATATATGAAGTCGGCAAAACAAAGAAAAGTCTGACTGTTCTTTAATACAAGTGGCCCTGGATAGCCTGAGCTGCTTTTATTTATACAGTTTCAATAGTTTGCATGAACAGTTTTACAATCATATTTGTTTCCTTAAGTTTCTAATAATAATTACAATAATTGTTCTTTTATCTCCTTCCCTTTCCGTCCCTCAGCTTCCCCACTGGTAATCATTACTACTTGATTTGTACTTTTGATATTAGAAGCATAGGTAGTATAGCAAACAACAAAGGAAGTTTCCTCACTAGGCACACCTGCAGGTGGAACAGCGTGCCCAGTTGACAGCATTTGCAGTTACAGCATCATGAAAAGTAAAAGGAAGATTTGCCTCTAAAGGTTAATATTTACCTCTAATTAAATCTAAGCTCTCACAATCAATTCATCAGCCAAGGCTGAACTATTTCATTCTGTATCTTGTACTACCCTATCTCCTATAGGGGATATACCAGATTTTCTCCTATCATCCTATAGACTACATAACTTAAAAGCTTACTCTGAATAATTGGCCTTGCTTATCTTTTGTTCTCATGTCCCCTTCCTTTCATCTCCCTACAGTATCGGCACAGCTACAGAGATGAGGGCATTGTGGGCTTCTATGATTCTGCTTCATTCCCTCTTCTTAAACTATTCCCATTAACTCTTGATATCGTCTATCCATTTGCATTACTCTTAGATTCCTGTGGTTAGAATCATTCTCTTCAGGACAGTTATGCAAATATGTAATACTGTCATGACTCTTTCAGGTCAGTTACAAGGTACATTGAAAAGGCAATATACTGTTCTTGAGAATCTTGGATTCATGGTCACACCTGAAGCATCAAAGATTTTAGGGGCTAAATCAAACGCACTGTATATTATGAACAACATCGTCTCTGGTTCATCCAGAGGAGAAACATCAAGGAAAAGCTTTCCTAATGCAATGGCCATTTCGTCTACGACTCTAAGAAAGGGAAACTAAAGGCAACCATCAATAATTTGTGTAAGGAAAGCAAGGAGAGCAGGTAGCACCTATGCTCCTGGGGTCTGCCCAGAATTATACAGCAAACTACCCATCAGCCTTGCCAGAAATGGGTTAAATTCTCCCAGGCCTTGCCAAAGGAGCTCTTGTTCACGCTATTTTTAGGCCTTGTCACCAGAAGAAGTCACATGACTCCTGGCAGCCTGCTGCATCAGTCACTCCTTCATTCTTCATTAGCGATAAAAATAGTTCTCCTGTATGAACTCCCTTAATAGGTGAATGAATAGTGCAAACAGGAAGAGGAGTTGAGGGAGTTGGAGAGATGGCTTAGTGGTGAAGAGCTTGCTGCTCTTGCAGAGGTCCTACATCTGGTTCCCAGCACACACTTCAGGCAATTCACAACCACCTGTAACTCTATCTCCAGGGGACTCACATTCTCTTCTGGGCTCTGTGGGCAACTTCACTAACACATGCACATTTATTTATTTTTATTATTTTATATGCATGTATGTGCAGATACACATGTGGGAGAAGGAGCCAATAGCAGGTTTTCTTCCTTGGTTGCTATGGACTTAATTTTTGGAGACAGGATATCTCGCTAAGCCTAGAGCTCACGAATTATCTTTGCACTGGTTTCCATATTTGTCTGCAATGTTTGGATGCAGAGGCTGCACAGCACTTGGGTACGTCCCTCTCAGTACTCTATACTCAGCCTAGGGTTTGTTAAAAGGTTCCATGCACCACAAAGGAAGTGTTATGGAGCACTTACTTTTCCTTCATACAGTTTTGTATTTTTAAAATTTAATTTGTTTAATTGTGTGCCTGTCTGTCTGTCTGTACATGCATAACTGTGAATGTGTCCTGGCATATGTGTGGAGGTCAGAAGACAACCTAGAGGAGATAGTTCTCTCCTTCCACCTCATGGGTCCAGGAGTTCAAACTCAGGTCCTCGGGTTTGGTGGCAAGAGCCTTTCGCTGCTGAGCCTTATCACTGGCCCAAGAGTTCCTCTTTTGTATGGTAAGGACTAGACAGGCCACCTCTGTTCCAACCCAGACTTGTTCTTACCAGAGTTTGCAGTTCAACAATGTTTTGACTGCAGCAAATTAGAACTGTTCTAATCAAGGATTATAAAATTTATCCTGTCTTAGAAATCCTTCCTTTATCTGCATAGTGTAAAAGACTTAAGGCCCCACGATCAAAACCAGCCAAAATATCAAATCGAAAAACATCGCTGTAAATAAATACTTATAAAACAAGGCGTCTCCCTACACGATGATGGTGCTTAAAACCAGAGCCCCACACAGGCTGGACTGCTGCTGTATAACTGACAGCTAAAGCATACCTCAGACTCTGTTTATTTATGAAGATCTTTGCTTTGGTGGTTGTTATCTCCTTACATAATTTTCTTTTATAGCCATTTTATATGTTTTTCCACCTTATAAATTCTTATGAGTACACTGTTTTTCCAAAGCCTTTAAGGCTACTAAAATACAGATTGTATCACTTTAATTAGTGATGTGTTTGCCAAACTCCTGCAAGATCATCTCTCCCTTGCCAGTTATTTGTGATGCAAACGAGATAGAACTGATGGCCCTGCAATATTGTAATCTGATTCTTTCATCGGAGTGTGAATGGATTACAGCTTAACAGTCAGCACAGCAAAGGATGAAGTTGGAAATTGAGTGTTACCTGCGAGTGGCAGGGAAGCTAGGTGTGTCTACTTGTGTCCCGTGGCCGCATTTACGACTCATAAAGGAGTGAGAATGAAGGGAAGGAAACGTGTTGACAAGTGTTTCTCCTTCTCTGAAATCCCAGTGATGCTCACACTCTTGTCTGAGCAAGCTGCGCATGTGTTAATGACAACTTAAGAAAAGAATAAACCAAATTTGTTTGGCTAAAATAAATTAGCTTAGGGTGGAAGCCTACCAATCTCCTGGAATTGATTCTTCCTTCCTTCACTGCATTTTGATGAAGCTGGCTCCTTGGAAAAGTTATATAATATTGTTTCAGTAATAAATAATAACTACTAGTGCTTCAAGACCAAGTGCAAAGATGTGCACATGAAGGGTTTTGAATATGAACATAGACTATTGTTTTTACAGAAGAAAATTTGTTCAAGAAAAAAAACATATTCAGGGTTAGAGATATGGTTTAGTATGTAAAGTGCTTGCCTTTTAAGTATGAGAACCTGAATTTAAGCTCTAGAACTCATGAAAGAGAGGGAGAAAGAGAGAGAGAGAGAGAGAGAGAGAGAGAGAGAGAGAGAGAGAGAGAGAGAGTAATAGTACATGCTTTTAATATCAGCACTGTGGAGATGAACAAGAGCTATTCAGGTGCTTATTGGTCTGTCAGTCAAGTTTTTTTTGAGGACTTCTAGGCTAGCTATATAGCCTGTCTCACAAAACAAAGTGGACCTCTGAAGAATGATACACAAGCTTGTCCTAAGTATGTGTTTAAGCACACACACACACCAAAATCATATTCAAAACATTATAACCAATACTTAAAGAGCATAGGTAAAGCACTTTGAGACTTTTTGATGGTAACAGGAGATAAAAGTAGAGACTCATTGGTAAAATATTCATCAATGAATAATCTAGAAGAAGCCATCACTTGAGTTAGGAGAGCAGGTTGTGAAAATGGTGGCGTACACAGGAATACTGCCTTCTACTGGCTCACTGCTCTGCTCCCTCCCAATGTAGAGGCAATCTTGTGCTCCACCATTGCTGGATTCCATTTTGAATCTCCTTTAAAAAAAAATTATGTCCAATGCTTTCTTGTGAGAACATCCTCTCTTAGTTTCCTGAGTTACACAGTCACAATTTAAACCTGACATTCACATACTCCAATTCTTAACACTCTGTGTTTGCTGAGCTTGGTGGAGACTAGAGAGCAGCAGAGGGGTTTCCACAGCCTTCGGTACAATTCTTTCCCCCTTTCCTCACTTCTCTACCCTCTTTTCTCCTCTCTCCCTCCTCTTCTTTCCTTTCTTCTCTTTTTTTTCTTCCCTCCCACTTCAGGGTTTCATAAATTCCAAGTTAGCATCTAACTTGATAGGCAGGCAACTCAGGATGATCTTGAACTTCTTATCCTCCTGGCCTCACCTCCTGAGTGCTGAAGTTACAGGCAAGTGCTACCAAGCCTAGTTTATATAGCACTAGGGATGAACCCCAGGACTCTGAACATGTAATGAAAACACTCTACCAATTCAAATATGTACCTAGCCTTTCCAATTGCATTTTCATTCTGAGAATCTGAAAAAAGAAATTTCTGTGTTCAACATCAACACTTCTCTTAGACATTATGTATAAACAACAATGTGAACCACAAATCATGTAAGAGCAACCCTTTCCTCTTGGTTTTTGTTGTTGTTGTTGTTGTTGTTTTTTGTTTTGTTTTGTTTTTTTCTTTTTTTTTTTTTTGGTGCTGTGAGACTCCCAGCCACATTTGGGGCCACCACAATGCAGGTGGATGAGCCACAACTAGTCCATTCTGATTTATGCTTTCCAGTTTCTGAGATGTGACATATTGCACCACAGCTAAATTCACATTTCCATATACAACACTAGATGTGAAGTTGGGAGCAAGCATGAGCTTCAGCCCCAGCCTATTGGCTCAGCAGGCCCTTCATTGTGCTTGCATCTTGACTATAGACAGCTCATGCACTTCACTCCCAAATGACCTTAGCTAATGAGTGAAAGGATTCACGGAAAACCTGCTTTCTGGAGCTCTTGTCTCATACATGGTACTTGTCTTTGGTTTCAATCACTCAAAGATGTCTATTCCCCTGAAACAGTCTCTTGGTACTTGCTCAGCTAACACTTATGTAGTAGTAAGTGCTATACCATTCCCCAGAGCTAGGGAAAAAATGTCACCACCCCATTTCTAAGGAAAATGGCCCAAAGACTCAGAACCTAAACTCAAAGAACATATAGGCTGAGACTCCCTCACCCTGACTTGGGTACAACTTAAGCCCCAAAAGAACAAATGTCCCTTCCTCCTCCCTTTAGGAGATCAGGCCGTGGCTGTTGCTGTTTGGGGATGTGGTTGTCAAAGTAGGTAAAAGCATTCAATGTTGCTAAATCTTTACAATTATTTATAGTTAATATGGAGAGCATTGTGTGTGAACATGAGTCTATCTGATGGAGGAAAGCTGGGGATCAGAGAGGTGAGCTCTGCGGTCACTTCTCTCGGCAGAAGTCAGGTCACCAGGCTTGCACAGCAAGTTCCTTTACCTGCTGAGCCATTTCACAGCCCTACTGCTGCATTGCTTCACTTCCAAGGTGCGGACAAAGTCATGAAATAATGGAGTTGGGGTGGTAGGTAGACCTATTGTCCCTCTGTAGGATGAATTTTCTATGTTTAACCATATAGTTTGAGGTTTCATTATGACATTTTCCTCACTCCTCTTCCCTGCCACCCCTGCCCCTTGGTGTCTTTCACTCTCGTTGCCTCTTTCTGGCTTTCTTGTCCCAAGTGCCCTGTTGCTCCTGTTTCCCCCTCTCAGGGTCTCCTTTCCGCTCTCTCAGTCAATACACCCCACTTACATAAACACATAGAAACATGAAAAACTAGGACCTAATGACTTCTTAAGTGAGTGTCACCATGCCTGGTAATCAAGCAGTGGAAAAGCATCTTGAAGGTTATTCCCAGACACTAGAAGGTTCTCAGAGTTTATCTAAGCTGTGAACTACGTGGATGTGATGTCCAATACGGCAGGAGAGTGTTCAGAACAGCGGCCCAGGTTGCTTCCACCTCGGGGATCTTGTGCAGCCCTGGTCATCAGGTGCTCACTGGCTTCCAAACCACAGTGGACATGTGGTCAGAGACCAGCAGAGCTTCACTGACCAGGGTGATTACAGCTCTAGATCGATCAGGTTCTAGCCAGCCACACCTTGCACTAAGCAGCCCTGAGAGCCCCTGCCCTGCTGGGAGGAATGATGCATTATTAATAGCAGCTGATCAATAGGAAACAGGTCTCCCCTTTGTTACAGTGCTATTGACGGACTGCTTCTCCTGTTTAATTTTTTATTATTTTGCATGGATTTTTGAAACTCAATTCTGTGTCTTACTTTTCTTCCACCAGTAACTGCGAGTCAAGTTCTACCTGACCAGAAATCTAACATCCTTCATGAATCACAAATTTCTGACTTAATTAAGAAACAATTAGTTGAGAGGTTTGTTTCTTTTTTCTTTTCTTTTTTTTTAATTCGACTCAACTCTAATCGATGAGTGAAACATATTAAATGCAAGGTTTGGGGGAGCATGTGTACAGAAAAATCTGAAAAGGGAAGACATTGCTGCTGGATGTGTTTCTGGGGTAGGTTGCCAAAATGTCCCATTTATCCTGGTAGACATGAGGAATTTGGAACCTCGGCTAGAATTAATAAGGGTCTGCTCTGTGAGCCAGTCATATGAAAGGGGAACAGGCTGCTTAGTCTTTTATTGCTTTTCTTCTTCCTTCCATTTTGTTTTTTTTTTTATTTTTTTAATCCTCACTGCTACCCAGGATAAAATATTAATGACTGCTACATTAGTCACTATCACACTGGAGTGCTAGCTTCTTATTCTGCCAAGGTTGAAATAAATTCTTGTCCTACGTGTGTAGGGTGAGGGGAGCCAGTGCGGACCTGTATCCAGATACATGGCTGCCATGTAACAAGAGCTGGGTGTGGGCCTGAATCCAGGTACAGAGTACATGTGTACAGTATGATGAGAGCCATGTGTGGGCCTGTGTGTGCTGCTCCTGGGTGTGCAAACAAAACCAAGGAGAACATTGGTGCTGTTCACCTTGGAGAGACAGTTGGGGTTTACTGTAAAGTAACAACAACAAATGAGGTTAGATTTCTTGATAATTCATAGAAGTTAAAAAATATGCATAGAGAGCTTTATTTTTGGTTACCTCTGCTCACTTTATTTGCTAAAAATGGATGCAGGCTTTTTACAAGATTCCTAAAGTTCACAAATAGAAAGAAAATATGAGTTGTCCCTACTCATACTTGTCAAGTAATAACTGTTCATGTTTTGGTGTGCACAGCCAACAATTCATTCTCTTTTCTCCCCACAGTTAATCAACTCAGACTGCTCGCGGTAAGAATTATACAGACTGTGTCCAACACTACATCATCCTTCACAGAGTAACAAAAGCTAAGTCATAATTTATTTCAGCATCTTTGTTCTTATTACCATCCTCTATAACACTTCTTTGACATGACCTTCCAACAGGAACACCAAATTATCTTTCCTATAAATGTTAAAAGAAAAAAAGAGATGTAGCTCATTTCAAGAGAAACACTGTTGTCGCTACTAATTCATTAGTGAATTAGTCAATTCTTTACTAGCAACCAAACTTTTAAATACAAATCTTTAAAAACAAACCAGAAATAGAAGTATGTGGTATGGGCAAATGGGGAACAGGAAGCTGGGAGGCTTAGAGTGAAAGACTCAAAATCAAATGGTCCCAAGAGAAGAAAGGCAGGATTAAAGGAAGAACTTCCAGCTGAAGGTTTGCAGCTCTGTCTGAGAGCATCTTCTCTTCATTCCTACTCTGCAGTACTCAATATCTACAAACCCCAATAATATGGCAGCACCATAAATGGATGCTGATTTCATGAGGAGCTGTTAAGAGTACTCAGCGATTTAGACTTTAAGTTGATAACAGCTCAAGTAACTAATAAAAATCTCTAATTTTGAAAATCAGCAAAGGCCCTTCTTCCTACATTATAAGCCATGCTAAGTTCCATCTGGGGTGACAGTAAGTGACCAGAAGACCAACTAGGAGTAGGACATTGTCTTGAATACCACATGATGTGGTTTCTGTTCTCACAGGATTCCTGTCTTCTGAGATGGAGGCTGTGTAACCTCACCAAGCATCTGCCCTCCATGCCTAGCCTGGTCAGGTAACCCCAAAGCACCTAGTCATAATCATTACTAATGAACTATGGATAGAGATAGAATAAATAATTTGATCTGATTTCAGGGGGTTTCACTTCTCTAAGAGCTTCATCATACTTAGCTATATATTTAAATAAGTTAGACAGAGTTTCTTCTTTTTAAACCCATGTTATAGTTGTGTCTATTATCAAACATTATGTCATGGAAATCATAATTAATAAGTGGGTGAGCATGTGCATGTTCGTGTATGTGTATGTGTGGTTATATGTACATGTACATGTGAATGCATAAATTCTAGTGGTCAGTGTTGGGTATCTCCTTCAGCTCAGCTGCTCTGTATTTTGTTTGAGACATCACCTCTTACTGATTCTGGAGCACGCAAGTTCAGGCAGACTGGCTGGCCATCATCTCTAATGATCCTCCTGACTTTGCCTCTCTAGTGCTGGGATTACTGGCATGTGCTTGCTACTGTTCCCAGCTTTTAGAATACATTTTAATTTTATTTTTAGTTATGAGAGGGGGTGCAAGTAAGTGCAGGTATCTGTGGAGTCCAGAAGAGACTGTTAGATCCTCTGAAACTGAAGTTATAGACAGTTGTGAGCCACCCATCATAGGTGTTGGGAACTGGATCAGAATCCTCCACAAAAGGAATATGGGCTCTCAACCACTGAGCCATCTCTTTATCCCCCACTCCCAGCTTTATTATACTAGGGTTGGGGCTCATAATCTCATGCTTGTGAAACGAGAGCTCTATAGTCTAAGTTGGCCATCTCCCCAGTCCCAATACGTATTTTTATTTCACCTAATGAAATTCTGTGAACTTTGTCCACATTGTGTGTGTCCCTGCTCACCTTTTGCCATGTACACACAGTATTGGTATAAAGGTACCAGAGATGTATCAAACCCTGTGCAAGTGACAGATGGTGTTGTCTCCAGTTTTGAGCCATTGTGAAAAGTTTGCCATAACATTCTTCAGCTTCATTTTTTTTTGACAGATCCACGTGTTTATATACTTGGGACATTTGCTTTAGAGTGGAATTGCAGCGTGGCAGTGCAGACATCAGTTTAGTTTGTGCTGCTCCATATGCCCATCGGTCCATGGTACTGAGTTTTGTTTGACTTCATTTTACTCCTGACTTGGAGTGTACAGTAGTACTTCATTTTGCCTTCCATCCTTATCCTTGTCGTTGTCAGCATTTCTGTCTTCCTCTGTGGACTCACCAACCATCATCTACACAGTTAGTTTGGGTTCATTGTGAAGAGTATGCTGTGTGACTTTCCTGAGCAGCTGTGACTAGATGTGTCTCTTCTCACAAGTGAAGGCATGTCATCTAAGAATGGTTTAGTGATTCAATGAGTTTCTGGGGTCACGTGTAGATGAACATTACAAGTAAGGGGAGGGGTTGCTTACAAAGGCAGCCGCATTACTGACAAATCCATCCCAGAATGGGGAATGATTCTTGAAAGCTCCATTCCTGGTGCTCCTTGCACAGCTTCCTGACAATTCTAACAGTTTCTCCTTTCTTTAACTTTTCTCACTAATCATATAATCTTAGGGAGTGGGCTTGTGAAACTTGTAAGTTTCAGGAATTTCTAGACCTTGTGAATTTTGTTTACTTCCTGAGTCTTCGGAGTTTTTTTCCTGCCTCTAGGAAGGAATGTTTTAATGTGTAGAAAATAGATATCCAAAAGCCTCAATGAGTAAGTCCTGTCCATTTGGCTTTTTTTATTCACTGATGTTATTAGTTACATTGGGTGAACAAGACCTTGAGTGTTCTCTGTCCTGGAGTAATAGCTTCAGATTTTTTTTCTAAATCCTGGATCTGGATCTTGTGAACCTCTGTGCTCTATGGGTAGGATCATTATTGGCCATGACAAATTGACCCTCCAAGAGTCTAGTGGAAAAAATAACCGCAGGTAGACAGCAGACCTGCCAAGGCTACTTTAGGACAACCTTGTCTCTAAAACCTAAAATCATAAATTAAATACAAACAAAACCAGAAATCAAGATGTCAGGTTTCTCTCTCTCTCTCTCTCTCTCTCTCTCTCTCTCTCTCGTCTTTTTCTGAGGGCAATACAACCTGAAGTTCCTTGCAGGACAACAGAAGAGTCAAAGGAAACAATGACAATAATTTTGGCCCCTTTCAGACACATATTTTGGTTGCCCCCCCCCCTCCTGTTTCATACCAAGACCAAAGAGGTTAGTATTCCTCCCACCTTGGCTTAAAGTAAAATGTAAGTAAAAATATGTAGCTATTTTATTAGAAAAAAAAAAAAAAGCTTCTCTTAGCTAATGGAGGTCAGGTGTCCTAGTAGGAGTGTGACTGGAAACTCCATATGCTCAATGTTATTGTTGGCAAGTGTCACTTGTAATTAAGGCAGAAATATTCAAAATGCAGAAAAATACAGAATGTGCTATAAGAAGAAAATGTTTTTAAATTCTCAGGGCATTTTAATCTAAAGCACACAAATCATATTCTGAACATAATTATTATAGATTATAACATGATTTTATACATTGGAAAGAGCCCTGGAAAGTGGCCTGCTGCAGACCACGGAGTAAGCTGAGATTCATACATATGGTTGAATAGGTGGTAGCCATACAAGGGACTAGAGTTGGAAACACCTTAGTAGGAATGGTTCTCTGTGCATAGGGCTGAGTAACGGTTCCAACTTATTTGGGGGAAACTCGTGCATTGCACTAGAATTTTGTTTCATCCATTCATTCTTCCATCCATCCTGTCTGTCCATATATCTTCATCTACCAAGAGCTAGGATTAAGTACCACCATGTCTGTTTTGGGAGCTTTTTGTTGTTATTGTTTGATTTTATTTGCTTTTGTTTATGTTTTAACATGGGTTCTAGGGATCAAATCCAGATTTTCAAGCTAATGGCATTTTATCGGCTAAGCTTGGATTTTAAATTTTCTTCCACAATTCTGTCATGAAAGCCTTTTTAAAAAATCAGTAGTAAGCCAGGTGGTGAGTTCGAGACCAGCCTGGTCTACAAGAGCTAGTTCCAGGACAGGCTCCAAAACCACAGAGAAACGCTGTCTCGAAATAAATAAATAAATAAATAAATAAATAAATAAATAAATAAATATAAAAAATCAGTAGTGGCCAGGCAGTGGTGGCACACACTTTTAATTCCAGCACTCAAGAGGCAGAGACAGGCAGATTTCTGTGAGTTTGAGGCCAGGCTGGTCTACTGAGTGTGTTCCAGGACAAAGCTCCAAAGCTACAGCGAAATCCTGTCTAAAACAAAACAAAACAAACAAAAATCAGTAGTTGTTGAAGACTTATTTAGGCAAACCTGTTGGTAAGATTTTATTGGTGTAGCCTCACTCACTTTTCTAGCAGACACAATCTCACAACAAAATTTCTGTTTATTTACCATCTTCACTTTCTCTCTTCAGCACTGATGTATTTGATGGGATGGGTGCCATACAATCTCTTTTCCTCTGCATTGTTGACCTGTTGTGGTGTCCTTTAATGATCTCTGTTACAATTGTAACAACTGAACAAAAAGAGGTAACAAATTTGAGAGAGAGCAAGGTGGGGGTGCATGGAAGTTGTAGGGAGGAAAGGGAAAGGGGAAATGATGTGATTATATTATAGTTTCAAAACTATTATTTCATAAAAGGTCAGTAGAGCAACTGTTTCCTCCCGCACAAGGGGCAGTGAGACCATGACTCCTCACCCAGTGACCCTTCACAGGAGAAAGTGAAGCTAGAACTAAATTTTCAGTGGGTGTGAGCCGCTTCTGCGTGTCCCAAAGCAGAGAAAGTCTTTCAACAGGTTTCCATAAAACCGGCCCTGAAAGTGTTAGTAATCATCTACAAGCAGGACTGGCCGGCCTAGCAGAAGCTGGCCTGAAACCAGTACTTCAGCTTTCCTTAATGCCTCTTTCTTTGCTTGTCTAGTGGCAGTCAACAATGACATCACAGCATGGGGAAGGCGGCCTAGGAATTTCCATGTAAATAGCATCTCCAAGTGATCAGAAGGCCACTGTAAGTGGAAGCAGAGGCAGCCTAACTCTCACCGGTAAACCTTTCTTGGACCAAATCTAAACATCTCTTGTGTTTCAAAGTTCTTCCAGAATAGTAAAGGCAGAATTTAAGTGAGTTTGTCTCTCGTAGCATACATCCTTTGAAAATCCAGCTGGTATTCCCTGGCGGCCAGCTCCCAGAAGCCTGGAAACTTGAACAGCAAGGCTCCACAGCAGATTCTGGACTGGTGGTTACAAACAAGATTTCAGTCTCTGCCTTGCTCTGAAAACTTCCTTTTTCTACCAGCAGCACAGCCCTTGCCAAGAGTGACATAACCTTCAAATTATTTGTTACATTTTCCAGTGAACAAACCGGGCTTGTTAAGGAAATGGGCAGCCTGTATCATTAGCAAGAGGACAATGGGGGAACTCAGAACTCAGCCTGGACTGGTGGGCTCAGAACAGGCTTGTCTCTGGGAAATTTCTCCTGTTTTACAAACAAGCTTGCATTTTCCCTGGGCTGCAGGCTGAGCCTACTTCTAGATGCCCTTAGGACAGTCTGCCACCTTCAGTACTACCTGAGTGCTGAAGCCCACCCCAGGCCACATGACACGCGGATATTCACACCAGTTGCTCATCTTTCTTTAGAGTAGGTTGGTCGGCAAATTAAAATTATGATTTTAATTAAAATCATAATAGTCACTGGCAGTGATGGTGTGTGTGTGTGTGTGTGTGATTATAAAATAAGCATTTGCTAAACACAATTTTAAAATTCTCTGAAGACTCAAGTATAAAACCATGTCACAGTCTTGCCAGCCAAATGACCACTGGCAGATATATCCAACTAAGATAAAGAGCGGTAGCCGTACATGCTGTGGTTCGTGACAGTAAGAAATATGTGTAAAGTGGATAAACACTTGTTGGCCTCATTATGTGCAGATGAGGTGATGGCGCCTGGCAAATGAATGCGTCCAGAGAACTGTCTGGAGGTGGCTTGACGCGCATGCGCAGCAGGCTATGGCCTGACGCGTGCGCAGTAGGCCCTTCTGCTCTGCCTCTGCTGTGCTGTTCCCAGGTTAACTTAATTCTGAATGAGTAACGCTCGAGTGTTGCACAGGAAAAGTTTGTTGGAAACTGTATTTTGAAAACTCTAGGAGCTGTGGGTTGTGGTTCTGTCGGTGGAATGCTGCATAATACAACACATAGGGAGGCCTGGATGGGATCTGCAGCACCTTGGAAGCTGCACACCTGTAATTCCAGAACTCAGGAGGTGGAGACAGAAGGATCAGAAGTTTAAGGTCATCCTTGATTACATAGTGAGTTCCAGACCAGCTTGGGTAACCTAACAGTTTGAAAAGAAAAGATAAGGAAGGAAGGAAGGAAGGAAGGAAGGAAGGAAGGAAGGAAGGAAGGAAGGAAAGAAGAAAAAAGGAAGAGAGGAAGGAAGAAGAAAGAAACCCCTTCCGGTTTTCTTCTTCCTCCTGCCAATCTCATTATCTCTCTTGTCCCTACAAGAAACTGAATTTATTTGCTGTGTGTATGAATTTTGTAGTGTAAGTATGAATTTGCATTCTTGTTCCTATTTTGCATAAATAATAGCTTGTTATGTTAACACAAACACTTTGAGGTTGCAGGAAATCTTCTTGCACAAAGAGTGCTTCTCTTCTTTCCAGGACTGTATATTTTTTCATGTGTGAAAGGGCTCTACTTTTCAGTCATCTGAGGCAGCCTAAGCAACACTTGGTGCTGACAAATGGCACCTCCGCTATGCCTGTGTAAATTGTTTTGAGCATTTGAAGCTATGCTTAGAGAGAAAATCCCCAGGAATGGAATTACTAGGGCAAAGAGTAAATTCATTTGCAATTTTTGGGAGATACTGACTTTGCTGGGCCACTGCAAATGGCCACCGCTGCTTTTGGGCAGCTATGGTGACATTCTGTGCCGTTGGGTATTTAAGTCATCAGTGTGCTTAAGTAAGGTGTCTCACTGCAGTTCTACTTCATAAAGGATTTCCCTTTATCTTGGTAGCTTCATTTTATGTTTAATTAAACCAAACTGTATGTATTTTAGATATTTTGCTTCTTTTCTGGGGAGTTAGTTATTCTTATTTCTGCTAAATCTTCCACTGGGCTCTTCCCTCTTCAGACTTTTTCCAGTTCATCCTTACAGAAATTAGTCCTTTTCTATGATGTGAGTGTTGCAGCTTTTAAAATATTTGGGTGTGGGCTGGGGCCATAAAGATGACTCTGTTAGTAAAGTGTTTGCCATACTCAAAAGACCTGAGCTTGGATCCCCAGGGCTTCACGTAAAAGGCAAGAGCAGTGTAAATATGTAATCCCTGTGCTGGGGAGGCAGAGACAGGCAGAGGTCATTGGCCAATCGACTTATCTGATTGGTTAGTGAAGGATCCTATGCCACATCATCGTAGTTCAACAAAAGACCCTACCTCAAAAAAACTGAGGAGAGCAAGTTGAGGAGTATGCTTGATGTAGACCTCTGTCCTCCACATTCATGTATGCAAACATATGAACATGTACACGTGCTTATACTATACATAAAATACTTTGTTACTGCTCTTTTTCATAGATATTCTGTTTTTAATAGTCACATGGCAGTTGAACATATTTATAAGTACACTGAGACATCACCAGTGTGTTACCCTGAGTGTTTGGTACATTGACAATCTCTTTGTATTATGGGTCCAGAGCCCCAAGTTCCAAATGGTTCTATTAGAAGATTATTAAAATTCAGAGTTTCTTGTACTGAGTTCACAGAGAGCTGTGGCAGTGTCTGGTATTTATAGATGCACTACATAGGCATGACTTTCACACTGGTGGGTAGACCTTGCATCACTTTGCTTTTAGTATATTATGGTACTAGCTTGAGAACACTAACAATATGGAACACAGCTTTCTATTCTGGGAAACCAATAGTAGATGCATCATCCTGATGCTTCCAATAACAGCCCAATAGTTTGCCTATGTGCCAACTGGAGCTGACCACCAAGTGTGTCTTTAGCTCTGCATGGCAGGAGTGTTTAGAATGCCTCCATCTTTGATTTAGCCTATACTGATACTATGCTCAGCTTTTGAATGCAGAAGCAAGCTTCAAGGCTGTGGCTCTAATGGAGGAATCATTGATAAGTTCCCACCACACTGTCTTTGCTTGAAAGCTCTCTGTTGGAAGGTACCAGTGGCTCCCCCAACCCACAGCCAGGGCCCTGCTCCTGTTCAAAGCTCTGTCCTAGGAGAGCTGCAACTCTGGGCAGTATGTCTCTGGCTTTGATGGAGTCAGATTTTTCCTTATACATCAGAGGAACTGACCCCCCCCCCATTTCAGTGTCCTATTTAATAGGACTAATGGTTCAGATCAGCTATCTGTTTCTGTTTTGTTGTTGTTGTTGTTGTTGTTGCTTTGTGTTACATGAAAAGAGAATGCTTCTCTGCCATAAAGCACTCCTGTTCTTTATCTAAAGTAGAGAAAGTCAACCACCCCAGGAACACAACTCCCCCAGTGCAGCTGACTCACTCCATGGTCACAGAAAATGCTCATCCTCAACTCTCTGAGACTTATGTGGAATCCCACAGACAAAATGTTCTGCCATGACTTCTTAGCTAATATATGTCATTTCAACCCGTGCTTATCCCATTGCTCTGATGGCCATAATAAATCTTCCCCTATATGTTTTTTTTTTTTTTTTTTTTGTCAAGTTCACTGATGGTTGTGAGCTGTTCATCCGCACTGACCAGGTCCCAGTTAGGACTGAATACAAGGAGCTGTTATTATCCACAGCCCTTTGAAATGCCCACACTCAGTGAGACAAAAGGGCATTAGTGCCATCATGGTGAAATTCTCATGGTGGACATTAACTTTGAGATGCTTTATCCAGCCATTGTCTTCTAGGACAATATCCTGGTTCCTGTCACCCTGATCCTTCTACCTAATATGGACACTTGCACTTACTAGCTAGGCATATCTTTAAAGACACCATCTCACTTTTATGTCTGCTATTGTGTGCTAACATTTCTTTTCCTGAGATGCCCAGGCTGCTTCCTCGTGGTCATGTTTGATAAGCATTTATCAGCTAACAGTTGCTTGCCTCGTGTACAGAGCTGTAGACCTTTCTTGTTCCTTAGGGAAGGCAGGTGGTGTACCACTATAAGTCTAGTTAGCTTGAAATAAATGCCTCAAAAAAAATTAATCACTTCTTGGATTTAATTCTGTTCCTGTGACTTTGGGTAACCCATCACTGAATAGTTTCTTCTACTATTGCTGCTATTTACTTTAAATATAATAACAGTAAGTCCTGTAGCTTCTTTCTGTACTGATCAAGGCATTGTGGCACTGAGACTGGTGTTTTGAGGATCTCTTTCACACTTGTGATCTCATTAATGATGCCAACACAAATATCAGCTTTACTTACACAGCATCACACTATGTGCCCTGTCAAGCAATCCCCGTTAACACCCTATGTTTATTCTTTCCTTAACACGTTCACCGCAATCCAATGAGATCAGTCTCATGATGGGCTTGTTTTAGGGTTGCACAATTAGAAGCATGGGTAATCTAATATTTCCTCTAAAGTTGCAGCAAGAAATACCAACTTTTAACTCAGAAGTATGCGATACCAAAGCAAGTCGTTTCTCCTCGAAGTTGCTTTCTCTCTGGTGTTCTAATACCGCAACCGAAAAACAATCACTTCATTGACAGCTATGCCTGCTGACTTGCTATTATTAACTCAACTGAGAGCACATCTCTGTTGAGACCTTGCCTTTCTCATTTCAAGCAGTTCACCTGTAAGGCTGTAGGACTCCGGCTGAATAGGTGAGGGAGAATGACTAGGCATGGGTCTATGACTTAGACCCAGCACAGGGCACACCAGGATCTGTGCTGCAAGGCTGATATGAATCAAGGAGTCATTGTGTGGCCGTTGGGTCTTAGTGTATTACAGCCATGGGTCAAGCCACCTCTGGGCAGGTAGCATGTGAAGAGTACCTGGGGGAAGGCCCAGAGCCCCAAGGCAGGAAGTCAAATTCAGGTCATCACCTGGTATGTCACTGATCCAAGAGGACTTGTCATCTGTATGTGCATGCTCGTTGATGTTTCAAGAACAAGAAGGCGTTTATCAGGATCTGCAGTGTCGGAATTAGATGTTTTGCTTGCTTTCCATCAAAGAACTGTATTAGATCTGGGAAGAAATAACTCTGGCTTGATTGAGCTTTCTATCCTCACTCCAAGCCCAGTTCTATCCTTTTTGTTCATTTAGGGTTTTAACCCCTAAAGTGTTAACTCTGTGCTGAGTTAGAACAAAAAAATAATATCCTTCTCATTTTCTTTAAGAAACATTGCTGCACCATAGGCTTAGGTTAGCACATTAAGTTTTAAGCATGTACAGGGAAGGTACCACAGCATGTTCCTGACAGGAGAAGGAACACAAAATACCTTTATCTTTTGAAAATAAAACACAGATTCAATTGACTCTTTAGCTGGAATTCACAAGAAAACAGCATCATTAAGGATGTACTATAGAGTTTAGTTGGTTAGAGTGTTTGCCTAGGAAACCTTGGGTTCCATCTTCAATACTCACAGAGAGGCAGTGGTGAAGGAAGCAGGAAGGGAGAAGAGGAGGGAGGAAGACACAGAGTTGGAGAGGAGGCTTAGTGGTTAAAGTACTCGCTATACAAGCTTGAGGACTGGAATTCTGATTCTCAGAACCCACCAAATGCTGAATGAATATGGTAGCCTCTTGTCGATGACAGAGACAGAAGGTCCCCACTGCAAAATGGCTAGTGAGTCTAATCATTGGGTTTGAGTAGGAGACCCTGCCCAATGAAAGTGACTTCAACAGCACTGGTGGCCTACACATGTATGCATGCATGTGTGTGTGCACACACATATACTGTAAGCAAGAAATCCTGTAAAGAAGCTGTGTCTACAGAGGTTGATTGATCAATTAAAAGTCAACAACTGTGGAGTTTGAAATGTGATAGGACCACAACCTAAATACAATGTATCTTGGGGATCTTTAGCCCACTAGTCATTCCTTGCCCCACTCTGTGTTAGACTGACAGTCCTGCTAGGCATTTAAACTATGCACACCTGAAGGCCAATCTACTACAGGCAATTCCTCAATTGTTTCCTTCTTCCTGGGGGTTTCCAGTTTGTGTTAAGTTTACAAAACTCACAAAACTCACCAGTGCGCTAGTCTCTCTCTCTCTCTCTCTCTCTCTCTCTCTCTCTCTCTCTCTCTTCCTTCTTTCTTCCTTTCTTTCTTTCTTTCTTTTTTATAGATAAGCAAAGAACCAGGTGGAGAAGCCCCTGTGGTTAGCACTGCCACATCAGCCACCCTGACTGCTCTCTTGGGCAGCTCCTTGAGTCTCTGGCGTGGAGCAGAGAGGACAATGTGCCTGATTCCCCAGAGAGGGACCTGTTTTTTGCCTCTGCTTGCCTTCTGCCTTCGTTTTGGAAATGCTAGCCACCACTTTGAAGAAAAAAAAAAAAAAACAAGGTTTATTCTGTATGATATAATGATGTATACATATTTTAAGAAACGAGTGGTTTTATTTTGCTGTTGTTTGTATTGCAGTGGTGAAGATGGAACTCATACCTCATACATTTAACACGTGCTGTAATCATTCAGTCAGGAATAAAAACAGTCTAAGGAGACTCTGGGCCTGCCTTCCAGACCGCCAGACTTCAGCTGTCAGACTTTTGAAAGAGCCAACCTGGATATTGGAATTTCCCCAGAAGTCTCATGCTGGGAGGAGGAAAAGCTGAAGCCTGGTGCCAGCCAGGAGGGAAGCTGTCTCCCACAAAGAGATTTCACACAGTTCTGACAACTTGTCAGGCCACCTAGCAGGAGAGATAAGAGCTGAGACAGAGATGATTGACAGGCCCACACCTTGCCCAGGACTGCTTAGTGATGCATACCCCTTGTCCTGTATTTAAGCCCCACTCTCCTGTCAGGACCCTGAAGATGGACTTGGAGTAGGGTTACTGGGCCTCTTTATTTGTTCTTCTTTCAAATGGGGCCACATTAAATAAATTTCTTTTCTTTGTTTTTCACTACTGATTCTTTATTTAGCCTTTCGAGGGCAAGTGGCCAAGCCCAGGGCCCAGGCCCTGAGAAACCACTCAGGTGACTGTTGTATTCCTGAGCTCTTCCTCAGCACATAGGAAGCAGTTTTAAGGGTGATGTAGGGACATAGTTATAATTTTGGTGGAGCCTGACATACTAAGACTTATTGTAGCTCACAAATTACATAAATCTAATAGAATTTCCCTCAAATTTGTAACCACTCTTAGTAAGTGGCTCTTTCCAGAATGAATGCATCAACTCTCCCATTTGTAACCCAGTGCACATCTATATGTGTCTACTACAGCTTTGCCCCACTCCCCTGTACCTATTGGTAAAATGTGGGGCTGAAATACTATTTCCCCTAATGATTGAGTAAGATGCATTTATCAATCTATCCAGAAGAAACGGATTTATTTGCTATTATGCTCTGGTCTATAGGGCTGTGTTTACATTAATATTTGACTCTTAGTCCCCAACTGAGGACTTTAAAAAGGTTAAGACTTTGGAAGGAGATGAAGCCATGAAGGCTTCCCTTCATGAATGTGATCAATGCTTTATGAGAAAGATCTGATAGAGGTTGTTCACCCCTTCTCTTTTTGTGGATAAAGAGAAGGCACTGTCCCTAAAGAAGGAACTCTCCAGACAATCTCCAGCTTCACAGCATACAGAACTGTGAGCATTACATTTCTCTTGTTTATAAACTATCCAGCCTAAGGGGTTTGTGACAGCAGTCAGAATGGAGGAAGACAGAAGTTGCACGTGGGAGTGGAACAAGGCTGCAGCAGACACGTAAGATGCAGACCAGGTTACAAGAGGAGACTGGAGGAGTTAACAGATGCAAGTTGGAAAGAGCCAGCTTTGCCATCATCAGAGCCTCAAGTGTGAGTCTGGCAAAAGCCCATATTATAAAAAGAGAGCCAGCAAATACTCCTTGGCCTAGAGTTTATAGTGACCTGAGGAGGGCCCCTCTAGAATTACAGATGGTAAAAACATTCTGATTAGTTTTCAGGAGGACTGAAAACACATCTTACAAATCCAGACAGTTAATGCTTGTCACAGAGCTGCTAAGAACTGACTGAACTAAATTTATGACCTGGTGCCTTGTGAGAAGTTGGGCTACTGAACAAAGGAATTGGGTATTTGGGAAGAGAAGCAACTAGGTACATTGTTGAAGGTGAAATGCAGCTGCGTCTTGCAAAATCCAAGAATAGAGAAATAATTTAAAGGTAGAATCTATGTTCAAAGGCAAGTGTGGGTGATATGGCTCTTCAAGTAATGACATTTGCTGCTAAGCCTGACAACCTGAGTTTGACCCCAAGCACCTATATGATAGAAGGGGAGAATTCCAGCAAATTATCCTCTGACTTCTACATATCTATTTTGCTGACAGCATTCCTAGGGAGATGTGAATAAACACCTCCTAATCCCAGATGAGAAACTGATGAGATACAGAAGTTTGAATACCAGAAAAGTCCAAAACTCGGTGGACTGATGAGTTTTTATTGGGATTACTAGCAGAATTGCGGGTAAGCAGGTATTGTTCAAAAGGAACCGCATCACCAAAAACTGACCCTGGCATTAGGTGAAGGCTCACAACAACTGCTAATCTGGAGCTGACTGCACAGCTCTCAGGGAATTCTACAAGTCAGATTCTCTTCCAGGTAACTTGGTGAACTCAACAGGTCAGAGTGTCATTACCAAATAACAGAGTTGGTGTGTGCCTCTTGCAGTCAGTTTGTCTTGTCTGTCTCTTAAGGGTGTCTCGGCTGCTCTCTGTTTGGCCAAAAGTCCTTACTGTTTATGCAACTATGGGGCAGGAGGGATCCTGTGCATCAGGTCAGTTTCAGGGACTTCCTGAGACTCCTGAGTTGTTTATTTCCTGAAATTAATGAGTACTGTTGGGACTTGCTGAGTATTACCAAGCATCCCTTAGAAAGTCTTGCCTCTTAAGAAGATGAGAGCTTCAGCTTGGGGCTTTGGAGGAAGTTGCTAGAAAACAGAACACACATGCACTCACATATACACAATTAATTAAATGTAAAATATCTTTTAAAAGGGAGCAGAACATAAAGTTTTAGAATTACCCTGGGATCAGGGTGATTCCAAGATCCACCCAGAAGTACAGTGTAGTATACTCCTTAATCACTGGAGTAGTCTGAACAAAAATGGCCCCCAGAGGCTGATGGGGGAATGGCATGATTGGAGGTGTGACTTTGTAGAAGTGTGTCACTGGGGTGTGGTCTTTGAGATTTCAAAAGCTCAAGCCAGGCCTACAGATTTACTTTCTCTTCTTGCTACCTGCGGAACCAGATGTAGAACTCTCGGTTAGCTCTCCAGAACCATCTGCCTACAGGCCACCCTGCCTCCCACAGTGACAATAATGGACCAAACCTCTGAACTATAAGCCAGCCCCAATGAAATGGTTTCCTTTATGAGAGTTGCCGTGGTCATGGTGTCTCTTCACAGCAATAGAAATCCTAACGACGATAGCCAGCCCAGTCATGGTCCAGCATGTAAGGTGTGAGCCTGGCGACCGCACTAGAGGACTCAGGCAACAAACCTTGGCTGAGTCTTACCACATGGTGCTAACTAGGAAGGTGGAATAGCATGAAGAATAGAAGAACACTGGTCACAGGGAGGCCCTGGGTCCAAGCAAGAATTACTGTTGCAGAGTACTACAAGAACAAGGCCCACTTGTTGGTCTCCAGACAGCCTTCTGAGGTCAGCACCCAGAATTGTGGTTGTAGGATCATATTCATAACCATAGATAGTGAGACCACAGCATGCAATGTGAAGAAGAGTGGGCAGCAGGCTAAAATCTGTGAAAGTTACCATGCAGGTTTGGCAACCAAGCCATGGTAATCAGGGCAACCTGGAATTTTAAGAGTGCATCTGCTGCCCCAGTGTTTCTGCAAAGTGGGACATCACGTCAAAGATTTCACATCGTGAGCTGACTACATAGCTCAGTTGGTAGAACACTTGCCCAGCATACAAAAGTCCTGGGTCTGATTGTAAGCACTGGATAAACAGGGCATAACTATACATGCTTGCAATTTCAGCACTATCAGAAGTTCAAGGTCTTCTTTGGCTACACAGTATGTAAGATGTCTACTTGTACTACAAGAGACTGTCTCAAAAATAAACAAATAAACAAAAGATTTAACTGTCATTTCCTTGTTGAAGACAAGACTTACTTGAGACCAGTCCCTGCTTCTTTCCTGGTTCCTTTCCAGGTGAGAATACCCACTCCATGCCCTTGTCTCATGCAGGTCAGTTGGCCGAGAGCTGATTATAAAGCCAAGGATAATTTGAATTGCTTCCACCTTTCAGATCACTGGGATTACTGGCATTGCAAGCCTGGTGCATACTAGGCAAGCACTCTACCAACCGAACTATTGGCCCTGGTCCTATTTGAATGAATCTAACTCCTAAGTAAGTGATGCTATCAGCAAGCAGGGCCTTTGGGAAGTGATTAAGTCATAAGGACTAGGTTTACTGAATAGGATTACCATTCCCATTCTAATAAAGAAAGCCTCACACAGTGCAGCCTTTTGTTCTGAGATTAGAGAGAGAGGTTTTCCTTCAGGAAGTAGACCCTCAGCAGACACTAATCCTGTGGCACCTTGATTTTAGAAAGATTTGACTTCAAACTACAGCACCCTATTCATGTTGTTTATAAATTATGCAGAGTGAGTTATTTGTTATTGAAGCCAAGGCAAACTCAGATGCACTCAGTGTTGCAGAAAACAACAAGATGTGGGGACCAAATACCTGCAGACAAACAGCCCATAGGTTTGAACAGTGTAGTGAAATATCTCAAAGAGATGATGAAAAGTCTGCTTGCCTATATTTTGAAAGTTCTTAACCTTCTATAAATTTGTAACTTATAACTTCCTCTTACATTTTAAATATTTAGTTTCATATTTATTTGGCATCCTTATTCTAGTTTTTTTAGTAGGTTTTATGTACTAATGCATTTAATTTGAGGAGCTAGATTATAACTTAGGGCCTTGTGCATGCTAAGCAATCTCTCTTCACTGAACTGGAGCTCCTCAGTAGTTTGGTTTCCATTTCTGCAAATATGTAGTGGCTTCAAGTTGAAATTCTTATGCATAAGTGTACCATAGCAGCATAGAGCAGCAACAAGGTGACTTCTGAATGCAGGGGAAGCCGCCAATCCTTTGTGAACACTCAGCATATTGGAGTTTTGGTCTTGGAATGCTCAGTCTCCAAATATTTGTATATATAAAGGTTTCTTGTTCTTTATCATCTGCCCGGTTTTAGGTGTCTGCTATGGCATCCGAAGAGTATACAAAGGTGAATAAAGAATTTATCCTTATTAATATATTCTACCTCTGTCCAGTTTCCTTTAGAGGGACCAGGGTGAGCTACACCCCAGCCTTCACCATCTCTCCTCCTCCTTTCCACTCTTAGCTGTGTTTAGTGAAGAATTTTACCTACTTACATATAACTGATCGCTCTCACCAACGGACTCTTGGAGTTATTTCCACTGTTCTTTTATGAATACTAATTTTCTTTAGACAATTCATTTGAAATCAGGAAAGTATTATCAAATAAAATAAAAAAAAATAAAAGTTTTAATCTTATGTCAACTTTGTGAGAGCCAAAGGAAACTCCATTTCCCCAAATTCCCAAAGACAGAAGGAACAATTGGCTATCCATGGTGCCTGTTAACATACCAAAGCGCAGGCTGTCCTCTAGCCTTTCTCAGTATCACAAGCACCTGTTAGACATTTCAAAGTTCTAGTCCTGCTCACTTCCTCCCCTACTCTAAATCCTTCTGGCTGACAGGATTCATCCTTCCCCCAGATACTCATTCTCCTTATAATCCTGCAATTTCAGCTATGCTCCCTTGATCTCTCTCTCTCTCCCTCCCTCCCTCCATCTTTCCCTCCCTCCTTTCCTCCCTCCCTCCATCTTTCCCTCCCTTCTTTCCTCTCTCCCTCCCTCCCTCCCTTCCTCTGACCCTCTCTATTTTCCTCCTTCCACTTTCTCTTCTCTTCACTCTGCCACACTCTCATTCCTCACCTCCGCCCCCAATCTGTTCTGCTCCTGCTTCTTTCATGTCCTGGTCCAATCTGCTGGCCGTGTTCAGTCTACTGCTTTCTCTTTCTGTTCTGGACTCTTTCAGATGCTTCTGGCTATCTCTCATACATCTCATCTACAACAAAAATCTTACTCTTAACCATACCTAGGAGTGGTCATGTCATCAGTTGATACAAATTTATTATGACAAAAAATATTTTGGCCTGGTACCTTTTGAAGTTATTAGTAAAGAAAGTCATAGATAATAGATAAATAGGTAATTAGATTTATAGATGACAGATGGACAGATGAATAGGTAAATAGATGGATGGTTAAATGATACATGGGTAGATATGTGAAAGGTAATAGATGGCAAGATAGATATATGACAGACAGATGGATTAAAAATGGTAGATCAATAGGTGACAGAGGAATAGATGATAGATTGATAATCAATGGTATCAGAATAGATATGATACATGAGTGATAGATTTATAATATAAACAAATATCTTACAAAATTATTATCTAATCATATTGTCACATGCCATCAATACAACATGTCATATAGTGTTCACACACACACACACACACACACACACACACGCTTAAATATATAACTGACCCCTCCAGCAACAGTCTTGATCATTTCAGCTCAAACTTCAGGCCACAGCCAATCTGGAAGAATGTCGAATGGGCAAGTCTGAGCATACCATCCCTGTTTAGCATCCATCATCCCTGTGGAGGCTGGCTTCCTTTGTGGCATTCTCTGGCTGAACATCCTGTAACAAGCATGAGAAGCTGCCAGTCTTCACAGGGTGTAACTGTGCCCCATCAGCACCCAGATGTATTCCACTCAGTTTATACTTTATTAAAAATAACTCTCTGGGGGCTAGAATGCAGCTTAGTTAGTAGGATGCTTGCCACATATACATAAAGCCTTGGGTTCCTATGGTAGTGTGTGCTTGCAATATCAGTACTCAGAAGGGAGAGCAGGAGAATGGTAAGTCCAAGGTTGTTTTCCTTGGCTATACAACGAGTTAAAGGCCACCCTGGCTATACATGAGACCACGTCTCAAACAAACAAAATAATACTTCTCTTAATTGCTAATATTTACAAATTAGAAGCTTTCACATTAAAATACATAATATTTTATACTCTCTTATATGACTCTCTCTCGCTCTGTGTGTGTGTGTGTATATATATATATATATATATATATATATATATCACTTATCTCTTGGTAAAGAAAGAATTAAAATCAACTATAAAAGCCTCTGGGCTTTGTAAATTAAAACCAATGTTTTCTTTGGCCACACTGTGCTGTATAATTCTGTTTGCCCATAGAGAATTTTATTTTCCTGTTTGCTAATCTTTTCTTGATCATCTTAATCCTCTACCAAACTCAACACTTGTCAGCAGAAGTTGTCTGGATACCTTTATTTAGGAAAGAGTTCAATAAATTCTGGGTGAAGGCAGAAGGCAGAAGGGAGAGAGAGAGAGAGAGAGAGAGAGAGAGAGAGAGAGAGAGAGAGAGAGAGAGAGGTCAGGAAGAGATGCTCTGGGAGGGTGGTATCCTGGGTATAGAGGAAGATAGTTTAGACAAGTCAGCCAGCCCTACACAGCTACTTGGCAAAGCCACTGCCTAATCCTGCAGAGAAGGGAGCCTAATAAATCCTGAAGTGTGATCAGATCTTGCCTTTCTGTGTTCATTTTCAACCCAGTAGCTTCTCAGGATAAAAATAGCAGCAGAGACTCTCCTTGTATGGGGAAAAGCCCCAGTAGACCGGTCTGGAAGGCACAAGGCTGCCTCTCTGATGTTGCCATGATTTGCATGCCAAAGGGAAGCCTGTAGGCAGAGTGGCCCTCTCTGGGGATCTGTGGGGCCCAGCACTGGAGAGTGACAGGCACCGGTCAGGACAGACCAAAGCTGGCCCTGCAAGGACTCCAGGAAGAGGCAGACTCCCTAGGGCAGACAGAAACTCAAGGTCAGAGAGGTTGTGGTTCACAAAGTCAAAGACACCAAGAAGTTTCTGCTTGAGGAAAATTAACCTGTGGGTGTGAAGAGAACCAGAATAATTAAATGTCTCTGCTTTGCACCTTGCTTTCCAGCTGGCAAGGCTATCACAATTTCAGTATCATCTTCTTCTTGCCAATAAGAATACACTTGAGAGTCAAGTGTGACAGTTTTCAAATAGATGTGCTGATTCCCATAGATAACACCAGTGGATTCTTTACAATCACCATTTGTGCAAAAGATGCTTGTCAAAAATTGCTGATACTTAAATTGACTCAGAGGAATCTGACTTCAGAGAGGAATGCAGATGAGTTTTCTGTAATTTTTTTTTTCTCCCTGGAACGAAGAGGTCTACCTTACCATTTTGGCTTAAAAGCAGCACCTCATACTGGTTAGTGAGCAAAGTCTTCCAGGAGTCAGGGTAAAGAAATGAAAAGAATGTCAAGGCTGTAGCTGGGCATGTTAGTAATCTCTGATACAGGGAGGCAGAGGGCAAATTTTATGAGATAAAGAAACATTAATGAAAAAGGCTCCACTCATGTCTGAATACTTGAAATAAACATTACATCGTTACAAGGAGCGGGGCTCCTTGTTTATCCCTGCTGCTCAGCTAGCTTACACCCGAAATAACCATACAGAAACTGTATTCATTAAAACACTGCTTGGCCCATTATCTCTAGCCTCTTATTGGCTAACTCTCACCTCTGGATTTAACACATTTCTATTAATCTGTATCACCACATGGTAGCAGCCTATCAGGAAAGAGTCAGCATGTCTGTCTCTGGCAGCTCCATGGTATCTCTCTCTGCTTCCTTCCTCCCAGAATTCAGTTCTGTCTTTTCTGCCTACCTAAGTTCTGCCCTATCAGGCCAAGCAGTTTCTATACTGATTAACCAATGAAAGCAACACGTAAACAGAAGGACCTCCTACACCATTACATTTCTTCTTCCAGATCCTATCAAACATGAACCTTTACAGACAGACTGATGATTACACACACATGTGCCCTTTGTTTCCAATGTATTCTGTCACACACATTCAGGTCCACGTGGTTTGGTTTTAGGAGAGAAACAGATATAGTGACTGTCAGGCAGCAGCAAAGAGGTAAGAAGAGGAGCTGGAATTAGGGCTCCTCATCATTGATACTGTTGATATGTCTGTTTGGGGCCACTTTTGCTGTAGGAGAAGGTCCTATGTGGTTAAGTAGCTAGCTACATACTTGACCCCATTACTGCCTCTTATCCCATTGGTGAATATATTAGTCAGTGTTGTCTAGAACAGAATCAATGTAAGAAAAGTGACATTTGCTAGGCTAGTTTACATGATATGGGATGCATGCTCCAACAATTGTCATCTGTACCCTTGAGAGTCTAAGATCACAGGAGCTGCTTGTACATGAAAATGGATGTCTCAGCAGTCACAACTGGGCACTGTAGACCTTTTACTTAAGATGACTTTGGCTGTTTATTATGGTTCCAGACAAAAATTCAGGTTCTTTACTATTTCCATAAAAATGTCATTGGGGATCTGATAGGGTTTCTATTGACTCTGTGGTTATGCTTTAGATAGTTTGAACAGTTTAACAATATCAGTCCTTCCAAAGGTAGCCTAATCAATCCATGCATGCTTTCTGCTTCTTTGTGCCTTCTATAATTTCTATCATCAGTATTTGATAATTATAATACTAAGTATTTTTAAGCTGGCTCTGAGTGGAGTTGAGTTTTTAATTTCTTCTTTGAATGAAAGTATTATAGTAAAGGAATACTAGCTATATTTAAACTTTACTGAGTTCATTTTTTTTTTTTAGTTTTAACACATTTGGAGGCTGTGGCCTTTAGGGTTTTCTATATATAAAACTATATTATTAGTGAGTAGACACATGTCACTTCTTCCCCTCCTGTTGGAATGTCCTTTATTTCTTTTTCTTGTCTAATTTCTGCTGTGGGATAATGCTCTTGTACCCTGTAAAGATTTGTCACTCATATTGGTTTAATAAAATGCTGATTGGCCAGTAGCCAGGCAAGAAGTATAGGCTGGATGACCAGACAAGGAGAATTCCTAGAAGAGGAAAGACTCAATCTGCAGTTGCCACCCAGACACAGAAGAAGCAAGATGAAAATGGGTTAATTTAAGTTGTAAGAGCTAGTTAATAATAAGCCTGAGCAATAGACCAAACAGTTTATAATTAATATAAACCTTTGTGTGTTTATTTGGGACTGAACAACTGCAGGACCAAGTAGGACAGAAAATTTCAGTCTACAAATTTCTTTGGCTAGTATTCTGGTTGAATCTTTACCCCAGCCTCTGGCATCTATAAACCCCCAAAATCTGGGATGTTCTGGTGGAAGTTTCACCTCAGTTTCTGGCATCCATATACCCAAAGAGTCTGGAATGTTCTCATTCAAGTTCCGCCCCAAGGTCTCTCCCCTATCTCTCTTCAAACCCTGCCACATTTCAGAAAGCCCATCAAATAATGATCCCTCCCTCAGAGATACTCAAGACCACTCCCAAAGGGTATTTAAACTAGCCCCCAGAAAAAGTCATGTGGCTTTTCGGTCTCTCTGGTCTCTTCTCTGTGGGGCTGGAAAATCACCAGGAGCATTTTATCCACTAAACCTTTTCTAAATTCAGTTTCATTTGGTCTGATTTGGATTGCTGCCTTGGCCATGAGACTTATAGGGGTGCAGAAACTTTTCAACTGGAACTTCCAATACTCCTTTAGGTAGAATTTATGAGAGTGGACATCCTGAGCTAGAGGAAAAACTTCCAACTTTTCACATTGAGTGTAATGTAAGCTGCAGGATTTTGATATTTACACCTAAATGTGTTGAGGTACATTGCTTTTGTGTTTAACTTAGAGAAAACTTTAACAGGAAAAGATATCTTGTCACATATTTTTTCTGTATATTGAAATGTATGATTTCCATCCTTCTGTATGTCTGCTCATGTGGTGTAGCACAGGTCTTGATTTGTACATATTCTAAAATCTTCCCCATTATTAAATTCTAATTATATGCCACCATAGGGAGAAAAGTTTTCTTTATTGAATTTGTCATTTCTTTTATAAACTTACATTGTGTTTCTTATTTGTGCTGAGTTTTTAAAAATTATTTAGAATTCTTTGCAGGTACGTCATTTATCTCTATTATTGGGTTTATTGGGTTTTTTTAAGTTTTTTTTTTTGGTGGTATCACATTTGCCTAACCTGTTAGTAGTACAATTTTGCATTTAGTGTCTGTCTAGTGTTCACTGGCTCTGCCTCATAGGGTTATTGGAATCACAATGGGCTTGAGCTAAATTCAAGGCTGGTAATGGGTCTCGGGTCCACAGTAGAGACACAGCTAATGGGCCTAATTCGGGGAACTCTGGTGGAGGCTCTTCTAGAAAGTTTGGGTGAGTCTGGGCTTTCTCTAGTACCTGACCTTTAAGGTTAGCCCTGGGATGACGACAGCTTCAGGGCAAACACATAGTGTTCCTGTTACCAGATGTGCTTAGGAATGTGGTTCCAAGTTATATCCTCTAGCTGTTCATCCCTCCCAGACCAAGTCTGAACTAGGCTGGAGCTAAGATGAAGGTCATTTCAGGATCCACAACTGAGACAGAAGTCTTTTGCTTGTCCCAGGAGCATGGGAAGGCAGTTCTCTGGTAAGGTCCTGTGTGAACAGGTCTCATTTTAGACTATACTACAGAAAAATTGGAGGTGACTTATCAGCATGTTTCCAAGTCCCTAATGGGACCTTGTTCAACTCATCAGACTGCTGAGGCATTGTAAAATGTGTCTCCCCCAGGGAGGCAGAAACTGCTATGTGTTCACAGAAGGAAAGGGGGAAAAGTCTGGGACTGAAATCTAAGGCCCTTTGAGAATCCTCTGGAGGACAGAGCTTGGAAAACCTGTCTTGGAGAGTCAAGTTGACATGTCTCTCAGCAGATTTCGTGCTGAATAAAATGACTCCAGACCCTATCTGTGCACGGCGGAAACTGAGCTGCTGGGCTAATTCCCAAGGCATCGTAGAGCGATGCTGGCAAGCTGCACTGGCTCCACCGATCAGTCCTTTGCTCAGAAGCTCCCTGTGCAGACAGAATTTCTCCGAGACTGTAGCATCAGGGAATGCTACTGAATGCAGGGCATCTTCTAGAATTGTGGAAGGACAGAGAAACAGCCTGACCCCGGGCCGCTCAGACTTTTCCTGCTCAGGTGGAGTTATGACAAAGGAGTACCAGAGTCAAACATCACGGTCCCTTCAGGGTCTGCTATATGAAGGAGGCTGGCGGGCTATTATGATGGCACAGGTGATTAAGATCACTTCCCGGTTGCTGTGGAGAGGGCCTGGATCATTGACAAGGCCCATTCTCAGTTGTCCACGGCAGTGAGTATGATAAACGTGCCCTGGTATCTCCAACAGTCCGGCAGCAGTTCTTTCTCCATCCTTGGGCACACGCAAGGCCCTGTCATGATCTACTGGGTGGCATATCTCTCCCAAGACAGGTCTTCTAGGTTTCATGTGTTTGAAGGAGTAAACTATAAGAATTTAGCTGAGAATATGGGGTTTGTGTTCAAGGATACTCTTTGGGGCACAGATATCAGTGGATCTGTCTGTCTATACCTTACTGCATTCATGGATAGTCTAAGACTACACTGTGTCTTTAAGAAGAAATCAATTCTTGTCATTTCAGTTCCATAGAGCCACCAAGGTCTATGCTGGAGTTAATCTCCACCAGCAGTGTCAGATATCAGCCAGTTCACACTGGTATTCCTCATACAAGAACAAAGCAATCTTCCATTTTCCTTTACTAGTATTTTTTAACTCATTTCTTTTCTTGAGGCCAGGTCTCAAGTATTCCAGATTGTCCTAGAACTAATGTAGCTAAGGGTAAACTTGAATTCTTGATTCCTCTGCCTCTACATTTGGAGTTCTGGGATTTCTGTGTAACCACTGTACTTGATTTGTTTGGTACTGGGGATAAAATCTAGGGTTTCGTGCAATTTAGGCCAGCCCTCTGCTATGTGAATACAGACTCAGCTGATTCTTCCACTTTTAAATCTCTATTTCAGGCAGTGTTCTCCATCCCAAGTTACTGTTGTGAGTGTCTCCCTAGGTGGCCTTGTCTCCTTGGCTGCACCATAGCACTACTGTGACTTAGCTATCTGGTCACCATCCCATGCTTCCAACTGTAGGGACTGCATCTGGAAGGCAGTCTTGAGCTTGAGGTTGACAGGTCTACATATGACGCCATTCTGTATGCTAGCGAGAGGTCTGGTGGATTCTCTGTTCCCTGGAGAAGACTGCAGGCAGCTTTGCCCACATAAATAGAAAAACTGTTCATGTAAAAGAAGCTGAAGGCACTTAAGTGTTTGTACTCATCCTCACACAATATCAAGTCCTGTGGGGTATGAACCTGGAAGTGTGAACAATAATTTTCTGTCCTTTGTAAACCATAGATCTTAAGGCCACTTTGTAATAGTCCAAGTGTACTGAGACCAAACTCAGCACTAAACATACAGTACTGCTATAGTAATACCTAAAGGCGCAACACGGGAGGCTGAGAGATGGCTCAGAAAAGTGCCTGCCACGTAAGCATGAGATCTGAGTTCAGTCTCCAGAAGCCAGGCAAAATGCTGGTTGTGGTAGTGTGCACTTGAAGTCCCAGTTCTGGGGAGGTGGGAATGCAAATTCCTGTGCTCACTGGCCTACCAGAGTAACCTCCTTTGTGAATTGTAGAGTCCAAGTGAGAGACTGTCTCATAAAAGGGGACAGACATGAATTTCACCTGAAAAACAGCATATGAAGTTGTCTTCTGGCCTACACCTGTACATGCATACACACACACACAGAGAGAGAGAGAGAGAGAGAGAGAGAGAGAGAGAGAGAGAGAGAGAGAGAGAGAGAGAGAGAGAGAGGCAGCTTTGAAACTGGGTGATGAGTCAAGGCTGGCAGATTGGCAGGCGCCAACAGCTGAGAGAAAGCCTCCGCCTCATTAGCCATTGCCTGAATAATCCTGGCGAGGGTGTGTGCAGAACTCTGAATGGTGACAGCCTTTCCTAGTGAGGAAAGTGAGACCACAGACAGAAAGGAGAATCCACCATTGTAAGCTAGAAGGAAGTTGGTGCTTCGTGCAGAGTGGTGAGAAACCTGGCTGAACTGTGTCCGTGGCTGGGGTTTATGGATAGCTGCATTATAGAATAAAGTAGGTGTTTGGGGACAGATGGATCTAAGTGGGGTGTTGAGGGCAGGACATGAATTCCATTGTCTTGTCACTACAAATTGTAAGAAAAGGAAAGAAAAAGTCCAAAGGGGAATTTGTGCTCCACACAAAAGCAGAGCTAGTGTTTGGGCAGTTCTCAGCTGGCAGTGCTGTAAAGAATGGAAAAGTGTGTTCTGGAGATAAACCCAAGGTCGAGGCTGTGCATCGGGGCTGAGTGAGATCAATGTGGGTGGGCAGAAGTCATGCACTTCCACAAGACCATGGAAGAAGAACTTAGAAGACATAATGGAAATCTCTGCATCTGTATTACCTGTCACGAGTCCGCAAGGCTGGGTGCCTGGGGGCAAGGTGACCCCAAAGTTCCACTCCAGTATCCCCACATTCCCTGTTGTCACTCAAGTGGAGCCTCATGTGGAACTCACAGGAAGTACTCAGTGCTGATATCCTATGCCTGGGGTCTCCAACAAGGTGCAGTGGACAGAGGATGCTTCCACTTGGATTTTAAAGGATATTTCTCAAGGCCTCAGGGTCTCAGCCTGGACAAGACCACCACAGAGATCCCTTACTAGTGCAGTATCCAGGAGTACTGTGAGGGCAAAGCTACTGCAGAGAGCCTCCTTAGACTAATGGTGAGGACGAAATGGTGACAGGAACGTGAGGAGCTGGTCACGCTGCATCTGTAGTCAGGAAGTACAGCAAGGTCAAGGCTGCCACACAGCTTGTTTTCTCCTCCTTATTCAGTACAAGACCCCAGGCCCCAGAATGTTACTGATCATGGTTAAGGTGAGTCTTTTCACCTCATGTAAACACCCTCAAAGACATGACTAGAGGTAGAATCTATGGAGATTCTCAGTCCAGTAGGTTGACTGTCAAGATGAGCATGTGTGGTCATATGGGTGATTGTTGATAGGATCGACAGTCTTGCAGAGTCCTCGAGGAGTACTTTCCCTTCTGCCATGTAGGCGACAGCAGGAATACAGCCATCCATAAAGACAACACTTTCTTACACCGGATCTGGTGCTGTGACATTGAACGACATACTTTTCACTTTTATGTAGCTCGTAAGTTGCCCACTCTAAGGTCATAGCAGTTCCAAGTGTACTCAGACATCTGTGTATTCACCTGCTAAGAAAGCAATGGTATGTGAGAAAAAACACTCGGACATGAGTAGAAAGGCAGACACTTGTGTAATTCCTTCTGACCAGCATGTTGGGTGAAGGAGATGATTCTCCAGGCACTTGATGTCAGGACAAGTGTCCTTTCCCAGCGTCTTGGAAATGTTCTGCCTAAGGTTTGCAGGTATCACTGGGAATATAGCTCAGTGGTTACACTTTGTAGCCTATTTTCGTTTCAATTACCTTTATTTTTTATTTCCTTCATAGCTCTTGTTTGAAGATAATGGTTTTGAAAGGTTATAGAGTACACCCAGGTGAAAAAAATGACAGGTTTGGAGGTGGATTTCCTCCTGGAGACTGCTTATATATCACAAGTTCCTGTTCTGTCCACAGCCTTAGTGAAGTGTCAAGGAGTTGTTTGCTTTGCAGCCTTGAACATTTTTATGTGTTATTTTAATGTGTTACTGGCCTAAGTTTCCAGCTATCATCTGATAGTTGAAAGCGAGTTGCTGCTTGGTTTTATGGAAAGGGTGGTGCCTCTGAAGGAAAAAATGCAACGTTTAGCTCTGGGGTCAGATGGGTACTATCTGAGCTGTATATCCCTGCAGGACAAAATGCCACAGCTGAGCAGAGTAATCACCACAACTCAGAGTAACTCCAAACACCTCCAGAAGCAGGCCCAAGAGGAAATCCAGTGAGAGGTGTTTTCCAAGAGGATTTGTTTAGGATCAAGATGCCTGTTTGTCAAAGGAAGGAGAGGAATTCTCTTGCTGGATGTGATGTGTGCTCCAGCTTCACCAGTCCGTGTCTTCTGCATGGAAGGTGCTCAGTCAATAATACTTGGGGTTTCCCTGGCGGAACCTGGTTCCCTGTGTTTGAAGATAGCTGCATTGATGTGGCACGCCATCAGCCTACGGGAATCCAGTTACTAAAGTCAAGAACCTTGTCCTCTATTATACAAAAAGCCATTGTTAGACCTGCCCGTGAACTTCTGACTTTCACTGCCTTGGTTGTATCCACTAATCCGGAATTTTTTTCCTTTCTACTATTTCACAAAAGAATTCATATGCAGTAAGTGGCCGACGTGAAGAGCAGCACGTCAGCCGGAAGCCTCCCATGGCGCTCTCTGGAGAACAGAGTCGCAGATGCAGGATCACTCCAGGCCAGCCCGCACTAACACTTGGCCATTCATGCGTGCGTCACTGGTCCCGCAACCTGTACATTTTCATGGCAGCTCTGCAGGCGTCATGAACAGGCTTCTGTTTCACTAGTAAGTTCCCAGGAGAAAATAGAATATTGTTCATAATACAATGTTTGTTCCAGTAAATTTTCAGAATCCTTCTCTTTCTCCCACCCTGTAGCTTTCTGGCATGCCAATGACTCACACTAACAATGTCTTATATATCAGGTCATCCTGTGACTCTTGGAGGAGAACCAAGATTTAAGAGTAATGGAAATAGAATATTTGAGCTCATTTCTGGATTGTTAAGGCCTAGTCTTTTGCAGCACAATAAAAAACGAGGGTGGTAATTAAATGTTTTGTTAGAGAAATGAGAAACATGCTTTAATCAATATTTCTGATTTTGCAAATGTTTTTCAAATATTATGAATTAATATTGAATAATAATACATTGCTTCAGCTTTGTTGATAGATTTGGGATGGAAGGGTTCAAGAAAGACCCTGAGTTGAGACAAATTGTTACAAACATTCGTTTTCATTGCAAAATTCAAATATTTCACAATATTTAGCACTTCTAGCAACTACAGTCTGTTATGAACCATTGCATTCCCTTATCATATTTAATTATTTCACCTAGAAATTAACTTATTCATGACCCACTATGAGCAAGTCTCCATATCAGGCATCTGAGTCCAATGTCTGTGCTGTTGAACTCAACAAATATATCTGTCATTATTCACTTGGTCCTTTATTTATTATTTAAGAACTAAAAACGTGTAGATAAAAATCCCATTTATTCCTGTTCTTTATTCCCAATAGACTTCATGCTGTGTTATATTTTTACCTGTAGTTTTTGATAACAGTCCTTTTACTTGTTTTGATATATATGAACTTAAAACAACAAGAGGAAAACACTAAAATAAGTTCTTTTCACTTCTTTTTGTAGTTTGTGATGAGAATTCTAGTTTGTTACTCTGGAATGATTAATGAGATTCATATAGCTACATTTAAAACAAACTGGTTACATGGGCATTAAACCATCCTGTAGGTGTATGGGACTAATTTATGTTCTTCTCTTTGCAATCCCGTGTGCCTAAGGCTAAAGCCCGGGGTGTACTCTGAATCATTAAGAATATGTTTCCCTAAGAGGGATGACATGGGCAGGTATTTAATTTGGAAAACCTGCAGTGGGTGAGGAGATACCTTGGTGGGGTAAAAGCTGTCTATGCATGTGGACTATAGAAGCCACATAAATCTGGGGGTGGTTGCACATGTCTACAATCCCAATGTTCCTACTATGTGATGACAGTCAGACACAGCAAAATCCCTAGGAGCTCCTGGGCCTATCAGTCTGGTGTATGCAGCAGTCAATATCCACAGGATATTAAAAAAAAAACACACACACACACAAGATTCTGTATCAAACAAGGTGAAATGTGAATGCCTATACCTCACTTCATCTTCTTACCTACACACATTCCATGGCATCTGTATACCTGCACTCTCACAGATACAAGCACACCTATCACACACACACACACACACACACACACACACACCACACAGGAAAAGAAAACTCAAGAGTTTCAAAAACAACAGATTGAATGTGGCCATGGCTGTAAACAAAAGAACAAAGAGAAACTTCTAATGGTGACCTAAGCCCAGTAGTGTTTCTGAATAATGGAAGTAGCCATTTGCCTGGGAATTAAGGATGTTTATTTAAGTATTTAAAATTCACAATACACACAAGTAACTCAAAATTTATTATAGATATCAAAGTAAGAGTAGCTGAAACAGTGAAGGGCCCAAGAAAAGAAGGCATTGTGAATTGAGTTAGTTGCTTAACTCACCTTGAGTTAAGTAAGTTCATGTGATACTGAAGAACAGGCAACAAAGGAAAAAAAAAATAGGAAAAATCATATATATATTTTTTAAGTTTATGGTTCACAGGCTATCATCAAACAAGTAAAAAGAACCTAGAATGATGACTGTTGTAATCACTTTTCTTTTGCTGTGATAAAAATACTCTGACCAAGAATAATTTAGGGGAGGAAAGAGTGCATTTGTCTTACGATCAATAGTCTAGCCACTCAGTGCAGAGGGCATTCACTGCATGAACTCAAGCGGATGCTTCAGGTAGAAACCATGAAAGAGCATTGCTCGCTGGCTCACTCTCTGACTCATGCTTAGCAAGGTTTCTAATACAGTCCAAGATCACCAAACGAGGGATGGTCCCATTCACATTAGACAGGGCTAGCCTATATCAATTAATCAAACAAATACATTAAAGCACGTTAGTCCTTGTTAGCTAGCAGAGAAATTCACACAAAAGACCCAGTGAGTTGCTGCTACACTTTAAAGAGGCTGGGCTGAAATAACGGAGAGACAGTCACAGTGCTGGCCAGAATGCAGAGGAACTAGAAATGGTGTCTGCTCTTCATCAACCTGTAAATGGTGCTATTGCATGGAAAAAAAAAAAAAAAACTGTCCAGACATTTCTCACATGGTTAAAAGTAGTTACTGTCTGACCCAGGAATTTCTTTCTCGTGGAAAAAAAAGTGTCTCAGCTAAAAGAAGAGAAAATGAAAACGTGTCCATGTGCAATGCATTGTTCTGGTGTTACCATGGCATTCTTAGTTACAGCCCCATGGTAGAAGCGGTCCAGGTTTAACTAGACAATGAGTGGGCACATACTCATATATTATATTATTCAGAATGAACAAGCAATACAGACACAGACTGCGAGAGACTTAAGCCTATTATTCCATTTATATGGAATGTTCGGAAGAGAAACTACACTGCTGAGCAGCAAGGCTAGAGCTGAGAGAATAGAAAGCAGATGGGGGGGTGGGTGGCATTGGTGGGATATTTCTATGGAGAGTGATGGAAATGAACTGAAATTGATTACAATGATGGGCACACAGCTCTGTGAATAAACCAAAAACGTTGACCAGCATGGTTTATTTATTTGTTTTTGTACTTCTTGGAAGCAGGGTCTTGCTCTGGAACCAGGCTACATCGTGAGTTCAAGGTCAGCATAGATGTGGGCTCTTTCAATGAAAGATGATGTCCAAGCTGCTCAGGAGGTTGAGACAAGGGATTTACAAAATCAAAACCAGTCTGGACGACAGTGTGAGCTCAAGGATATCCTGGGCAACCAAATGAGACTCTGCTTTAAATAAATAATAAATAATAAAACAAATGAAATAAAAATGAAGTAGTATTGAGACTGAGCTTGGTAACAGCACATTTGCCTAGCATACATGAGGAAGGCTTAAAACATTAGTAAAAAAATGACCAACCTGTTTCCCACAAGCAGCAAGGTCCATTATCCCAAGATCCTCCATTCTCGATAATGTGACTGTTTTTTATTACTGTAGTTTATTGCTGAAACTGACTTAGCTGATGTTTATAACTGGCTACTTGGAATGTCCTAGCCTTTACCATGACCTCTGTGGAACTGCTCAATTGGCAGCTCACTGTTTTATTTTTTTCAAAGTAATGTACCAACAAGATAAGAATGATCAACTTAAATATTTATTTGAATTCTCTTCAAAATAATTCCTTTTAAGATTCAAACCTAAAAAACACCATGTATGGGACAAGTGAAGACACACTGCTTTCATGCCAAGTGACCAGAGCAGAGGGCATAGGGCATGGGTCCTGACTGCTGTCCTGGATGTGCCAGAGTGTCTTTGAGGCTTTGATGTGCATCCATATCCAGCCATTTATATACATGTATGTGCATATACATGTGCATTTATATCATCTCTATCATATATATCTATCTCTATATCATCTATACCTATCAAATCTACACCTGCACATCAGTGGTTAACAGGACCACCACAACTGTTTATCACTTAGAATGAAGAGTTTATGATGGCTTTTGATGGATAGTTTTCAGTAGAGAGGATATAACTGCTACCAGGATCTGGGGATGTGTGTTAGTGGGTTAACTGCTTGTTTAACACATATCATACCCAGGTTTCCATCTCCAGTGCTACAGAAGCTAGGTATGGTGGTAGACATTTATAAGCCTAACACTCTCTTGAGAGGTGGAGGCAGGAGGATCAGAAACTCAAGGTTATCTTTGGCTATATATTGAGTTAGAGGCCGGTATGGGTAACATGCGACACTGTCTTCTTTTTCATATCCCTAATTTATGTTAGAATCTAGAGCTTTTGTATATAATATTGTAGGACTTCTTGATCTGGAAATTAACTTTTGCAATTAAATGACAGATTATACTTTGAAATATTGTGCAGGGAGAAAGTTCAAGAAATACTTATGTAAATTTGTAAATTATATTTAAAATCCCATCATCTTCTTTAGAGCCTGCATCACCACACCCTGCAGCAAAAGCTTGTGTTAGAAATTAAACAAAAAATGGTAGTGCCAGATGCCCTTACAAAGTGTAGCCTATTGAAGACAACTTTAGCTTCCACACAGGAAGTACCTGCTCTGTCATGCACTCTGCTCCTTGCCCTCTCAGAAACCAGCAATAGCTTTGTAGAAGGCAATGCCCTGCAGCTGCCTAACCTCCTTCAGTGAAGCAATTTCTTCTGCTTCTGTTTTACTTCATTGTTTGTGCTGGAGGAAGAATATTCTTACTTCTTATATTCTTCCTTTCCTTTTTCTTTATAGACTGAAGTAAAATACACTCCTTTTCTGACTGTTTTACAGTGAAACTGTTGTTTATGACCAACATTAAGAAAATAAGTAACTAAATGCATTCTAGTAGGATCTAGGGTCTGCGGGAAAGATTCAGTACACGAATAGCCAAAATTTTACAGGATTGTTGCTATTTTGCATTGGGACTTTTTGTGCTTGGCAACAATCTGTAGCCATGCTTTTAACACTACAAATTCTCCACCGTTTGTGTTGTTAATGGATTGTAAAACTCAGGGGAATTCTCATGTGAATTTCTGTAATATTTGCAAAATGGAAGAACTACAGAATTCTTAAAGTTCCTCATAACTGCTACTGTGCCCTTCCTAATGAAGGGCCCCCTCCCCAGAAAAGTGGGCTTCTTACATACACAGAGCCAAGAGTTTGGAAACAGAAAGCATGCATTTCCCTTGCAGGTGCCTGTAAATAATAAGAAGGCAACTTGGGTGTACACTGCTTGGTTCCTGGACATGTGATTTCTGTCTCCTGCACGTACATATACAATACACATTGCATAAGCCATGGTGATTTATAATTAACATTATATCTGCAAGACAGTACCCTGTCTTTTGGGCTCCCAGTAAGATTCCCCACTTTCACTTGTAGGTGGCTCCCCAGCAATTCATTTGTATCTGTGGCTTTTGGATAAGACTGTGCGATGTAAGACTCATGGAACCCCAAAGACATACCTACACTTGCATTTCTGGTTTAAGGTAGGTCATCTGACATGAAACCAAGTAGAGTGACAGCCATCTAAGATCTGAGTTAGCTCACACCTTGTGAGTAAGGAAGAAAAATCCATGCTCGGAATACATATTGACTCTGACCAAAATTAATCACTATTCCTTCCTGCGTGAAAGAGATACGTATGTAACTGGTCATTCTCAAGTAACAATGCCTTTAGTGGATGCTGGCATCCATTATTATGACTAGAAACCTGGTTATTGGTCATTCACTGGGTCATTTTTGGTGACTGGGATTTGTGCTACCATCAAGACTACGTTCCTGCACCGATGGCACCTCTCTTTATGTGTTAGTTGTATCATACCGAGGTGACTGAAAAGAATTGATGTCTCAGTCTTCTGCCGAGGCAATTCCAGTTTTCTCCAATCATATACCATAACCACTGCTTTTTCTAGTCTTCCACAATCACATACTATGCAATTCTAAACCAGTATGTTGGCAATGTCCCCTTGGTTCCTCTCACAGTGATAAAATATCACACCATGGGAACATACTCTATATTCATAAACCCTGATATCTCCCGCTTCATGTTCTTCTATATCTGTAATAAAGCATCTTCAAACACCAAGACAGTGTGGGTAGGAAATCTTGAGGGAGACACATTCATCCAGTAAAGCACCTCATTTGAGGTTTATGTGTGACTTATAAATAAGAGGTGAGGGCTGTGCTTTAGCTAGAAGCCAGGCTCAGTTCCTCAGACTCAACAGGCTCATGGGAATGTTGTAGTTTGAGGTTATAAGCTATATATGTCTGGGTGCTCCAGCCCTAAATCTCAGAGCCTTGCTAATTGCCTTTGGGCACTAACAGCAGCAAATGGCAGCTGACTAGGCTGAAGCTTTCTTACTCATTAATTTCAGTCCTCAGCTAGATTTTCTGCTCTGATGCCTTCCAGCTATAGGGAGTAACAGCAAGGAAATCCTCTGGCTTTTTCATTTTCCCTGAATTAGTAATTAATAGCTTCATGTCTAACATTCTCTCTTCTAACATTCTATTGGTGCAGAGCAAGAGCTACCAGAACCTCCAAAGTCCTTCTATTTATTATTTCCTTCCCCATGTAAACATTTCAGTGTCAGCACATCTTTCCATTAGCATTCCTTCTCAGTGAAGGTTTACATTACTGCAAGTTGAAAGACATGGCCGCTACTGCACAACGTCAGTTAGCCATGTGTCATCATCTATCTTGGACAGTACAGTTCTTATTGCCAGGCTGCTGGGCCCCACATGGTGTTTTGGATCCTGTGTTCTAGGATCAAGTCTGAAATTGGCAGGCAGAATGGAGAGTTAATTGCTATATGGGTGCTGAAATGTGCTACCTGCTATGGGTGTGATCTGAGGCATATGCTACTCTCTCTACACCATTGTCTGTTGGCAGCTCAAGATGGCATGTCTTACCATGTTCAGAAAGAGCCAATTCCCCCAGAGTTATGGTTTGTTTCCAGAGACAGCCTGCATTGAATGACTGGTCCATGCAGAAATGGTAAAGTATTAGCTTAAGACATTTGTGAAGGGTGTTCTGGCTCTGAGAGTTAGCTACAAGTTTGGACCGAGCTTTGGTTGCAATTATGTACTAGGACAATGTTTTTCCATCGGTTCTCACAAGGTGTTGCTTTAGGAGAACACCATTCCTTAGCATATGCCCAGAATATTCTCTGCCCCACCACAGAGATAATGGCACATTCATGTTTACTACTGCACTATTCACATTAGCCAGGAAACAGAACCATCCTACATTTCCATCAATGAAGGAATAATAAAAATGCAGTAAGAGATACAGAAGGACTTTATAGAATTATATAGAAATAGTGAATTATAGAGAAGAATGAAATCATGGCATTTTTAGGAAAATGAGTGGAGCTTGAAAGCATCATATTAAGTGAAATAAGCCAGATTCAGAAAGACAGATGGCATGTGGTTTCTTAGTGGAGTCTACATTTAATTATGTATATGCATGTATGTATGTGTGTGAGGTATGTTCCATAAAACCAGAAAGGGGACCACTGAAGGGGGAAAGAGAAGTTTAGGCAGATGAGATGAAGGTAAAGAACTAGGGGGAAATAGAATATATATGACATGAAAGCAGAACGAAGGCTGTTGGGGGAGGAGCAGCATGTGAGGAGGGGAGCAGAGGAGGGGGTGGAGGCTCAACAGAAATTCTAAGGAGGAAACCCATTGCTTTGTATGCTAATTTAAAAAATAAATTAAAATGTTTGTAGGCAAGTCTACCTCTTATTACTACCTAACTAAGATACATGCTTTAAACTGAATGGGAAGCTCCCTGGAGAAATGTCCCACAAAGAAGGCAGAACTGAGTTAAGGATAGGTTGGCTTTCACTGTGGTTATATGTGTTTAGGGGCTTTGGAGGTCAGATTTTCCCTCAGCATTTCTTGAAGATGCAGTGAGGGGTTGGGTTAGTGATCAGGTGTAGAAAAGGTGCTGAGGTAAACTACAGTCTATACTGTGGCTGTATGAACAGTTCTTTATTAAAATATTGAAATTAATATAAACCAGAGATCATTATAAACACAGCTGGGTATCAAGTTTTCTTGTGAAAAATGTCATTACTTGGCTCTGACTTGATTTATGAGCCAAGTGTGATGATTACTGTGAGGTAGCAAATTGTGCTTGGCTGCAATACCAAGATACATGGTCAACACTAGTCTAGATGGCTTGGCCACATTGCCAAGATGTGTGGTCAAACACAAGTCTAGATATGGAACAGAAACGACTTTTAAAATGAGACTTGCGAGATTAAAATATATCTTGGTGGGTAAAATGTTTGTTTCTTAATCATCAGGACCTGGGTTTAGTCCCCAGGTACCACATTTTAAAATAAGTGGAACATAATAGCCTATGTGTAGCCTTGGGGGGCGGGGTGAGGGCAGAAAGAAGGATCCCTGTGGCTTCCCAAACAGCCTAACTTGATTGACCAAGTCCAGACCTGAGAGGACTTCTTGAAGCAGAGCAAGACAAATGGCTCCTGAGGCTGGTCCACACACACACACACACGAACTTCTGTGCACACAGGTACACACACACATACACACCCACCACACATGACTCAAATTTAAACCACCAGACTTCGGTAAGAATGTCCTCCCTATTATGACAGGCCTCCCTCCTATAGTCAGGAGGAAACCATGAGAGAGAAAGATTGATCTTCATTAAAGGAGACATTGGCTTACAGACCCCAACTAGAGATGAATTTGTCCCTTGTCTGATCTTCTTCAGCCTGCTGGGATACCCCGCTAAGTTTTGACTTGCCAGTCTTGTGCACTGGGCCATAATGCATTTATGTGATGTTTGCCCCCCCCTCTCTCTCTTCTTTCCTCCCTCCCTCACCCCACATCATTGGTTTGTCTTCTCTAGAAAACATAAGTAATTGTATTTAATACTACATCAACTGAAATGTGAAACAGAACCACCTTATTTAATATACACGAGCTCACACACAGATATTTTACCATAAGGCTAAAACATAAGTAACAAATCTTTCTAAAGACAGGAAGGAGTAGATTTTTTTCCTCAACATATATTTTGAAACAGAATACTGAATATTTTCAAAGAGACCTCTTATATAATATTCATATTCAATCAGTACCAAACTTGAAATGATCAAAAATTTTAAAACAGGAATATCTAGTAATAATTCAACTTTTAAAAATTATCTGTCACTCATAGGTTAAAAAATTAAATAAGATCAGAAATTTTATCAGTACTGAAAGTTGTAGGTTGGATTCAATGAAAAATTTAGAACGGACATAGCACAAATTATACAGTGGTTAACTTTAATACCAGACTATATATTACCAAAATAATTATTTATAAACCAGCATATAAAGTTGAAAAGGTTCTAATACCCAGCACTATGCAAGAAATGGGTGGGAAATGTAGAAAACAATACAAGGAAAATGTTGAGAGTCTAGAAATTCTAACACACAGTAAGTTGAGTAGAAGAGAAGGGGACCGAGATAGGAGGATTTGTGAGGAGATTTTCTGGCACTGGTGACATGGGACGAACAGGTGCAAGTCAAGAAGAACAAAAACAATGCATAGCTAGGAAAAGGCTGTAAAGCTGGATAAACAAAGAAAAATGAGCTAGCTAGAAAGAAACAGAGGGCAGGGTGCTTTAGCTACAACTGAGCAACCCTCAAGCTGGACCCTGCTTGCTTTTTATCTCTTTTCTTCCCTTTGTTTCCTTTTCTTTCTTCTCCTTCCCTTCCTCCCTTCCTTCCTCATGTCTTCCCTCCCCCTCTCTCTCTTCCTCCCTCTCTCTTCTTCCCTTCCTCCCTCTCTTCTATCTTTCTTCTCTTTCCTTCCTTTCTCTCTACCTCTTTATTTTTTCCTTCTCTCTTTTCTTTCTATTTTTTTTCTGGCAAACAGGATTTCCAACTACATCCAGGGTGGCCTGAAACTCACTCCAGGCTGCCATTTCTCTTGTCTCAGCCTCTCAAATGCTAGTATTTCAGGCACAAATTACTACATCTGATTGGTAACTGCTTCTTATATCCTTTATTTTTATTTATGTGTGCATGGGTAGGGTCTGTGTTCTGGACAAGTGCGCATGAGTAAGGGTGCCCCCCAGAGGCCAGGAAAAGCAGTCTGATCCCTGGAGCTGGAGCTACAGGCTGATCCGGGCCACCTGAGGTAAGTGCTTAGCACTAAATGCAGGTCATCTGAAAGAGTGCTCTGTAGTGTTGTGCCATCTTTCCACCCTCTTGGAAGCCCAACCTTAACCTGGAAGCTTAAGATTTCTTAGCAGAAACAATGGAAATTAAAAAAAAAAAAAAAACCATATGTTGTAGAGATATAAGAAAGTGTCAGATACCTTCCTACCAAAACACAGAGATAAAATACTAAAAGATGGGTTCAGGAAGGCTTTTAGGTAAAGAGAAAGGAGTGTTTTGAGCACAGAGGAATAAGTTAAGGGTGGCTGTGCAGGAATATCTAAATGTGTATCATTTTTGATAAGAAAATTTTGTCTTACACTGTGTGGGGTGTAGCTAATGGTGGGGCATGTGCTTAGCTGGCACAGGGCCTAAATCTGGTTCTTGGTTCCACGGAAAAGGAAACAGAGATCGGGGAAGGGAAGAAACAATGGTTTATATTGTTGACAGTGCAGAAAGAATAAAAACCTATGATAACAATAGGATGAAATTCCAGAGACAGCAAATACAGCTGAAGTGTTTGGATGCTTTTGACTGTGGGTAAACATTGGTTCACAAGGGCATACTTATGATGTCTGAAGAAGCTCTGAAAGCTAAAGTACTAAAATAGAAGACACTCACATCCAGGGAGCTATTGAGGAAACATTTAGCAGAATTAAAAATCTTGAATCTAAAAGGATGTAATTCAAGAGAGCAAAAGAATCCAGTCATGTTGAAGTTCAGAGAAGAGTTGATTGACATGCAAAGTAGAAATTAGGAATGGCCATAAAATGGCATGGCCTAACATAGATTTTAAATATAAAGTGGGTCTTAAGGAACACTTATGTTGGTTTAATAGGGTATTTCTAACAATAAAAGATCAGCCATAAGATACAGCATTCACATTGATATGCTCTCAATTATATAAAGATAGAGCACAAAAATCAGAGCATTTCAGAAATAAAAATAGGACAAATCCGCACCATCAGATCCTTTAATTCATATCTCTTAGGAAATGATAACTCAAGTAAACCTGAAATTACACAAAAGGTCTGAAAAATTCGACTTACGAAGACCTGCAAGAGGGGCCCAGCTAGAGGCTAGCAGCGGAAGGTACTTGGCGTCAAGCCTGACAACCTGAGTTCAATTCCTAGAACCCATATAGTGGAAGGACAGAACCTGGATCACACACGATCTCTTCTCTAAGTGTCTGAAAGCAGTTGCCTGGTGCTCTGCCACTTTGTAAATCATGACTCCCGGCAGCAGAGGAAGTCTTTTTTCCTGCTTGTGAAGCTAAAATCCTCCCATTAATCTCCAATGCTCATCTTGAGCATGATCTCAGTTCCTCTGCCACTTCCTAACAGTGGCCGACAAGTCAGTCTCTGTCTGAACGTTTCTTTAAGCTTTCCCGCATTATCCTTTCTGGCCCTTGTATTTAAGATGCAAGCTGCCCATGTGCTATAACAGGGCCAGGAAACAACGTGGTCAGGCTGTATCTCAGAGTCCAGAGCAAGCTCCTTGAGTGTCAGGAGCCGTGCAACCTTAGTCTCCAATCAGCATATGACTATCCGTTCAGTGGGGTTCCTCAGGGCAAGGCACCCATGAAAATAGGTTCTCACTTGGCAAGGACTAGTGTCCACGATCAGTGTAGGAATTTGCAGAACTGTGCAACTTGCAAGCTCTTTTCTCTCTCTTTACATTGTTAATTCTTTGGGCAGCTTTTAGTTTTACTTTGTCAGTCACACTTGCAACCGCTGTAATTTGCGTGAGAATTCTGCTCTTTTCTCGAATATTTTCCCCTAACTTTCAGCAGGGGGCTAATGCTTCTCAAATCTCTTATCTGGAATTACGAACCACAGCTCCTAATCCTGGGAACTTTTCTGACTCAATAGAGACAGTTAGGTACCTGTGAGAAAACAACACGTGGAACATTAGCCATGTCTCAGTTATCTGGAAGGGGCAGTAAGGCATGCATACATAGAATGGGAGAAAAGTCTCCGGAATACACAGTGCCAACCACTGAGAATGAGTTCCCTGGGCACCAAGCATATAGAATCAATGATAGGATCTAGTATGATCCAACGGAGGAAAATGCAACGGAAAATATGGGATGGAGAGACCCATCTTTGCCACACACAGGAGTTTATGTTGGTGGGAGAAGTATGGGACAGTAAGATGGGAAAGAGTGCCTTTTACAGAGAGATCGAGACATGGGACCCTCCTGTGAAAAAGGGAACTGTAGAAAAGCATATCTTGTAGACATGGAAGAACTGTTTGAGTTTGAACACAGTTGTCCTTGAGGCATTGTGTGCCCATGTCTATTACTTTATAACTTTGTAACCACAGAGCTGCCAGCTGATGGAGGTGCCTGGCTCAATATTTAGTTAAACCTGCGAAAATGCTGAACTCTATGTCTAGAATAAGGTTATGTAGGGGCAGGAAAGTGTATTTGGGGAAGCATAAATGGAAACAATGGAGGCTTTCAACTGATTATGATGTATTTCTTAAAATATGATATATTTCTTAAAAGTCAAAAGTAGGAGCCAATAATAAAGCTGTTCATGTAACCTTGGTAAGAAAACCTCTGTTAAGTATAAATAAAGGCCACTTGAGCTATTTGAGGATATTTGAATGTAATCCACCTGGCAGTCAGATTTCTTCTTTGTGCTGATGCCCATTGCCCATTTTAGAACCTGAACCTGAGCCAGAACTTGAGTTTCTTTCTGACTTATATTTTCCCACAATAACTCATCTTTGTGGGTCTATAGGAAGACTTTGTCATTTAAAAATACACTTTCTTTGGCTTAGGATATAGTACAGTGTGCAGAGTTATTGACTAGTATGCACAAAGGAAGCCCCAGACTGCATCCAAAGAAGTGAATAAACCAAGCATGGTGGTTTCTGCTTGAAATCCCAACACTCCAGAGACAAAGACTGGAAAATTAGGAGTCAAAGGTCATCCTTGGATAAATGAAACCCCATCTTAAAAATTAAATAAATGGGTGAATAAATAAACAAACAGTTCTCTGTGTTGTCTTTGTCTGGTTTATGTTGGACAACATGATTCATAGCCACATCCCATGTGGTATGAGTGTGTGTGTGTGTGTGTGTGTGTGTGTGTGTGTGTTACTGAGACACCACTTTGTTCATTCTCAAAGACAAAGTCTGGTTTTTATTATTCTCTGAAAAATTCTACTTTCAACAAATGACTTAAATTGGTGATTCTTTGTAGTGCAGAGATAAAGTCCATAAAATTTCTATAAACCTTGGGCAGCTCCTTTCAAAGCACTGCTTGAATTTGGGGTAGACATAAATATGTAATCCAAATAGTTATTTTTAGAGTGAAGGGAAAGGGGAAAGAATGAGAGACTGAAGGGGAAGGAAACAGAAAGAGAGAGAGAGTGCACGAGAGAGAGGAAGGGAGGGAGAGAAAACACAAGAAACACTATGCTTTTGCTTCAACTCCTTTTCAAAGAGGAAAATAGGTTTTAAGAGACACATAAGAAATCATTCCTGTAGCCTACAGCTGTAATTTTGGATCCTCTTTGCTTTAACATTTCCACTTGAGAAACACAGACTTTAGGTAAAAAAGACAGGCTCCTATGAGGTCGTGCAGTGTGAGATGTTCCTATTTAGACAGGCAAATCAAACTGGATTTCACTGGTAGGCATGTTTCCCAGCCATGGAGCCAAGAGAAGAAGTGCAGGCAAGCTGGCTTATTCTCAGAAGAGTTCCCTTTGTCTTGGATTCTGTTTTTCTTATGCCTTAGAAATGTCTTCCTTGGTGATGATGGCTTTTAGTGTAAGTATATCTCAGCACAAAGACCACTAGAATCACTTGTAAGCAAAAGCTATTGGCATTGGAGAAAAGAGAAAGGTAACATCAGACTGCTTTTGCCAGCATCTGTTTGCTTTTGTGTCGAAAGAGAGAGCTCAAGAGAGTGTCCACCTCTAATTCTCACATAAAAGCCCTGACCCGTTCCAGGGGACCCATGGCATCTGCCTCCTGGCATCATGCACCAAGTGCACTCTGGTCTTTTCCTGACTCTTTCTTCGTTACTTTTACTTCTCTCACGTTCTCTTTTCCTCCTTGCCCAAACTGCACGTAGCTCTGCAGAATTGATGCTGTGCTCTTGGCCTCTTTGAGAGTTTTCATGCAGAGCTGACCTGTACCAGGAGCTTCAGGAGCAGGGTTTAGAATCAGGTCCTTGTTCTTGCCTTTGCTGAAAGTGCAAGGCCAGTCTCCCAGTTGGTTGCCCTTTTTCCAGGCATAGAGAAGCGTGGGTTGGACACAGAAGCCAGTAGTTGAACACCAGCATGAATTCAGCAGAACTTTGAGGCAAAGGCCAGCCATTGGACAAAATAAGAAACTTGTGTTTGCCTCTTCCTGTCCTTTTTGCTCTAAAATTTTTATTCAATGTTGTCATCTAAAACACTTGTGCAGTCATTACAAAAATATTCACCCCCGAATAATCTCATCTTTTTTATTTATATTTTATATAATATATAATATTAATATTTTTACATTTATATTTTAATTTATATTAGGCCATGTTCATAGCTACCTTGGAAAATGTGTGGTCCCAAGCCACATGTGAGAGGATGTTCTAGCTCTATCCCAGGTGTTCCAGATAGTCTTACTGCTGTGGGTCAGCCAGCCATGCCACTGCTCAGATCCTTAAAGCTGTACCTTAAGATAACAGTGCTGTCAGGCTCCAGAACTGTCTATGTATCCCTCCACCCCTAAACCTTTAGTGCAGTTTGAGCCCTTCCATAATCAGAAGTGTTTCAGAATTCCAGTTCCAGTCTCAGATCTGGCCTTGTTTGCATATACATAATGAAGTAACTCAGGAAGGATTCGACATCGAAACTCATAGCTTAGGTGTGTTTCAGGTATACCTCATACACAGAGCCTGGGAGGAATTTTATAGGATATGCTTGATAATTCTGTGCACAAGGCAAAGATTGTGTCAATTTAGCCATCAGAGTAATCTCCAAGAGAAGAGCCTATTGCTTGCCATCATGATATATAGGTCACTAACAAACAGCTATTTAGTCAAAATGATTTCACAATAGAGTACTTAACAGTGGAGAACAGCATACCCCAACAGTACACTGAGAATCATGGTCAGTGTATCTAAGCAACCCATCCAATGAGTAAGAACAAACAGCAACAACACAGAACCTTCCTCTCTATCTCAGATGCTGGGATTCGATTGACAAGTTGCTGTTCACAGTATTTAATTTAGATTTGTTTGTTTTGAGGAGAAGCATTAGAGAGGTAGTTGAGGGGTCAGGAAGTGATTTCTCCAGGGATGAGGAAGCATTCTGCTGGGTGGCTTTTGAAAATATTTCCCCAGAGTTGTTTTTGTCTTAGTATCTCTCTTGGATTCCATAAACTGACTGGACATCTTAAACAGCCTTGGATACATGCTTCTCTGGTCTTCACATGTTTTGTACCACATTGTGATTGATATTTTTTTCACAGTGTCAACAGTGTTATTGTGATGGTCTCCGTTACCATGATTGTCTTTATCCTGAACCATCCCCGTCCATAAACTACACCTGATTTCATTTTTAGAAGTGGTTTCTCCCTTAATAAACTATGTTTCTGCCACTAACACTTGCCTCTCTTCTAATCCCTTGTCCTGAGACAGAAGGTGGTAGAAATTCAGTGGATGCCCTCTGATCCAGATCCACATCTGTAACAATAGTCTAAACTACTGGAAAAGAGTTCCAACTGGAAAAGTAAAGTCTTACAGCAGTCATCCATTCCTGCATCTCCTTGAGTACCAGTTACCACATGTGAGCAAGAGTGGCTAGGATAGACCTGGAAGCAGGAGCTGCTGGTACAGATGTTTGTAAATCTACTCATAAAGATATTTTTGGCACTCCCTGCCTTTTTGTTGGCACAGCACTGAGCTCATAAGAAATTCACTTTTTGGAAATGACTAGAGTATAGCTTTTGTCTATCATAGCTGATTTGCAATGATGTGTGGTGGTAAAATTAGCACCCCCCAGTCCAATCACTTTATTCAAGACCCTTGCTTGGTTCTTATAGGTTGTTGGGTTGACTGTAGACAGTGTATTTCAGAGACAAGGACACTGAAACAATGCTTAGCCAACACTGCAGCTTTGTTCTGGCATGAAGTTTCATCAGCATTGACTGAGATGAGAAAGTTGCCATGGGTTTTCTTTTCTCTGCTGCTTTATCTGCAGCAAATGCTTTATCTTCAGCTCTTTAACGGTGTAACAACGACTAGGAAAGTGGCCCACTTGGTAAAGCACTTGCCATTTAAACATGAGTACCTCAATTTGGATCCCAGCATCCATATAAAACAGTTGGGCATGATAGTACCTTCCAGTAATCCTGTACTGAGACGGTAGGGACATGAGAATTCCCAAAAGTCCTCTGCCAGCAAGTCTAGCTGAATTGGTGAGCTCCAGGTTCAGTGAGGGGTTCTATCTCAAAAAAAATAAAGTGGAGAGTTATTAAGGAAAATGCCGGAGATTTACCTCTGGCCACATGCACATATATTCCCTCACACGGGTGCGCATGTGTGTGCACACACATACAAACACACATACACACACACATGCACATATATACATACAAATTTAATGCCTTGATTTTTAATTTTTTTCTGTTATTTTCTGATAGTACAATTCATATTTCCCATCAGTTTTTGCTTTTCATACTAGTACTTGTTTTATTTCTTGATCCACATGCTGAATTCATTTCTTCTGATGACTTCCTTGTTTCATAATACAATCCAGACATTCCCTTCTGACCTCATTAAGGATTTTTCTGTCATTGTCTTTTTTCCACACTTTAAACACATAATATCAACTACTTATCTTTCTGTTTCCTGAGGTCCTACATGGTGACTGAGCACCATATTATTCTGTAAGATGAGTTTCACACACCATTTAAAATATCCTATATTTGTTCTAACAACGTTATTTTCTCTACATGGACAAATATTTCCTACTCAGTGATGTTCCCAGGTTCACCTGAAGCCCTATCTCCCAACTTCTTTTTTAACATGTTCAGTACATAAGAGAATATGAAAAGAAAGAAGGGAAGGAAGGAAGGAAGGAAGGAAGGAAGGAAGGAAGGAAGGAAGGAAGGAAGAGACAGTAAGTAATGCCCTAGGCATGGTCTATATGGATTCTGCTTTGCCCTTGTCGCAGGCAACCGGTCCATGGTCTATTTTATTGCCTTTTCTGTGTGTGTTCCTAGGTGGAGGATTCTAGTATTACACAAGAAGGCATATCACAGCTGCTGGGTATGTCTTGCAATGTCCCTCTTACACTGTAGACACTAACCTGTGACCTATTCCATGAGGTTGGATGTGGAAACTTGCATGAATAACAGCTCGTTCCTTTGGGGACATTTATGAAGCCCTTTAGGTTTCTGTTCTTGTTTAACAAGTCTCTACTTGGGCAGTGGAAACCTTGTGATTTACTACTTTTAAAAAAATCACAGCTCAGATTGTGGAGTTTCCATGATAGTGTGTGTGTGTATGTATGCATAAATAAACTTAGCTAATAGGGTCATTTCCCATCACCTATTAAACTGGATGTAAATAAAAGGCTTCCTGGTTTGTGGGAAAGCATTAACAGAACAGAGAATGACTTGTTTTACCTCAATGCATTTGAAATGTTGTTAAACACTGAGAGTTCCCCGTATTTCCTATCTTGCTTTGAATTTATGTCATTTATCTTCAATTGCCTAAACTTGGTTTCTGTAGAAGGCATCAGCTGTGGGGACTGAACAGTGATTTTTTTTTTCTTATTTCTTTTGGTTGGGTAGGATCTCATGTATCTCAATCTGGTCTCAGGTTCTATAGATGGAGTTTCTTTGTGTCTCAGCAACTGCTACCAAATAACCACACAGAAATTTCTTATTAATTATAAATGGGCTTGTTAATAGATAGTCCTTATAATTTAAATCAACCTATTTCTATTAAACTACATTTTGCCAAATGCTGTTACCTCTCTTTCATCTTGCACCTCCCGTTTCTTCTCTATGTCTGACTGGCGACTCCTCCCACTCTACCCTTCTTATTTCCAGTATCTTTAATTTGGTTAACCAACCTAACCATATCCTGTCCAGCTATTGGCCAGTCAGTTTCTTTACTAAACAAATCACAGCAACCTATATTCACACCATGTAAAGGAATAGTCTGCATTTCCCCCTTTTTTGTCTAATTAAAAAAGTTGGTTTTAACTTTAACATAGTAAAATAATATGCAACAAAATAGTTTTCAAATAATAATTACAGTTAAAATATCCAGTTTATTTGCATTTGTCAAATTTAGAGGAAATATTTTTTAATTGTCTTATCTTCGTGAGTCTAAAGTTCTATGTCTCATTTACCTTTTTATCATAACTAAGGAAAACTTTAAGTCTAATTACTTAATCTTTAACAGGAGAGTGTAATGTGACCTAATGACAGAAATATCTAGCTGCCTGGACAATCACCCAAAGTTCATCAGTGAGGTTGGACACCCATCTTTGGCCTTCAGGCCTAATATACATCTGACAGACATTTTTGAAAAATAGAGAATTTTGAAGAACTGTCCTACCTTGTCTTGGCAGTCACTTTTTATTCTGCATCCTGCCTGTCCAGTTTGGACAATATACTGTCAAAAATTGAGGCAAAGCAGTTTCTTTGCCCAAATGGCTAGCTTTTGCCATAAAAAAAAAAAAACCTCCATATCGAAACTTTTCGAAGTCCATCATCTTCTTTTGAAGTAAATTGATGCTGTCAGGAGCAGATGTGTCTCACTGTCATGAAAAGCCTTTGGTTATTAAATATATTACATGCCATATTCTATAGGTCTTTGAAATGTTTGAAGACCATCTATGTATCTAAATATATCTGTGTATGACTTTGAAGATGCATTATAGATGACTATTAATCTGTATTTCTTTCTTTCTTCTCTTTCTTCCTTCTTTTTTTTTTTGTGTTCTTCAAGATAGGATTTCTCTGTGTAGTTTTGGAGCCTGTCCTAGAACAATTAGGCTAACCTCAAACTCACAGAGATCTGTCTGCCTCTGCCTCCTGAGTGCTAGGATTAAAGGTATATGCCACCACTCCCTCACTGAATTTCTTAATTATATATTACATTTTAAAATGAGCTAAATAAATATAACACCCCAAACAAGAGTAGAAACATCCACATAATATACCAAAATTAACTTTAAATTTGTATCAAGAAACCAAAATCCATACCAGTGTAAAATATTTCAAAATTAATGGCTGCTTTTTGAATTAAAGTAGATTCAATAATGTTGTAAGAGGCCGCTTGTTTGTTCCCAGCTGCTCAGTCCTGAAGCAACCACACAGAAACTGCATTAATTAAATCACTGCTTGGCCCATTAGCTTTAGTGTCTTATCGGCTAACTCTTATATCTTAATTTAACCCATTTCTAGTAATCTGTATATTGCCTCATTGCTGTGGCTTACTAGCAAGGTTCTGCCACGTCTGTTCCTGGCAGTGGCTACATAGTGTCTCTTGACTTCACCTTCTTTCTCCCAGCATTTAGTATAGATTTCCCTTCCTAGCTCTACTCTGCCCTATCAACAGACCAATGCAGTTTCTTTATTCATTAACCAATAAAAGCAACACATAAACAGAAGGACTTCATACATTATAATAATCTATTCTTTTATCTCATATTTTCTGTATCATAACCCCTTTTTTCATTTAGAAAAAGATCTTTGAATTGAATTCCTTTGTTTAGTTTTTTTCCTGACTATGACTAATAACAACTTGTAAATTCCTTAAGTAATAACAAATATTCATTTCACATATTTCACATCTTTAGGGAATGTAGCTGTTTTCTTTTCTAGATAATTTCCTGTTGTCTGGGGGTGCTGGAATCTTTGGGGAAAATTTGAGAAAATCAAGATAATTTTTAAGCCATGGCTGAAGTTTTCTGTGAGGTTGGATCATTTCAGTCAGTAACCTTGAAGCTGTTCTGGATGCTAGATCACCTGGGCCATCCATTTTCATTAGTGTCTGGTTCCCTTCCTATGAAAATACATAAATTTTTAAGCATAGCAAACATATCTGCATGAATGCAGGTATAGACTGTGTATTATATACAAGTTGCCCAGAGATGAATTTTTGTCTTATATTTGAGCAGGTAAAATATATATCATGTATATTGTAGTTCTAGGTTTATTTCTTTATATTTGCAGTCAGGATTTTCAGGGAGTCTTCTTCCATCAAACCTGATCCATATCAATCTAGAAGGAATTCACAACCTCTCATCTCCTATGGAAATAAAAGCATAATCTCTTCCCCAAAGAAACATATCTATTGAATTCCATTTTAAGTCAAGATGTTTTTAAAATATGTAGGTTGGTTTAATCCAGCAGTTTTCACAATCCAATGTGTTTTAGCAGATGTCATTCCTTCATTAGCAATCCGAAAATCTAAAGACAATGAAGTTTTATACAAAATTCAGACTTTGTGTATTTCCCATTTTTACACAGCTTATGTATTTTTTACTCTATTCCTTTTAAAGGATATTATTATTTTAAGCTATTTTAAATTCATGACTGTCTCTAACCTTCTCTTTTCTCTTCCAAGCCTATGTATATATTTTAAACACACTGTAACCCATTTAGAGTTTTTTTTTTCCATCTGGATCTGTCTTTACTGAGCATCTGTATTGCCTTTGATTTCATGAGACAAATCTTAAGTTGCTATGTCATCTCCTGCCTATGTTGCTTAGCCTAGTGTATGGCTCAACTGCATGGTGGCTAACAGCTGGCTCTCTTCCCCCAGGCAGCTGTTAGGAGACATGTCTAGGTACTATGGTCAGCACGAGAGAACTGAGACTAGGAAGTCATGTTTGGCTCAATTTTTGTGTATTTAGGAAATCATTAAAGCTTTCTCTGATTTTATATGGATGTAGATGCCAGATTTTTGGGCACCATATGTAGGTAGAGTTTCTCTGTTTCTCAGCAACCACTCCCAAGTAACCACACAGAGGCTTAATATTAATTATAAATGCTTGGCTGATACTTGTAACTAGGTAACCCTTAAATTTTAAATTAACACATATTTCTTATTTACTCTCTGTAACATGGCATTAACTTCTTTCAACATGGCACATTTATCTTGCTTCTCTCTGCACCTGTCCATGATTCCTGAGACTCTACCCTTCTTCCTAGCATTCTCTCTGCCTCCAAAACCCTGCCTAGCTATCAGTCAGTCAGCTTCTTATTAACAATGAGAAAATCACATTTTCACAGTATACAGAAGGATTATTCCACAGGTTCTATGTAGATGAAAATAATTTTGAGCTACTAATCCTCCTGTTTTCATATCCCAAGTGCTGGGATTATAGATGTGGGGAATGATGGGAACATTTGTGCAATGCTGGAGATCTAATCCAAGACTCTATCCATGCTAGGAAGCACTCCAAATGAACCACATCAGTAGCCTTTGGGCAGTGGCTCTTAATGAAATATACAGGCAGTTCCTCCTGTTATAAGTTCAATCCAAAATGACCTCCTTTTCAGTATCATATTAAGATGGTAGGCGTCCAGGTTCTGTGCTCTTATGAAGGCCCAAAACCCTTAAAATGTCAGACCTGTCTGATGGAAGGAGATCATTCTTGGGAAGGCCATGAGGCCCTACTGGCCCCAAGTATGACCTCTCTGCTTCCTCGTCCATGATCTTTGAAAAATAGACACTGCTTCTGTTGCCCTTGAGCTGAGCCGAGCCTCTCTAACCCTATCTTCCCTGCCATGGTGGACTCAGTTCTTTAAACTGTGAGCCAGGAAACATCCACCCCCTGCCCTTAACTTTCCATAGAGTAAAAGGTAGGTAGCAAACACCTATGCTTAGGTAAGGATACATCCTGTGATCTCACTATCTTTTAGCCTTATTCTCTTAATAGAGACACCCTAGCTAGGAGAGGTAGTTCATAGATCTGCAGTTATTGACCAAAAAGTATCACTTCTGTTCTTCACCCAGAGTCATTTCCTAGCTCCACGCCTCATTGTATCTATAGAAACAGTTTTTGTATGTTAATAGCATTCAGGGAACAGTTTCAAGGTTTAATCTGTGATGTGGCGGCTTAGATTAATGCAGACAAATTGTGATAAGTATTTGCACAACTTTAATGGGAAAACCAGACTCACGAAACCAAGGTTCCCGCGAAGTACAGGAAACAGGAAGGGGCCCGCAGGTTCTGCGCACCCAATTTATCAGTAAACATTCGCCCGAGGCGAGCCCGCCCCCAATGGGCGGGCTTATCCCTACATCTCCCCCTTTTTGTCTAAATAAGACAGAACTAAACCAAATACAACTATAAACAATAATAACAAATAATAGATATAACAAACAATATTGAGAACAAAAGTTTTACCAGACATTCTATCTCAAGGAGTCTAAATAATGTAGAGAGTAATTACAATTATATAATCTTCAACTCCGTCAAAGATCTGAGAAGGGAATAAATATTACTTAACAAATGAGAGATATCCAAAATGTGCCATAAATGACAGAGACAACAGACTACCTGGACAATCACCCAAATTCTCGTTCGCAATGTTGAGTCAACCAACTTTGGCTAAGGCCTAACATAACTGATTATGTTACCATTTCGCAATGTTGAGTCAACCAACTTTGGCTAAGGCCTAACATAACTGATTATGATACCATTATCAAATGCAAGGAACTTTCTTAGAATTATCCTACCCTGTCTTGGCAAAATAAGACAATCCTGTTTCATATCTTTGTCAGTAGATGAGGTATGGGCTTTTCTTAACCCAAAGGCCAGTTCTGCCAAGAAGACAAGCACCCAGTGGAGTGTCTTTGGTGCTCAACGTTCTCTCGGGAGTAGAGTGGCGTTGTCAGGAGTAATTGTGTCTCGTTGGCACAGAATTCTAGGTTAGATTAAAGGCCATTTTCTACAGCTCTTTAAAGAGGCTGAAGATTATACTATCTATACTAAATATAATCTCTATGTAACTAGAAGACCTGATTAACCTAAAAATAAACATGACAAATATATAATTCTTAATACCTATCTAACTTGAAGACTAAGAGAATAAACAACTGTGCAATATATGAAGACAATGATCTTCACCTGTAAACAATGTCATTACATATCAAATGTAAACAATGTTATTACATAAATAGTATCAGAGGTAGAAATGTACATTGTGATATGGTAGATGTATCAATACAATATAAGCATACTCTTATACAAAAATAGAGGTAGGAACCTTCACATTCAATATTCAATATATCAATATACAGGAAACAGTACCAATACATTTTTCTAAAAACAGTAATTCACAAATACCAATCATCCCATCAAACCAGTTAATCCCTTTTTTTTTTTTTTTGGTAAGTATTTGCACAACTTTAATGGGAAAACCAGACTCACGAAACCAAGGTTCCCGTGAAGTACAGGAAGCAGGAAGGGGCCCGCAGCTTCTGCATGCCCAATTTATCAGTAAACATTCGCCCGAGGCGAGCCCGCCCCCAGTGGGCGGACTTATCCCTACAAATCTGTAAGAAGTTAAATCAGCAGTGTGCTGGAAAGTAATTTGAGTCTGAACAGAGAGAAATGATTTAAACCCATCCATCCAACATTTTCCCGGAGGCCGCTCAGCCATAGAAATTTATCCCCTGAATGAATGTGTCCTTCTGTGATACTAACAGATGTGTGTGTGTGTGTGTGTGTGTGTGTGTGTGTGTGTGTGTGTAGGAGAGAGAACATTTTATCATTTCCCAAAAATCACAACATCACTGTACAATTAAATGACAGACAATTTAAGGAAGAATTTTTCAACCAGAATGGCCGATAAGCATTTAAACTGTAAAAATGCTTTATGACAGAGGAAAGGACATGACAACAACAAAAAAGGAAAATATCTTCCTTAGTAGTAAAAAAGTAAACAAGACACAAAGAGGAGTAGAGTAGAAGGAAAATCTTCTCTTCTAGGACAGGAAAGAAGCCACCGTACTTTTGTTCCAGGGAAGAACAAAAGGACCCAGTCATTTAATTCTTCCGCTTTCTGCTGTAATTAGCAAGACCACAACGAAGGCAAGCTCTTGTAACCACCCTCTGATGGTTGCCTTTGCCACAGCACATCCACCAAGTGACTCAAAGCTTGGATTTTATGGCTTAAAACTGAATTTTATGTATTGGAAAAACAATAAATTATATTTCATAATGGCCCGGATTCAATCTTATGTAGTTTCTGCAAATCCTTGGTGATTCTAAACCTACTTACTTCCCAGGCTTCAAGCATGCACCTCAGGGGCTTAGAGAACAAGTGTTGGCTCTTAAAGGGAACATGTCTCAGTTGCAAATGAATATGAAAAAAAAAAACCTAAAACTTCCAAAAATGTGCTGGGAAATGTCTCTTAAGCAATGTGGTCATTCTTCATGTATCAGCCTCTCTGGGGCTGCTTTCATCCAACTCGATAATGATGTAAATTTCAAATGTTGTTTCTCTACAAATAGTTAGTATGGTTGTTATGATATAAACATGCATGCATGCTAAAAGAATACAGTGGTAAGTGTAGGCGATTGCCCTTAGTTCTATGCACAGGGAAGACCTTTCTCTCAATCCCCCTGCAGTACTTGTGATTTGAACCTTTGTGAATGTCAAGCGTGTTGAAAACCAGCAGGTGTGGGCTGCTAGGCAACTAACTGTGGCAGCTCCAGGTGGTTCAGGTTTGACTAGGCTGTAAAGAACACAGTGTGCTTATCACAGGAAGCAGAGTAGTCAACAGGAAGTTCGAAATTGGTGAGTCCTTGCTTCCACTCACTTCCCCATTCAGTCTCAACCTACCGAATGCCTTCATTTATAAATGTCTTCCAATTTAGCCATATGCTATCAATTTTTGCGTATTTACATACCACTACTATTAAAAGAAAAAAGAATATAAACAAAGTAGTGTCATATATCTAAGTACTATTTTGTGTTGAAATGTTAATTCGGTTTTCTGAAATAGAAATTAAAACACTAAACATAAAGACTCAGGAGGTGGCTCTATCAGTAATGTACTTGCTACCTGAAAATGAGGATTTAAATGTGATTCCTAAGAATTCATAAAAATCTACACATGGTGGTACACACCTATAGTCCACTGCTGGGGAGACAGAGACAGGAGGAACCCTGGACCTTTCTGGCCAGTCAGTCTAACTAAATCAGAGAGCACCACATTTAATAAGAGTTCCTGTCTCAGAAACTAAGAGCGGTCCAGTGACGTGGCTCAGCTTATCAAGGTGCTTGCCCTGCGAATGGATCTAAGTTAGGTGCCAGGAACCCAGGAAACAGTGGAAGGAGACAACCAAGTCCCCAAAGCTGTCCTCTGGAATCTGTATCCATGCCATTGCACGTGTGCCTACCCACACATATACAATAAGAATAAACAAAAATTTTAAAATAAGGTGAGAGTAGAGAATTATTGAAGAAGATACCTAACATGGACCTGGCACACACACATACACACACATGGGGAAAAAAAAAGAGAAACACACAGAGAGAGTTTTAGTATACCATTTAAAACAGGAACAGCTCAAGAGAAGCACTATTAACACATTTGCTTATATTTTAAAACATCTTTATAAATAATTGTGTGTAACAACGTGATGTGAATATTCATTGTCAGCTTCTCTGGGTTTATGCTCAGCTAAGAGACAGAGCTCTGGGAGCTATTGTCTGTGGGGGGCATTTCAGAGAGTGTTGACTGAGGTGGGCAGACCAATTCTGAGTTTGGGCAGTACCATCCAATGGGCTCAGGTTCTTTACTGAATAAAGAGGCCATAGGGAGCCGAATGGCAGCATTTGTTTCTCTGTGCTTCCAGACAACTGATGCAATGTGATCGATTGCCTCACATTCCTGCCGTCACAATGACTCCCCAGCAAAGTGGACTGTGACGCTTTGAACCAAAATAAATTTTCTCTGAAGATGTTTATTATCAGGTGTTTGGTTATAGAACAAGATGGGCAACCACAACAACATGTAGTTGTTGGATACACACATTCAGTAAATGCAGTTCCGAATTCTCTGTAATTTTGATTCCCACACATCCTGGAACAGACGTTTTCTGTAGATACGGAAAACGTGTATCATGTGCAATGAGGGAGACAGTTTACAAGACTCTGGAGAGATTGTCATGCTGTGCACCAAGACACTTCCAGACACTTCTCCATCTGCCGCTGCCACTCACTGTCCCAGAGCTAGCAGAATGTTTGTCCTCTTTGCGGTGATTTGTTCCGATAATATTGCAAAGCAGGTGCTTCTCCACATTCTCACCTCCCTCTGAGTTAATTTCCTCCTCCCCTTCACTGCAGGCTGCTTTGTGCTGCCCCCTGTATTCTCCTGACTCCATGTTGTCCTGGCTTCCCAGACTTCTCCTCAGGGAACCATCAGAAGATTCTTTTCCCTGCTTCTTTGAAGCCTCTCTTGATCTGCTCATTACTCTCTGGCCTTGCAGATAGCCAACGAGTTATTTTTTGATACCTGCTTTCAGACTGAAATAGTGAGAGGGTTTTGTGTGACTCTTTCTAGGGGCATTTTTATTTTTAAAAGAAGTGGAGTGCTAATGAAAAGGAATGGACCATGTCTGGCTGAGGTGAAAAGGGGCTGTGGCAATTAAGAGAATTCTTTTCTTACAGGGAGGCTGTGTGACTCCCACCAAAACAGGACTCTCATCTTTGTTTAAGCTCTGGAGACTGTTTTCAGTGTGGCCCAAACTGAACTTTCACTGTATTTTTAAAAATGACTATTATTAAAACAATATCTGTCAATGCTATAACTTTAACAAGGTGAGTGTGTTCCCAAAAGATTATGGAAGACTGGACCGTAGTGGGTTAGTGTTGAGAAGTTAGTTGAGGGTGTCCTTAGAAAGACCCATGCTTCTTCAGCTTCCTATTATTCCTATTATTCATGTGACTCTGCCCAAACATCTCCTGCCATGAGAACCATTTGCACTTATATGCTCTAAAAACTACGAACTAAATAAACCCCTCTTCTTCATAAAACAGCCTGTGCCTGTTATTTTGCCACCCTAATGAAAATGGGCCTAATGAGCTACCAAAGGCAAATTTAGAAAAAGATGTAAGAATTTTCACTTCTGTTGCCAGTACCCATCTAGGCAATTATAACTTGAAAATCTTTGTATCTTTATTTGGCCCAATTATTTTTTTTTGATATTTGGGTAAAAAATGTGTTTGTCTGACTCATACACAGGTTTTCTTGTTACTGTTTGTGGTAGTTTGAATAAAATGGCCCTCATAGGCCCTTTTATTGACATGCTTAGTGTTGACAGAGTGAATTAGCCAGGGGACTCAGATTTCAAAGGGAAAGAAAAGTAGATGAAGAAGCCATAGAGAGCAATAGGCATTTTTATATTTAAAATGCAAATTTATTTTGTACCCAGACTGAACTCACATTCACTATACAGCTAAGGATGACTCTGACCCTCAAAACCTTCTGCTTCTACCTCCATGCCCAGTTTATGAAAATTTGAGTATGGAACCCAGAACTTCCTGTATGCTGGGCAAGCATGCTACCAACAAAGCCCCAGCCCAAGCCCCAAACTGCAGTTGGGAAGGATAATACCAATGGCAATGTGAATCAGAAGACACTGCCCAGCTTTTCCATCTGAGCGATACCTGTGCAATTAAGCAGGGGACAGGAGCCTTGGCAAACATTTCATACAGACCAGATCTGTAGTAGTGAATTCTTGTAACTTCTGTTTGTTTTAAAATGTCTTTATTTCATTTTCACTTTAGAAGTTTCCACTGGTTATAGAACTCCAGTTTGAAATGTTGTTTTTCCTCTCAGTATTCCAGTACATCACGCCAATGTCCTCTGACTTACGTTGTTTCTAATGAGAAATAAATTTTTTTTACATAATAATGTTTATTTTCACTGATTTTGTGGGACTTTGTTATTATGGCTTCTCAGCAATCAGACTCTGACAGCTCCATAATTGCATTTATTGTATGTGTGACAAATCAGAATTTATGATATATATGATGATGCTTATTTGTAAATCTTGAAAGTCAAGGAATGCTTTTTCAAATGTGATTTCTGCCATATGTTGTGTTAATGTGGGTGGGAGCACTTCATATGGTCCTGTAGTAGGGTGAATCCATTACAGTATTCAAAATGATTCCTTTAAGAAATGATTCAAGTCCACTTGAATACCATGTCTCCTGATTCTAGCATGTCTAGCTGTCTGCAAACTATACCTACTGATAAGCTGAGTCCACGTTTTTAAGTTTTAGCTGTTAGAATTCAAGTTTAAATACTTGTCTCACTTCCAATTCTCTGTTGACCTTCCTTTTCCCTCCTTTTTTTTTAATTCTCAAATCACAGTGTCTCCCAGTCCGTGTTTTGTTTCTTATTTGTATTTCTAGTAATTAGAACTAACATGTTGGTGGAAATTGTGAGACGCCTGGCTGGGAAAAGATCAGATTCAGATGGATTTTTCAGGTAGACGGCAGTGTGGCTAAGCAACCCATAATTCTTGGAACGTGTGACTCACCTTCTTCTGCTTCTCAAGTGCTCCAACAAAGGCCAGTGAGTGGCTGTAGTTTGTACCTAAATAGTTCTGATTTTGCTCTGCTAGCCCATTCATTTACTAAGAAATTTGTTTTTAATGTTTTGTTGTCTTTTAAAACTTGGAGACAAAGTCTTACGTAGCCCAGGCTTGTCTCAAATTTCTGAAGTAGGAGAGGATGACCTTGAACTCCTGACCCTCCCCCTTCTCTAGCTCCCAAAGCTGAGTTTACACTGGTGCAGCCTTACACTTGGCTTGCTTTGAGTGGTTTTTAAAGCTCTTAGATGTGGACATGATTGTACAGCATATTTTGAATGGTTTTGCTTCTAAGCTAATGCTTTGAGATCTCTGCAGAATGCTGGATTTCCTAGGAAGCTCCCTGCTAGCTGCTTGCTGTATGTTTGAAAACTTAACGGGGACTTTTCATAGATACTATGGTTTCTTGACTCTGCCATGTTTCCTTGTGACTCTCAGCCTCCCTGCTCATCTGAAAGATGCTGGTTTCTGTGGCAGCACCTAGCTATGTCTTTTTCAGAAAGCTGTCCCAGGAAGGGCCTGGACCCACAGCACTTATGTAATCTCTCATTCTCTCAAAGACGGCAGTGGTTCTTGGTCTGAGTTTTCTTCTCAACATCCTTATACCTGTTGCCACCAGAAGCTGAATCTCATAGCAGTTCATCTGCATGACTAAAAACAGGAGGTGTTCTTGATAACGTTTAGACCGTGACTGACTTTCCAGAGGCCTGCCTGATTTGAGAGACTAGAATCACACTGAAAGGAGGCAGCCAATGAATTTTTCAACTACGGTCTTCCACCAAGCCTTCTTCATAGTTTTCCACGTTGTCTGCTCTTTTTAGGCTATTAACTTGATCAAATAGTTAGTAAATACAACTCTTCACTGAACAAATGAAATGAACATTAAATGAATTTTAAGAATAACTTCAGAAATAAGAAAATTCATTGCCTGTATTAGTTTCAATAGTTCATGTGTCTTATGCGATGATCATGGGAACTGAGAATACTCCTTTCTTGGCCTGCTATTTCACAGCTTTCATTGTCCCAGAAAGCTGTGGGAAACTAAGAACCTGGGAAAATCACCCTGGAAACCACATAGGCACAAAAGCTTTTAGTAGGAGTCAATTAAATCATCCCCTCCCTCCCTTCCTTTCTTTTTAAACAGGCTCTCCTTTATGCTAGGCTGCCTTCCAACTTCCTACGTAGCAGAGAATGACCTTGAACTTCTGGTCCTTCTAGTCCACCTCTTGAAAGCTGGGATTCCAAGCATGAACCACCACACTGGGCTTATAAGGTGGTGTGATGGAGCCCAGGCCTTTGTGCATACCAGGCAAGAACTCTAGGAGATGAGTCACATCTCAGCACGCCCTCCCGCTCCTTGCTTGACTTGCATTGCAGTTGTTCTTCTCCCTGGAGGCTGAAATGAAGCTTTGTCCTACAAAGAGATAATGATGAGAGCTCAGTGGTCAAGCAAACACTGAAGATGAGAGGCTAGAACTGTGCTCACAGTCAGAGTGCACATGTGTGCCAAGAGGTGAATCCCAAATCCTCTGCAGTGGAACACAGACACTTACCTTGAGGTATGAAGCATTCATTCTTCATGGTCCCCTTTAACATCCATATGGTAATAGGTAGATGTGAAGCTGGAAGTTGTAAACCTGGGTAAATAACTCAGTTACAAAGCTGTTTCCCACAAACGTAGGGGAACCTGAGTTCAATCACCAACATCCACATGAAATACTGGGCACGACGGTACACACCTGTAATAGCTCAGGGGGCTAGCTGACCAGCCAGTTTAGCATAATGGGCAAACTCCAGGCCAATTAGAGACTCTGTCTCAAAAAGCCAAGGTAGGTGTCCCCTGCGGAATGACCCTTGAAGCTCATCGTTGGTCTCACCATGCATTTACACCCCCATATACACATGAACATGCACACACCCCTGTGACACACAAGAAGAGGTTAAAGTCTCACATTATATAGCTTTTCCAAAAAAGCAACTAGCTTCATAAAATGAGGCATATTTTAAGAGTTTGTATTCATTTTAGTCAAGTGTAATAATATTCCAAGGACTTAACTTTTAGAAACAATCTGCCCAAAAAAAACTTACATTTAAGTGTATGAGATTTTTTTCCTTTATTAGAGCAAGAATATTAAAGATGAGCAGAGGAGAGACCCCCTTCCCCATCAACCTCTGAGGCAGGTGGGAGAGCTGTCCCCGGTATTCATCTGTCATAGGGTGGGATGGGCAGGGGAGAGATCCCCTCCCGCACGCCACTGCCTGAAGTGGCAGAGCTGTTCCTGTCCTTCATCATTTGCAGCACTTGGGAGAGTAGCCCCAACACCTCAACTGGGCAGCAGAGTAGATCTGGCCAAGAAGGTGTAGGTGTAGGCGGAGAACCACCCATGAGGATGTGAAAACTGCAGAACTGGCCCTGCCCTTGCTCATCACTGCAAGGGGTGAACTAGCCAGGGCAATGCTGGAGAGCTCACCTTGGTGGTGAAGACAGGGAAGAACTAGAAGGCTGATCAACCCTGCAACTACCCAGGCCCAGAACCAGGGTTGGCCCACCCCAACATCCACCCCATCTATGGTCTGCTGGAGCATAGGTGGGCATAATGACCCTTTCACTGTCCTGCCAGCCAGATCCCCCCCAAAAGAAAACATACGGAGACTTCTTAATAATTATGAAAACTTAACCATATAGAATCTAAACTCTCCGTGCATTTTCCATCCTTATGGGGCTTATCCTTTTTATATTATTTTATACCCTTTTAAAGATTTTATTGTATTATTTATAAACTTTTTTCTGTGACCATCTATACCATTTTTTTCTTTTTTAAGCCTATCCACATTTTTTAAACACACTGTAACCTATTTAGAAGATTTATGCATCTTGATCTGTCTTTACTGTGCACCTACAGCATTCTCTGACTGCATAAACTAAATCTTAAACCAGGTAAGCTACCACAGGGCTCTCAGCTTAGTACAAGGCGCGGTGCACGGTGCTGGCAGCTGACTCTAGCCTGCTGGCAGTGGCTGGTAGCTGTACCTCTCTCTCTATTCCAATCACTGGCCCACCTGCCTGAGAGCCTGCAGGACTAGAAATTCAGTCCAACTCCTTGTCCAGAACTCTTCTTAACTTTCTCAAGCCCTATATCTGGATATTCCAACCCATATGTTGGACACCATATGTAAAGAGATTTTTCTTTGCGTTCTCGGGTCACAAAAAATGATACTGAGGCTTCTTATTAATTATGAAACCTCAGTCTTAGTTTAGGTTTCTTTCTTATAACAAAACATTTTTATTAATTTACATGCTTCCACATTGCTCATGTTTTTTACCTCTCCTCCTACATGTCCTACTTCTTCTGTGACCAGCTGGTGACTCCTCTTTTCTTCTTCCCAGAGCTTTCTCTGTCTAGAAATTCTGCCTATACTCCCTACCTAGCTATAGGCCATTTAACTTTTTATTAAACCAATCACAGTGACAAATCTTTGCACAGTGTAATTAAACAGCTCACAAAGGTAGGAGGTGTGGTACTGAGGACCCAGAGCAACTGGATCTTCATAATACAGGGCAGCAATGGGATGTAGAGGACGACTCCCAGTTAGGGCCCACTGTCGACAATGTCGCAGGCCAGGGGCCTAGAATAAGCCAGTGACTCTTTGCAATGAACGCCTGCACGTAAAGATGCATGAGTAAAGGAGTTTACTGTGTGATTCACTGTGTCACACTGCAGCTTCCATATGAGATTTCCCCTTTCTTCCTTTTCTTTTTTTTCCCCTTTTTTTATCTTAAATTTTATTTTGTTCTGTGGGTGAAGGGTTGCAGGGGCAGAGAGTGAATACAAGGGAATGGCAGATGGGTGGGATCAGGATGCATGATGTTAAAGACACAAAATTTTTTTAATAAAAAATGAATTACATATTTGTAATGCTCATTATTTATACATGCATATATTTTGCTTTACTGTATTGTAATTATTTCAGTTTTTATAGGAATTTGACTTTTGTGTATTTTTCACATATATGTCATTGTGCCATTATTCTATTGACTTTCAGTAAATTTCCTGGCAAGGGTTTTTTAGTTGTAGAATCTGTACCTTTGAATTGCTTTTCTTATTGTATAGTCTGCCAACCTTAATTGAATTTTGAATAGGAACTGTGATAGAGAGCATTATGATTTATCACTGATGACTGCTAATGTGTAACAGGTAGACAACTATATTGTCACTGGATTATGACTCATGGCAAGGTATATCATCAAGGCATGTCACATAGATTGTTGATTTTTATTAACTATGAGATCAAAATAGAGGCTGGGGATATAGTTAATTTAATAGCATGCTTTCCTAGCAGGAAGGAAGGCCCAAGTTTGATCGTCAGCCTCGCATAAGCCAGGTGTAGTGATGCACACTGTAATTCCTGCACTTGGGGGGTAGCATGGGGCCCGTTCTCTAATACAAGGAGGTAACAGGAAATAGAGAGCTGGGGAGATTGTGAGAAGCTTCCGGAAGATGAGACATCTTTTATTCACTCCAGGAGAAGAGCCAAAAGCACAAGGGAGGCGTGTGTGCAGACCACCACAAAGGCTACCTACAGGTAGCCACACAAGCCTACAGACAGACACGCATGCACTCTGGAGAAGCAAAGGCCTCAAGCCCACATTTACACAGAAACCACACAAAAGTGGCATTCTGCCAAAAAATAGTTTTATAAAAACAGGTTAGATCACTATTTTCTTTCAGGTTCCTCAGACATCGGGTGTCAGGCAATTTGTGCTGACTTAAGTTCCCACTCCATGTCCAAAGTCAGCCATGTTTTACCTAACTCATTCCAGAAATTCAAATCAGCACCATGTTGCCTAAACATAGACTAGTCCTTACAGCCTTCCACTCTCAGCTGGTAGGTCCAGGAGTATCAGAGTTCAACGGTGTTTTCAGCTACATCGTGAATTCAAGCAGAGCCCAGCTACATGAAGCCTGTCTTAAAAAGGGATGATATAAAATAAAAAATAACGGATAATTGTTTGTGTTGAACTATCAGTTGAAATACAAGTATGTTAGCAGCAATTATGCTTATACCATTTATGTAATTTGTTACACAGTTTATGTTGGGAGCAGTGAGACCCCAGATGCCGATCCCCTGATCTGAGTGCCTACAGCTGCTCTGACCTTCAGGCGTTCCTGATGGCAGGAGAGTGGTTTCTGGTGGGTTTGGCTGGGGCGTGGCTATCTCTATATAATCTGCCCCTGAACACAATAAAGGGTCATTCTTGGGGAATTCAAGGATGACCCGTGCTGCTTGCTGTCTCTCTGTGTGTGTCTGTGTATTTTAACTTCCAGCCCCCTTGCCCGAAGCTCGGTAACTGGGTGCCAGCGCACAGAGCACAGGCACGGGGGCACAGCAGTTTATATGCTGTGTATATAATACATGTTGATAAAGCATATTTAATAGAGATCATCTTAGATGTTGGCGAGCAGAAAGAGATAGATTGACTCTGACAGGGATTTGGAAAATTGGAAAAACTGGAAATCTATGCTATGTGAATGCTTCAAATAGCAGAGCAGTCCAGAGGGTGCTGGATCACAGTGTTCAGCCTTGAAAGCCTCCCCCAGCAGAGCAGCCTGTGGGAAGCCCTGTTGAACAGTGTGTGACTGCTCTGTTTGGAGCTGTGTTTATTTGCTATCAAACACCACTGCTCTTCTGGAAAAAATGGAAACTTTTACAATCAGCATGAAAATAGAAATAGGCCAAATAATTGTTGCAATGGTAGAAATAGCTGGAAAAGCAATGTTCGATTTGGTATTAAATGAAAGTCAGAGTGCTTTTTGGCCCGATCTGTTAATACTTTCTGTGACCATAAAATCTGGCAACGGCAAGGCAATGCAATACTGGTGAGAAATGCCGGTGTGAGAGGAGGTGTTTAGCAGACATGACCCACACACACAAAGTGTGGGTGCTGGCACCCTGGCAGCTGAAACCTCTAAGCTATTTTGGGTGAACACTGCAGCCCACAGAGGAGCCTAGTACCCTTGGGCACTAGAATCCTGCCCTGGCCCAAGTCCTGCTTGGGGCCAGGCACAATGTGTGGGTCCCTGACTTAGTCTTCTCTGGGTGTTTCAGGCTCCAGCTCAGCTCCAAAAAGGCTTTGACCAGGAGACAAGGCAGCCCTCCCCCAAACAAAACAGAACAAGCACTGTGTGTGTGTGTGTGTGTGTGTGTGTGTGTGTGTGTGTGTGTGTGTGTTTCAGGTTCATCGCATCTTTGAACCTGAAAGCTTTAAAACACACAAGTCACAGGAACGGCAAGACAGCTAAGTGAGTAAAGATTCTGATTTGCAAACTCAAGTACCTGACTTAAGATCCCCAGTACCTACCTTAAAAAGCTGGAGCACGATGGCACATGCCTGTAAACTCAGTGTCTGAGGATGCAGGGACAGGAGCTTCTTTGGGCTGGTGACCAGACAGTCTAACAGAAAAAGTACCAGGTTCAATGAGGAAACTGTCTCAGAAAATATGGTTGTTAGTGACAGAGGAAGACACCCATGATGAAGGTTTAATTCTGGTCTCCACATGCATGTCCACCCACACATATGTCCACATATTAGTATATGCAGCCCAATACTCATGACTCAATCAAACCCAGTGGCAGGGGAAGGATGAGACAGCACCTTGATGTTTTAAAAATATTTTCTAAGTTAGAAGTGTACTTTCTATTCAATTGTATTCATTTTCCTTCAGTCTCCCTTCATGGGCCTGTAAGAAACACGAGCCTGAGATCTAGCTGGTTGACAGCTTTCTTCGTCTGGTCTTCCGACAGCATTCTCTTTATATGGACAACAACTCATCAGTATTTGGATTGGATTAAGAATGTGGCAGATCTTGAATTTTGTATATTTTTCTTTTTTTCAAGTTGAAATAGCTGGACTTTCCTAGCTTTATTTTCAGAAATAATTTTAAGATTTTTGGTTGCTTGTTTTATAGAGGATAGTATGTTATTCCAAAACAATAAAATAAAATTTTGGAAGCAGGAGTTACTCTTATGTCGTCAAACTTCCAGGAGGCTCCTGTTTAATCGTTCTGCAGAACCTGGTTAGTCGTGGTTGCCCCTGGAGCCTCACACCAGTCCCTTGCCTCCTTTTGGTGCACAGTAACCAGACTCGTTCTGTCTTTACTCGTGTCTTGAAAATACACCAGCAGGTAGAGCTGTGGTTTCTCTTTTTGTATAGACGTAACAGTGTATGGCTGAATCAGTGGAAAATCTGAGTTTCTATTTCCCCATACACCCACTGTGTGTTCAGGGACATTTAGCAGAAAGAGTACTTCGGCAGCATGAAGGACAGAAGTATGTGTGTCTAATGGCATGCATAAGCATTAGGTGGAGAGAGCAACATCTGGCGTTGCAATGCACTGCACCTTCCCAGGAGGGGACTGGAGACAGAGGTGGTGTCTTTGTTCTCTCCTACTTCTGGGACTTGGGAGCATGCTTCACTGGGTCATGTTTGTTTTCCTGCCAGTTTTGCACAATGACTTCTAGGTAGTTTCTCTCTCTCTCTCTCTCTCTCTCTCTCTCTCTCTCTCTCTCTCTCTCTCTCTCTCTCTTCTTTCTCTCCTCTCTCTCCTTCCCTTCTCTCCCCTCCCTTGTGTGTTTAAGTGAGCATGCGTATGCTCAATGCCTCATGTCTTCCTGTTACTAGCCACCTTATTTTTGAGAGTTTTTCACTGAATCTGGAGTTCTTCACTGTGGGAAGAGTAGTTCTTCTGTCTTGGCAGTGCTGTCCTTCCTCCCATATCTGTGCCCTCTGAAAGCAGGACAAGAATTAGAAGGACAGCTTTAGAACAGAGGGCCTGACGTTTTGCTATGAATCACAGTGACCTGGCTCTTCCCACCTAACCTAGTAAGTTTTTCAGCTGGGTCTAGGAAGAAACTACCACAGCAGAACCAATTTCTACCCAGAAAGAGCAGCCAGTTGGGCTGAGATGACTGATCCAAGTTCCCACTGTCTCTATTGGTGTTCAGTGTGGCTGCGGAAAGAAAACTCAAGGCTGAAATCACTGTACTAGGAAGAATGCAAACAGCCCGCCCTCTGAGAGAACACGTGTTTTTGTAATTGCAGACACATTTCTTCAGCGACACCATGCCAAATTCTATTTTTACACTCCGCAGACAATTAACAGTTGTTCCCACCTTAAATACACACAGGCAAATGTGCTGAGGATTTGCCTCCTCTGCGCTGTGGGCTAGGGACACTGCTTCAGACGTCCTGGTTCCAGCCTCTTTTCTGCTCTCTGGGCAGCATCGCTCTGAGACAGTGTGGGAGGCAACTGACTGCCAGACCGTGTAAAAGCCATTCTAGTCTGGCCTCTCTTTGGTGCACCAGAGGGAACTCTGTGAATCAGTGGGAAGAAGTATTGAATTGCTTGCAAGAAAATGTCAGGAACTGTTGGCAGAGAGAAGTGGGTGATCAGTGCAGGGTCAGTGGTGTGGTTTGCAAAACAGGCTGTTAGATGCCTGGTGAGGGAGGAGAGAGCCACTGACTTCTCAAGTCTTACCCTAACCTTTCTGTTTAGTAAACAAAGCCACTGAGTGCAGTAGTGCCCACCTATATGATACCACAGACACAGCCTCTTTTATTTACTAGTAGTCTTTGGAATTAATGGATTCCCTTTCTTTGTAGAAACTATAAATTTTTGTCTCTTTCTCCTAAGTCATCCATCATATTTCTGCCTATTATAGATCATTCTAGAAAAGTCCCTACAATGATTGAGACTGTCTTTGATCTCTGTTTCCTTTCTTTCCTTTCAATTTTAGCCTACATAAAATGCTCCCTCTCTACCTTCATTCTTCTCTTCATTCCCTTCTCCTTTTCCCTTTCTTCTTCTTCATTCTGAAATGGCCTCTTAGTCCCACCTGGCTGTGGACTCACTGCCTAGTCCAAGATGACTGAACTCTATCTTCCTGCCTCTCGACAGCTGGGACAGACAGGTGTACACCACCATACCCAGTGGAAGAAGTGCTTAGGGATAGAGCCTAGCACATCCCACATGCTAGACAGGCACTCTGCCGGGTGAGCCACACTACCTACAATGTGATCAACGCTGTGACACTTCAAATTACAGTGTTTTGTAAGAAGTACCTTCTTCCTGTGTCTGTCCCTTTGAAACCCTTCAGCATCTAAATCTTCCTCATCTTGATGTACTTTAGCTTTTCCTGCACTAATACATTCTGGGTTTGTAAGATGTGTCTTACCCAATGACATGACAGTATATGTGGATATGACAGGAATTGGCATGTTGCCCTCTTGCCTTGAGATGTTTACACTACTATATTAGAACTCAAAACTTGTTTGTGGTTATTTTAGAATGTTCTAAATCCCACGTTTTATATATTTTTTTAGAATTTTCTAATCCCACCCTCTTTAGTAGTAAGTTCTTAAATTATATCCTTTGTGAATTTTTCCTTCTTCCATTTGCGTTTGTTACTGCTGTTATCTTTCCTTACTACTCTGACTAGGCTTTTCAATATGGGGTGAATAAAGGTGGTACCAACAGATAGTGCTGTCTTTTCCCTAACCTTAGGGGGAGGGAATTCCATCTTTTACTATTAAGGGTGGTGAGGGCTGTGGTTTTAAAACAACAACAGAAGATATTTTTGTAGATCCCTTTCTTTTGTTGAATTTTTTTGTGTCGCTAATTTGTGGAAAGATTCTTCTTATCATGCACAGATGGTGAAGTTTGCCAATGTTATTTAACCCAAGATATGAGAGTGTTACTGCTCCTAATTTTGTTGAAAGGGAAAATTATATGATTTTTCTTATGTTGAATTATTTCCCCCATGGTAAGTACCAACTGAGTAGCGTATGCTTTTTTAATCTTTTTTTAAATTTATTTATTTATTAAAGATTTCTGTCTCTTCCCCGCCACAGCCTCCCATTTCCCTCCCCCTCCCCC
>NW_026068083.1:1202097-1297853 GCF_014885135.2 Alexandromys fortis
CCTGATGAAGGTTAATATTCAGGAGGATGCCTATATGTTTTTCTTTGGGTTCTCCTTATTTAGCTTCTCTAGGATCACTAATTATAGGTTCAATGTCCTTTGTTTATGGCTAGAAACCAAATATGAGTGAGTACATCCCATGTTCCTCTTTTTGGGTCTGGCTTACCTCACTCAGGATAGTGTTTTCTATTTCCATCCATTTGCATGCAAACTTCAAGAAGTCATTGTTTTTTACTGCTGAGTAGTACTCTAGTATGTAGAGAGAGTAGCATATGTTCTTGCACTCGATTAAGGAGTATTTTGTGTAAGAGTTTATATGATCCTCTAAATATCCTTTCATTTTCCTCATAAGACAGAAATCATTCTTTCCCAGGCTCCTTTGCAATTATTCTGAAAGCATGTGTTTAGTTCAGGACAGCTGTCCTGAAGTGACACCTGTGGCTCTTTGGTCAAAGCATGAGTTCCATTTTCCCTAGGGGGTCACTGGACTGAGTCTATAGGGCCTGAAGGCAGAGACAGATTCAGGCTTGACTCATTACTAAAGGAAACTTCATCCAAAGTACATGTGGACAGGGCCACACTCTGTGTGCATAGACAAGAACCACATTAAGCCTCGATGACACCTTCATTAAGTCTGCATAAATCAGACTACTCTATCAAATGAGTGCATGAGACTGTGAGGTGAACTATGGTCAGAATACATCCTCCCAAAACATCTATTAGATTCAATCTTCTTAGAGTGATACCAAGAGGTGAGACATTTAAGAGGTAATTAGTAACTATGCCTGGAGGCTTGGGTCTTCAGTGACAGCTAAGGGGAAGCCAACACAGGAGAATCAAATTGAAGGCCAGCTTGGGTTACAGAGTGAATTCAAACCAGCCTTAGCTACTTAGTGAGGCCCTGTCTCCAATAAAAAGTGAAAAGAATGTTGAGGTTACAGCTTGCCTAGTATGCATAAAGCAATGAATTCTTAGTACTGAAAAATAGTAGGTGAGGAGTGACCAAATAAGTAGCTGATTCGGCCATCTAGATCGGCCCTCATGAGCTGATGCTGCTACTCTCAGAAGGAAATCCCAGGCATGGGATGAAAGTGTCATACTGCTGATCTCCACTTATTTGGCTCTTCAGCTTTCCCCATGTGATAATGTAGCAATCAGTTGCCAATACTTTGATTTTTAACATCTCAGGCTCCAGGAGTTTGAGCCAATAAATTTCTGTTTATTATAAGTACAGTCAGTGGTCTGTGGTAGAATCGTAGAATGGGCAAAAGCAAGAAGAGTAAAAGGCTTACCAAGGCACCGAGATCTGGCAGTTAATTTGTTAGCATTGTACAGTGTCCCATCAAGTAAAGACAGAGGATTAGAACGGGCCACACAGGAATAAAGTGGCTCAAAGGTGGTAGCAAGTTAAAGTCACTTATGTCAAGCCTGCACACCAATTAAGTTGAATTCAACTCAGAATTGTAGAAAATTCAACTTAATGTTAACTGTTTGGACAAAATAGCCGGTCTAATAAGTCTTCTAAAACCTAGTCAAGAGTCATAGTGATTATTCACCAGCATTTGAAACTTTTTAAGACACAATAACAATCCCTGGAGCAGTTGCTTTATTCCCAGGTCACAGGAATATAAAACTAAAATTTCTGATATGACTATACAATAAAGGGCTTTGGTTGTCTGCCTTTGTTTTTATTAAAGCAATCAGAGAGCCTCTGTCATCAGACAAGGCTACAGAAGCAAAGCGAAATGCCCGAAACAACTGACGTAGGAATCAGTTACTGATCACCCCAACAGCTGGAGGAACTGTGGGCAGCTGTGCTGAAATGCCTTTCTCACCCTTTCCCAAGTGACATGTTTACTTTAGTCGGCCGTATTTATCCACAAAATGCCTTATAAATGGAGGAGGTGGGTTAACAGTTTAACTCATTACCAAGTCTCACCTGGTTGCTTATCTTGCACACACACATACACGGCATGTAGGGACTGGGAAGATAGCTTAGAGGGGAAAGTGCTCATTGTGTAAACATGAGGGCTTGGATTTGATCCCCCTTATTCACTTAGAAAGGATGGGTTTGGAGTTGAGTGTCTATAATCTCCACTCTGGGGAGACAGAGACAGGAGGACCCCAGGCTCTCTGGTCTGTCAGCCTGGCTAATCAATGAGTACCAGGTCACACACACACACGCGCACGCACACATACACTCACATACACACATGCACACATACACTCACATACACACACGTATTCATACACACACATATACAGTGCACCCATGCGCATACACAAGCAAAATAATAGAAAGAAAATGCTTGCATACTTTCATTTAATGTCATCGTTTTTAAGCGACAAGGGAGTAAAATTAGGTGAAAACAGGATTAATCTTAAACCTGACACTGTTTGTAGTCCCCATCCTAGATGTCATACCAAAACGGCCAAACTGCTATGCTGTTCTGCAGTAAGCACCTGAGGAATGGCCTGAGGGTCGCCTTCTTGTCTCTACTTGTATGTGCACATGCATACACACACAAGATACAAGCTATCATCCAAACTATATGCTAAGGGCAAAAGAGAAGCTCAGATGTTCACCACACAACTGGATGTCCCTAAATGAAATATAAAGGACTCAGGGAATGGGAACTCACACCCCACCTAGGCCTGAAACTTAGGCTTTATGTGCCACAGGAGTGACTGTGTGCATAAGAGCAAGTTTAATCTGCTTTTCACCCAGCTTATTTTAAAAAATGAGGAATGTAAAATTCATTTCTTTTTCTTTTAAAGATTTCTTTAAACACATTAGCTGGCAGATTCCCACATCAGTATATATCCTTTTTAACAATGCCAGCACTCTCTAGACCTCTCTTAAGTCCTCATTATCCAACAGTGTTTCTCTCTCCGTCCTTGCTAACATTGGGCAAAAGTGACTGGTGGCTCAGGTGCTCAGGAAGCCTCTCCCTCCATATCTTCTATGTGAACAGTCTGTGTGTTTATAAAATTATTAATTAAAACAGATCTTGGTGGGTGAATTTGGAACTTAATTAGGAGAGTTGACTTTTAAAGTAAATTATTTCTCCAAATTATATATTCCATAATAATATTCATCCCACTGAGCTGCCTTTCTAAGAATTTTAATCATAATCTCTTTTTCAAAGTCAGACTCTTTCTCAAGCCTTTTTTATTAAGCCAACTATTTACGTGAAGTGCTTGGCAAGCAAGAACAAATCCCAAAGTCTACTTAGCAAATAACAACAGTTAAACCCTCTTGATCCGTAGTTAAGGCTTCTCAAGCCTGCTAATCCTATCTAGGTTTACATTTGGGGTGTGTGTCTGTATGTTCATGTACGTGTGTGTCTCCCTGTATGTGAGTGTGTGTGCTTCTAAATTCTGAGGCCCAAAGACATGACTGTCTGTTCAGTTAAATATTGAGCCAGAAAGAGTGTGGACAATGTGGAAGCCATTACAAAACAGGTGTACATATTTCAACTTTCAATTCTTTTCCTCCACATATTATTAGCTATTATGTGATATTTTAAAATCTTATAAACATTATGGAATTGCTTGATAGACAAAACCAGCTGCTTTCAAGCTGGACTGAGTTAAATACCTGGAATCCACAAGGTAGAAGAAGAAAAGAAACTTTTCTCTTTCTTTTACGATATTTAGAAATACATAGGCATAGTGGCTGAATGTTTGCTTGAATATTAGTTTTTAATTTAAGAACTAATAAATTAGCCGGGCAGTGGTGGCGCATGCCTTTAATCCTAGCACTCGGGAGGCAGAGGCAGAGGATCTCTGTGAGTTCTAGGCCAGCCTGGTCTACAAGAGCTAGTGCCAGGACAGGCTCCAAAGCTACAGAGAAACCCTGTCTCGAAAAAAAAAAAAGAACTAATAAATTATTATTATTATGAGGATGATGATTATGTATTAAAGATATCTTTGGCAGCACTAGCCATGCTCTCCATGATATACTCTGACTGTATATTGCCCCCTAAACAGTACAAGCAGTGACCATCACTTTATTGTGTATCATGAAACTGAGTCTCAAGAATGTAATCAGATATCTCCAAGGGAATTTTCCATCCCTTGTGGCACCACCTTGGATTCCTTGGTAGGAACCAACCAGTTGTTGGACTAATTTTAGTGTGTGTTAAAAAATTTTTTTTTGTTTTTTGTTTTTTTGGTTTTTTTTGTATGGACCTAGAGACTTGACAAGAATGGGAAACTGTAAGTCAGAATTTGGTTGGGTCCCCTTTTTGTATTCCTGGAACCTCACACTGGAATGACTCTGGAAGGGTCAAACCATTTAAAAGTTGGATCATAACCAAATGCCAAGGAAGAATCTTCCCGTCCTCTGAGAGTTCAGCCGAGAGGTATCACCGTGGCACTTACATCACATATTGCTGGTCAAAGTGATGACAGGGAGGTTGTGCATAAGGGTAAAATGTGTCCCAGGATGCAAAAGCTTTGGACAATAGTTGGCTTCTCTAAGTGGCCACAGCCAGAGCAGTAGACCACACCAATCCCTGGAAGAGGCAAAGCTCCAGCCGCAGGAGGAAAGCCTGAGGTGCAGTTTAGTTCTTGTACTAATAGTTTGCCGCAGTAAATTAACCCTGTGTGAAAACCAGACTGAAATTAAAAGCCTCTGCACCCCACATAAGCACCTCAACTGTCAGGAAAAAACACAGCAGGAAAACTAATGCCTCGTTTCAAGAAAGAACAAATAAATTCTGACTTCTCATCTTCTTGTCCTTCCATATTTACCTTATTATTCCATTTCACTTTTAGAAATCATTTACAAGAGTTCTGCATGGAACACATATTTCCATAGGAGAAGAAAGTGTCATAGGATGCACCCACTGTCAAGTGATGATGTCAACTTGGATAAACTCTGATGTCCAAAAATTAGAACTAAAGTATTAATGTACAAAAATGTCAAGTTGCACGAATGTAAAGAATGAATGGAGAGAATCTAGAAGTAACTGCAGTACCAAAGACTCCAGTTAACTCATGAATTAGTAAAAGGGACACTTGCGTTCGTACCCTGGTGGCTTTCTGTGATGTGTTCAGCTCAGAGATTCTCATAAGAGACAGTGAGTGAAGAAACCAAGCACATTCATCAAAAAATATTTACATAACAATAATCTCACATGCTTTACACTCACCCATTCAGCCATTGTGGACATTCTGGGCACTATAAATATTTTTATATTTTTCAGTCAAGGCTAACCTCTCTTTTATTTTCTACAATATTTGATTTAAGGAAGAATCATGTATTAAAAATTCCATTCTGGTACTGTATAGGGTGCTGAGAATTTAATCCAGGACATCCTACATGCTAGGCAAGTGCTCTAACATTGGGCTACATCTCCATAGGTTATAGAAAAGAGTGAAATTGAAATTAATTATGAAATAACATATAATGCAATTATATAAACTTTCCCTTTGTTAGTTATATAATTGATTTGTAATTTTATATTGTAATTTAACTCATCCTTTTATAATATTCTATGAATTTGTATACATCACATACACATATAAACACACACAGACATCCAAATAGAGGCAGATTTTTCATTGAGACCATCAGCTCCCCAATAATGACACAGAGACTTCTTATTAATTATGAATGTTTGGCTGATAGTTTAGGCTTGTTTCTAGTTAGCTCCTATAACTTAAATGAACCCATTTGTATAAATTTACTGTCTGCCTTGTGCCTTTATTACCTCATCTCCATACTGGTCATCTTGTTTGCTCTATGAATCTTGGAGTCTCTGCTTTATTCTTCCCCGCATCCTCTCTGTTCCAAAATCCTGCCTACCTATTGACTGTTTAGCTTTTTATTAAACAAATCAGAGAGACACATTTTTACAGAGTACAAAAAGATTATTCCACAACATTTCCTATTTTTTCCTAAAAAAGTAATGGTTTTAACTCTAATATAGTCAAAGTATATTCAATAAGAAAAAATGTCAGGTATTATCTAAATAGAAAGGAAAGATATTAAGTTTAACAAATGAAACTATATACAATGAGAACAATTATCAAGTAAGAATTACATTCACAATGTTCAGTCCATTTGTAATTTCATATTCAGAGAAAATATTTTATTATCTATCTTATCTTGATGAATTTAAAGTTTTATATCTAAAACAAGTTTTATTATAACTTGTATTCATCCTTTCAAAACATTTTTTAGATAAACAATTTAAGCTTTTTTTGTTTGTTTGTTTGTTTGTTTGTTTGTTTGTTTGTTTTTCAAGACAGGGTTTCTCTATAGCTTTTGGTGCCTGTCCTGGAACTAACTCTTATAGACCAGGCTGGCCTCGAACTCCCAGAGATCCACCTGCCTCTGCCTCCCGAGTGCTGGGATTAAAGGTGTGTGCCACCACCGCCCGGCAACAATTTAAGCTTTCATGTCCCTCAACTTTATAAACTTTACATCTCTTATGCAAGTTTTTTTCCTGAATTTGGTAACAAGAAAAACCATAAAACTATAATTATCTAGTCCTCAATCTCCATTAGAAAAGGATGAAATATTGTACTAACATATAAAATATATTTAAATAAATCTGCCTGAAGATGTGAGAGTAAAACAGTCCTTACAGGCCAGATTATGGTAACACACCCTTTAATCCCAGTAGCCACCCTCGTTGCCATAGAAATCAAGTGGTGCATGCTTTTGATCCCAACTGTAGAGAAGAATATAAGATGGGACAAGACAGCTCTCAGTCTTCTTCTGAGATTCAAGGAAGTGGGATCGCTTTTCAGACTGAAGTCAAGGTAAAAGCCAGTGGCTGGCTGTTTAGCTTTTCAGGTTGAACCCCAATTTCTGACCCTAAGCTTTTATTAATTGTGCTTCAAAATATTACTTCAGTAAACAGGAAGTATAAAGCAAACAGCTTCCAAAGCTATAGAAATGGGAGATACAGCTGGCTGCCTGCATAGACATCCTCAGCCTATAGGCCGAGACTATCTGACCAATTTTTCTGAGATGTAACAAACTTCTGAAGGACTGTCCTACCCAGTCTTGGAAAAAGTGCTACTGTCATTGTTTTGGTGTTCTGTTTGTCAAGTTTGGATGCCAGTTGAGGCAAGATTAATTTCTTGCACAAATGGCTAGCTTTTGCCACAAAGAAAGTAAACTACAATTGGAGTTTCTTTGATGCTTATCATCTGTTTTTGAAGTAAATTGGTGCTGCCAGGAGCAGTCATATCTCACTGTCATAAAAAGTTATCAAAACATTTAAATGCCATATTCTGTCATTTTTCAAAGTGTTTGAAGATCACTTGTTTATTTAAACATATATCTCTATAGGATCTTGAAAACATACCTAACTATAAATTTGATTGTTATAGATGACTATTATCCTTTATTATACTAAGTAATTTATCCTAAATCAATTTTAAGAATTAAAAATTTACATTATATTTTTAAATGAGCTGTACAGGCACAATAACTTAAGCAAGAATAGAAACATATATACAATGTAACAAAAAGAACCTTATATCAATATACAAAAAATTGTGTATTGTATCAATTTGTATCAATATACAAAAATCCATAGCAATGTAAAAATTTGAGACAATTGATTAAAAGTAGAATCAACAATCTACCCTTTTAAAAATCTATTATTTCTTTATTATGTTCCTCCTTTTCCCTTCAGAAAGAGATCCCTAAATCTAACCTCCTTTGTTCAGTTTTTTTTTTCTGACCATGACCAAAACAGTTTGTAACCAACCCTCCTAAACAATGACAAACATCTATAACTCACCAAATGACTAAAAAACCACCCATCCCAACTCTTGGGAATATGGGCGTAATGTTTTCTAGACTGCTACCTGTTGTCTGTGGGTACTGGCATCTTGAGGGACCCCGAGAAAATTAGGATAATGATCAATTCCTTGTTAAAATAGTCTATGAGGCTAGACTATCTCATCCAACAACCTTGAAGCTGTTCTGGATGCAGAAGTCTGAGGAAACTGCAATAGAGGCACGTGAGAGGCTGGATTACCTGGGACACCCATTTTTATTGGTGTCTGGGCCCCTTGCTCTGAAAACACATAACATTTTAAAGGTAACATACATTTCTGCATTAACACAAGTATTAACTGTATGTTGTATACAAGCCAGACAAAATGATTTTTTTGTTTTGTTTGAGTAGGTAAGATATACGTTACCTGTCTTGTAGCTTTTCTAGGTTTATTTCTTGTGTCTGCAGTCAGGATTTTCAGGCTTCTTCCCCAATCAAATCTGATCTCTATCAATCTTGAATAAATCTACAACTTTTCATTTTACATGGGAAAAAAATGTATAACCTCTTCCCCAATGACTTCAATTTTTAAAGTTAAGACATTTTTAAAATATATGGGTTAGTTTAATTTACAAGCTTTTATAATCAAATGTCTCTCAGCAGCTGTTGTTTGCTCATCAGCAATCAAAGACTTTAAAGTCAATATAACACCATGCAGAATGCAGACTGCCTGTGTATTTTCCATCTCCATGTGGAGCATTCTTTTTTGTTATTTATAAACTATTTACTTTTTTCTATGACTGCTTATACTCATATCATTTTCTTTCTTATCCCTGTGCATATTTTTAAACACACTGTAGCCTGTTTAGAGGTCTTATCCTTTCTGGATCATCCGGATATGTCTTTACTTAACACTTACAGTGCTCCTGGATCACGTGAGACAAATTGTAAACCACTGTGCCAACCACTGATGAGGCTCACTGACACGTGGTGTCAACAGCTGGCTTCAGACCACAGGTAGTTTCTGTATGCCAAGCCTACTTGAGAGACCTTGGTCAACAAGAAGCTGTGTTTGATTCTATGTTTTGAACTTTTTCTGTCTTTTTATTTTTCATTGAGTACATATTTTTCTCTGCTCCCCTCCCTTTCTCTCTCCTCCTGGTCTACCCTCAGCCCTGATCTCCACTTTCCAAATTTACTCAGCAGATCTTGTCTTTTTCTGCTTCCCATGTAGATTAAATCAATATATGCCTCTCTTAGGAATCCTCTTTGTTGAATGTGAATTGTAGACTGTTTTTTTTTTCTTTTTTTGCTTTATGTCTAAAAGTCACTTATGAGTGAGCACATATTACATTTGCCTTCCTGGGTCTGGGTTACCTCACTCAATATGATGTTTTCTACATTGATCTATTTACCTGCAAATTTCAAGATGTTAATTTTTTTCTGCTGTGTAGTACTCCATTGTGTAAATGTACCACATCTTTTTCATCCATTCTTCAGGCAAGGGGCATTCACAGGGTGCGAAAAAAAAAACAGGTAGGCAAATACTCATAGCATAAAATAAAAATAAACAAATTATTGAGATAGTCCAAATCTTAAGTTACATAAATTAAAATTAATATAAATAAAAATAGATTAAAAACAAAATAGAAGATGCCATTATAATCCCATAGTAATTGTGGCAATGAATAAACATGATAAGGGAAAAATGAACAATATAGTGAGCAAGCATAAATGAAAGGTTATACAGAAGAGAAAAAACAAGCTTCTATACTTGAGAATTGTATAATACATGTACTTCTTGAACATATAGTGAGAACACGTACTAACTGAAATCCTGGATCATAAATCATCCCTTAGGAAATTTCAAATTGAAATAATATAGGGTATATTCTAGAAACACACAATTTAATTGAGTTGGAAATGAATTACAAAAAAAGAAATCTGGCAACCTTCCCAAATGAGGAAAGATTAGGAAACATATCAAAGATATGAGATATCAAAGGTACAACAGATATCAATGAGCTAGAAGATGTTTGATTAGTAGGAAATATCAAAGAATTAAAGAGATGTCTCTTGGAAAAGATGAATAAAGCTGAAATACCTTTCAAAGTATTGGTGAAAAAAGAAGTAGAGGCTAATACCCAACGTGGAGAAGACCTAACTGAAGACTGAAGTCATGAAGATGCAGGACAATTCATCTTGCCTACCACATGGAAATATACCTTGAAAGGAAATGCACATCATAGAAAAACTAATCCAAGAAAAAATAAAAACTCTGCTTAGTCCTAAAACCACTAAAGGAGTTGAGCTCTCTGAAGTGTCCCTCAGAGGGGACACTGGTCCCTCCAGGCCAGCTGATTCCATCAGTGTTTGCAAAGAATGTAGGAATAAATCTAGCCTAACATCATAAATTTCTGTGTGCCTCTGTGTATAAGGTACATTTGTGAGTACCTCTCTCTCTCTCTCTCTCTCTCTCTCTCTCTCTCTCTCTCTCTGTGTGTGTGTGTGTGTCTGTGTCTGTGTCTGTGTCTGTGTCTGTGTGTGCACGTGCATGTATGCATGCATGCACAGAGGTCAGCACCAGATTTCTTTCTCAAACATGTTTCACCTTACTTTCTTTTGAAAAAGGATCTCTCGGGCTGGAGAGATGGCTCAGAGGTTAAGAGCATTGCCTGCTCTTCCAAAGGTCCTGAGTTCAATTCCCAGCAACCACATGGTGGCTCACAACCATCTGTAATGGGGTCTGGTGCCCTCTTCTGGCCTGCAGTCATACACACAGAACAGACAGAATATTGTATAAATAATAAATAAATAAATAAATAAATAAATAAATATTTTTTAAAAAAAGGATCTCTCTCTAAGCCTAGAGCTTATATTTTTGGCTAGAATGATGCCTGGTTGATCTAACTGGGTCTTCATACTAGCCCAGCAAGCACTTCATGCATTCAGGACACAAGTTCATTCCTCTAGCGCCCAAGGAAAATGCTGGCTGTGGCAGTGTGCACCTGTAATTCTAGCTCTGAAAAGACAGAACCAAGGGAATCCCTGAGATTCAACTATAAATTTATGATTTAAAAATAACAGCATTGCCAGCTAAAATGGCACACACCTTTAATCTCAGCAGACAGAGGCAGGCAGATCTCTGAGTTGGAGACCAGCATCCTCTGTGTGTTGAAGACTAGCATCATTTACATAGTGAGTTCTGTTACTAAGGATACATGTCTCAATTGATTCCAAAAAGATTCTGACAAAATTAAACTCTCAGTGGTAAAAGTCATCATCATCATATTATTATTATATAAACAAGTTTTCTTCTTCCTATAAAACACATAAAAAAAGCTTGCAGTGGTATCTCACCTACCTGAAATGAGTGGGTAAAGAAGGCTCTTTTGCTGGGTAGAGTTAGTATAAAATGCTTGATATCCCCAAGTCTATTAACATTCAATTACAAATTACACTTGATGCTGTAGCCCACAATAAAAAGAAATAACAAGAAAAAATAAAGAAATGAGTAAGAGACTCTCAGGAACAATTATTAACAACATTAAGAAATTAGAAAGCCTGGCATGGTGACTCACACCTTTAATCCCCACACTTAGGAAGCAGAGGCAGGTGGATCTCTGTGAGTTCAAAGTCTGGTCTTCTTAATGAGTATGAGGACAACCAGAGATAAGAGAAACACTATCTCAAAACTCAAAAATAAAAAAAATAATAATAAAAGTAGCATTATAGTTCATTACTAAATTGAAGGACAAATTGATTTTAGCAAGATTTCTGGGGGAAAACAAAAGCAAAATTTATCTCTGTTTCTACAAATGCACAGACTCTAAAGCAAGAGAAAGTGTGGAAAGTTTGAAAAAGCAGCCCTATAAAGCCCTCTACTGACTCATTCATGAAGTTCTGACTTCCATCCCCAGATCTATATAAACCTGCTATGGCACAGTGCATGTCTCTAATCCTAGCACTAAAGAGACAGAGGCAGTGGGATCAAAGGTTCAAGGTCATCCTCAGCTATATAGAGTTAAGCCAGACTGGGATCCTTTGCACCCTGCTCAGTGTCTCAAAAACAAAAACAAAGACCAAGTTTCCTTAGTTTAGGGAATTAATGAAATATCTTACAAAAGTCACTAGCTCAAACCTGGGGATATAGTTTATTTTGTAGAGTTTTTAGCTCTCATGGACTAAGCTCCAAGTCACATCCCCAGTGCCATACAAGCTAGGTGTAATGAAGCATGTTTGCAATGCATGAGGAAGTACAGACAGGAGAACCAGATATCCAAGGTCTTCCTAAGCTACATAAAGAATTCAAGACTAGTTTGTGATATGTGAATATCTGTCTCAAATATGTAAAACTCCGTTTTTTTTTAAATAAAAAGGCAAATAAAAACATGACCAACTCCACAGTGATTTCACCATAACTGGGGAGTTAATATCAACACTGAAAGCAAAGGAACAAATTTCAAACCATTATCATTAATTAAGCTCATTGTAGAATAAACTGTCTGTTTAGGAAATTGTGAAGATCATATGACTAGGATAGAGCTCATGGGAAAACCCCAAGTATACGGCAGAGAGAATGGTGAAAAAGAGTCACCCTGTTCTGCATGGCTTTCCAAGACATTGAAAACTGGCACCTAAATACATTGAAATTGGCTTGCTCTGAGAGCCTGCAATACTTGTTAGAACAAATCAAGCAGTTTCCTTGGAGTGGACAAAGGAAGCTCTTAAGAGAAGGTGCCAATGCCCATCTGAGCTGTGTTTTCTCAGGTCCCTGGTCACCCCTGCTACCCAAAAGATTTCATCAAGCATTAAAGATTCACCCACTGGACAGAGCAAGCTCACACTAATGCAGTCTGAGCTCTCCAAAGTAGGTCACATACTTGTGAATCATCTCTTTTTTTTCTCAATAGTGTGCTTCTAAAGGGGAGGGGGTCCCTGGAGAATCTCACCCCCTCAACCTGGGAATCAAAGGCTCTGGAGATCTCATAACTGTAGCTCTGGCTCTCCAGTCCACTGTTTCCTGCTTGTCTTTTGCCAGGACTTCAGCTTGCTACCTCCCTTAATGGGGGCATGGCTTGCCATTTAAAAGACGCCTTTCAATAGAGTCCTGCTACGGTCTCCTGGGTGCCTATGAAAATGACTGAAACCTATAGCAGATTATTATTATTATTATTATTATTATTATTATTATTATTATTATAAATTTTGTACTGGGGTCTATGGAGATACTTAGTTGCCATAGTACTTGAGTGCAATCTCTAGAACCCATGTTTAGAAAGAAAAGGAAGGAAGGAAGGAAGGAAGGAAGGAAGGAAGGAAGGAAGGAAGAAAGAAAGAAAGAAAGAAAGAAAGAAAGAAAGAAAGAAAGAAAGAAAGAAAGAAAGAAAGAAAGAAAAATCCCAGTGTAGTGGCAAGCTTATGTAGTCCTGGGGAGCCAGAGACAGGTAGACTCATGAGGCTCAATAGGCAACTTAGTGGGTTCTAGGCCAATGAAGAGACCTCCTCATCTCACATAGAAAAAGTAGACAATGCTTGAGGACTTCTGGTCCCCACATATGTCTATACATGTTCCTACATATGCATGCACACACACACACACACACACACACACACACACACACACACCAACTGTGCTGACATTTGGGAGAGGCCAAGTTTCTCTTGTGGAAAACTTAACACCCACATTCATGTCTCACTTCACCTAGAGTCAGGCGTCTCCCCATAAAAACCCAGACAGAATAGGATCCAAGAGAAAGTGGCGTGGAACCAGGAAAACGTTCCCAAGCTGCCAGCGAAGCCACTGTGAGCTGGATTCATGTGGATCACTATGCCAAAAGCTAAGATTGAGTATTTCTACACAATGCTGTGTTTCTCAGTTCACCTTTGAGCACATTTCTGACTGTCAGTCCTATCCCTTGTTTGAACTAGGTAGAGCAGAGCTGGTGTGGGAACAGAAAATGCTCCGTGAAAACATGGAGCTGCTTGCACGAAGTCTGACATTTGACAAAGAGCACTTTCCTTCCCAGCAGTATTTGAGTAGGGTTTAAATTTTTCTTCTCCACTTAGACCTCTTGGAGCCAGGAAACTGACACCTTATACCAAATGGCTATGCCTTTTGGTAACTAGACCAAGTGGTTTTAGCTTTTTATTCCAAAATATTTAGTAAATATCTCTGTTCTCTACTCAAAGCAATGTTGTTGCTTATAAATAATCTGCAATGAAATTCTCATCTACACATTGATCTTTAGGCATTTAGTGGTAAACTTTCCAAATATATGCTGGTTACATTGGCGGGAAGGTGACAAGTCTGAGTTCCAACAGTCTGCTTAGAACAGAGGACAAATAGTGTCCTCTTTTTAAAGACTTAAAGACTTCAGACTTTAGAGAATCCATGACATGGTTTTGAATTTTAGACGTCAAGCACTATACCCAGTTGCTTTCCACAGACACATGATTTTATTAAATATTTGGGTAAGTTCTGCTAGTGGTTAATCTGCTTCCCCCCCCCCCCAAAGTAAGTGACCGGTGACAGTAGAACCGGGCTTAGAGAACATGAAGCTTAGGCATGAGCACTCTAGGGTCCTTTGGCTGCTGTAAAAGGGACAATAAAATAACAAAGAGCTGTTATCTTTAGAGAAAAGAATACCAAGAATGATTTATAACTATACCTCTCCTTTGCAGGCCAGGGCATAAATTCAATTAGTATTTATTGAGGTTCTGCTCACTGTCACATTAAGACTTTTTGCATAATTTTATTTATTTCTTGCTGTAACTTTATGAGATGATTGCTTGCTCTGCTCTGTTTATCTCTTAGGGGTATTGTTGTTGTTTTGGGTCCTAGTGTCAAACTCAGGGCCTTGTGCATGCTGGACAAGCACAGAGTCAAGCTCCCCACTGTTTCCTGTAGATCCATATGAGATGCTTTAAGGTTTTAAGGAGTCTGCCTATGGCCAGCCACACTAATAATAACACACAAATTGTACATGCCAGACCTTGGGTTTGAACTCAAATCTTGACTCACAAGGGAGCAGAGTAGAGAGTCCTAACCATAAATAGTTGACTGTAGGAGTCCAAATAGACATGATAGAAAAACAAACAAATGTCAAACAAGCCAACATAATAGAAAGGTCTTCTGCCAGGTTACAGACAACAGCAGCCTGGTGCCATGTTCTTTTTAGGACTTTACATTACCTATTGTTGTCACTGCCTTTTGTACATGCCAAGAGGGGAAAGCAGGGCTGATCAAGGTTTTGATGACTTGAGTATGTTTTACTTCCTTATAGCTTAAGACTGCTTTACAATGTCTCATGCGCCTCTCATGATTTGACCATGAAAAAATAATATAACCATATTGTTCATCCTCTGCATTTTCTGTAATTCTGTTTGTTGTATACCAGTGTATGAGGATATGGGTCACATAGGTGTGCTGGGGCACAATCCCATACATTGCCTGTGTGTGTGTGTGTGTGTGTGTGTGTGTGTGTGTGTGTGTGTGTGTGTGCAGGTACACAAGTATGAGTGGTGCATGGAAGCCAGAGGTCAACCTTGATTGTTGCTCCTCAAGTTGTAGCCACCTTGTTCTTTTAAATAAGCTCTGTCATTGGCCTCCAAGTCACCACATAGGCCAAACTCGATGGCCAAAGGGCCGCAAGAATCTATTTGTCTCCACTCCCCAGCACTGGGATCTCCACCATGTCTGGCTTTTGGGGTGTATTCTAGAGAATGATTCAGGTCTTTGTGCTTGTGTAGCAAATACTTTATTGCCACACCCCTCTCCCTAGTCCTTCCTTTTCTCTGTTTTTCTACTGAGGCTCTTGGTTGCTTCTATCGTATGCTGGGAAGGCAGAAGAGGTGGAGATACCTGGACTCCCAAAGTGCACTGGAAGCAGCAGTGTTCGGTAGACTCTGTAGCATCAACATGAGGTTAGAGAAGAAAGGAAGTGTCTGAATAACATAAACTAGAAATTGAGGAAAGACAAGATATACAGAAAATAACTTGGCACATGTTGGCTGACCTAAACATAGAGGACCCAGGAGATCTTAGTGTCTATATTTTCCCTGGAGTTGATAGTGATTTCATTAAGTTATCTAGTGGGAACAAGAAAATCTCCACACTTCACTGAAATCCTTTTTAAGGAATGTTGTTACAACAGCTTTGGGGACTGAAATATTTTCCAACAATTTCTTCTGTGAAATTTCAATAGCTTCTCACATAAATCATGAGTTCTGTACCCACCCAGAAATAATAACCAAAAAAAAAGACCAAAAGTTCATATTACTGAGTGAAAAAGAAATGGAATCTCATTTTCCATGAAAATCTTATGGCTAGTTTATGTCTCTGTGGAAAACATTTATCTGCAGTAAACAATCTCTAATATTTCCTTAAGAATATTTTATAATCTCCACAATAATATAAAATATTTTGAGTCTTGAAAGTACTTATGAGTAATTGATTTTCTGAATATTTAGTATATATAGCTTGCTCACAAAATTATTCTACTAATTTGGAAATCGCCACAGTAATCCACTGCAGACCTTTGAAAAACTGCCTAGGACTGTGGTGTGGAGCCCACAGTGAGGCACCAGTCCTTCATGGGCAGACAAGCTTTGGAGTAGTTCAGCCCCGATGTCAATTCAGACCTACAAAAATGTATGTTGGAGGTGCCAGGCTAAGGTTGAATTTCTCAATATTGAAGACAATGTATTATAAAGTGTTCTATATGTAAGATAAAAACCTCTGGGATGCTTCAAATATGTAGATATTAAATTAACAAATGATATTTATTGCTCATTATCATTGTGACTGGTATCACACAAATATTTCATCCAATTACTTCTGAATTTTATGCTCTAAATTTCTTAACTAACAATGGTGGTAGTCTAAAAATATAAAAGGATGTCATCAATTGAAAACTATTTTTTTTTCATGTACACTATTTTTACCACCTTGTCATATTGGCCTTTTGTTTGTTTTATTTCTGTTCTGTGAGGGTTTTTTTTTTTTTTTAAGGTAAAGAATAAATAGTTGCGTGGTCAGGGAGATGGAGAGAATCTAGGAAGAATTTGGGGAGGAGAAAATATGAAGAAAATTATGAAACAAAATTAATCAAATAAAAAGAGAAGATGCCTCACTCGTATGTGTAGTGAATCCTCCCACATTCCCATGAGCCAGAAACCACATTACTCTTCTTAGACTTAAGAGGAAGCTAAGTCATGAGTTTCAGGCAGTCACCTCAGTATAAAGGAGAATTGGGATTTGAATTGATGCATTCTGCCATTTCAATATTTCTTTAGAAGGATTACACTGCAGGTACCAAATGAAGTCTGGGCCATGACAGCAGAGAATGACAAGCAGCCCATCATCGTGATTCCCAGCTGCACAAAATCCCTCAGTATGATGTGCAGAGCCAAAAGAACACACAGAGAGGAATTTTGGATGCTGGTAGACTCTGCGGAAAGTGTTCTTCCAGATGTAAGAAAAGAGAGTTGGGAGAGCAAAGAGGAAGAAAACTTCTGTAGAATGTCTCCTGTGTGGGTTCCTGCTTCAGACATGTGGTGTAGGAAAAGGTGGGGCCTGAAAGACTCATAGAACAGTTGTTTCTCCTGTTGTGACCATGGGCCTGAGTTTAGGGCACACCTGCTGAGATGCACAGGTTCTGATGTCTTGAAACAAAGGTTTAAACAAAACCAAAGCAACAGTAACAGAAAATGAGGTCATTCCTAAAGGGAAAGGCATCCTTCCAGGACTGGGTATAGGCCAGAACTGGAGAGAGGTCAAGGCTCCAAGCTGGGAGGAGGTTACCTTTCTGTGGCTCATTTACATATCAGGCACTTCTACACTTGCTCGGTTTTGTTACTTGTAGTCAACAACCAGAGAAGGGAGTTTCAGTCTTCTTTTACCATCGGTTTCTCCGGATGCTCCCTGGAACCTCCCCTCTCCCTTGCTCTTCAAGGCAGCCAAGATAGTGAGATATATTTACACCTTGGGTCCCGAATCTCACTGGTAAGGTTGCTCCTTGGAAGCATGACTCCATGTACATCCCAAGCATTAGTAGGTTCCAGAGCCAATGAGTCTGAGGCAGAGAACTACAGGACATTGTCACAGAAAGTACTGAGAGAGAACATGCTGAGAGGATAGTGTCCACTATAGAAAGTTCCTTTGAATTACTGTATAATTTTCTAAGCATTATAGAGACAAAGCAACAACTTCAAACAGAAAACCCATAGACTTTTGAGCACTTTCTAATTGATATTTTTCTTTGCAATGTTTTTGCTAGGTGCTGTAACACTCTGGAGGTGGAGTTGGGGACTTGTGCATTGTTCTTTTTTGTGTCTCCAAAATGTGGTTACTATTGATGCTTGAAAAGCATCTGTTAATTTTAGTTAAATTTATCAAACAGATATTGTAAAAAGAAAAAACAGTGAATACATAATATAGTAGGTATTGTAAAATATCTCCTCCTTTTTCCTATTCATACACATCACACACACATACACACACACACAAATAAAAGGGTAAGGAATATGTGTACAGACTAAAGTATGACTATTATTTGTCAATGTAAGTTGTCTAAAACAAAATCAGTCTGCTTTCTTTCAAAAGCATAGAGAGAATGATGTTAGAAAGGATGCCATGGAGGAGATGCACTCCCTGGGAAGGAAGTTCTGGTGAATTCCATGTTTTTATGTGGCTATAAGAGCTGGAGCTACAGTCCCAGTCTTCAGAAATATTTTCCAACAATTTCTTCTGTGAAACAGTTTAAGCTGTGGTTGTTCCTATTCAGATCGAATAGAATAGCTACTGAAGAACAACTTATATGTATAAATACATGGTTATGTATAAAAGTCAGTATTTTAAAGAAGATACTTTGAAAATATTAAAGGTCAGTTAAGGAAGTGAAATACCCAACTTGAGAATGCTTGTAAGTGGGTATGCTACTTGAGACAATGGGTAGACAGGAAGAACTAAATACTGACATCTGCGCTCTTGGTGTACAGTGTGCAAAGTGTTCATCTCTGCCATGAAATGGTACTAGCTCACAGAGGCATACTGAGTTTCAGGCGATGAGCTGATTAGTGAGTGACTACAGGAAGGATATGGACACCCGTTGAATGGCTTTACAGGCATGCCCAATAGATGAGGATGAACTGAGAAACTAGAAAACGCAGGGAAGCTTCTCTTTGAGGTTCTGTAAAGAGGAAGGAACTTAGAAGAGAACTAGGGTTTGGATGTTAGAAACTCTGTAAATTGAACAGTTGGTATAATTCAAAAAAAGAGAAAAAGAAAAAAGGAAAATGGTCAGACAAGAGAACCTGGGCTCTCTGGTACACCAGTCACCAGTGCACTTAGCTTTGGGAAGCTTGGACCAAAGTTAGGTAGTCAGTCTGACAAAATGCTTTTACTTACTGTGCTTTGAAGTCATCAATAAAATACCTTAAATTTAAACAGGAATATGTCTAAATGGGTCCTAACTGTATATTGAACTCAACAGTTTATGATTCAGCTACATACTTCCATCCACTCAGTGTGTTTATACCTAGTGAACTTATCAGTAACATCTAGTCCTATCTCTCCTAGGTCAGGAAATGTGAAGACTTTTTGCCACATCAGCCAGATCCTCCTCGAGTTCCTCCTGCACTCTGGGAGCCAATGGGAATCTCCTCTCAAAGAGACTCTCTATCCATGCATACTGAGGCGTAATGGTAGAATGTCTCTTCCATAGCATCATAAACAGTCGTCCTTAGCAGTAAGAATTTTGTTGATTAAAATATTTTTGCATATTAAAATATTATTTTGCAATATTATTTTAAAATAATCCAATGAGGACCTTCCGCACCCACAACTGAAGTAATGGTGTTATTCAGAAATTTTTACAATGGGGAAAATTTTAAATTGTATTTATTTATCAATGTGTTATTTTGTTGAATTTGAAATAATTTCTACTTGTTCTTGTATCCATTTGTCATCCAGAATAAAAGGAAAATAACAGAATAAGAAAGACATTTTCTCAAAAACATGGTAGAGATTTCAAGATAGGAAACAGTATCTTTAGTTCCCTTTTCATTGTACAACCAGTTTATTAGCATAACTTGAAGAATCTGTTATGTTTGAAGAACATTATAATTTGAAATCAAGCAACGGCTATAGAGCTTCCTAGCTGTAAAAAACAAGTGGAGAAGACAGGGCTGGATAATTGAAAAGCAAAGAATAAAAATAGTAAGATCACAGCAATGGTTGTAGCAATGGGACATCTCGACTCAGAGCTGCCCTATATCGTCTCTCCCTGAGTGCTCACTTACAGATATTTTTTTTTAATTTGTTTGCTTGCTTTGGTTTTGGTTTGCTGTTTGTTTGCGATTTTGTTCATTTTATTTTATTTTTGATACCTGATTTCTCTTTGTAACTCTGACTGTCCTGGAGCTTGCTTTGTAGACCAGGCTGCTCTTGAGCTCACAGAAATCTTCCTGCTTCTGTCTCCTGAGTAAGTGCTGGATTAAAAGCACTTTAATACATCTCTGCCTTGCTATCACTTCTAAATCTTTTAGGCAAGCAACTGTCCTCCCCTTCTCATAGAGATAGGCTCTTCGAATTACAAAGCCCTGTCTTAATTGGGATTTCTCTGGCTGTGCTAAAACACCATAGCCAAAAAGCAACTTGAGGAGGAAAGGGTTTTTTTCCTTACACTTCCATATAACAGTTCATCATCTAAAGCAGTCAAGGAAGGAGCCAGGAAGCAGGAGCTGTGGCAGACATGATGGAACAGTGCTGTTTGCAAGCTTACTCCTTACGACTTTCTCGGCTTTTTTTTTTTTATAGCACCCAGTACCACTAGCCCAGGGGAGACACTGCTCACAGTGGGATGGGTCCTTCGACATCTATTTTTAATAAAAAAAAGATGTTCCACAGGTTTGTTTACAGGCCAGTCTAGTGGGGGCATTTTCTCAACTGAGATTCCATTTTCTAAAATAACTCTAGCTTATGTCAAGTTGACATGAAACTAGCCAGCACAGTCAGAGAAGGTCTACACTACTAAGAGGGCCATTGTTTCCCCAGAGGTTGCTTAACCAGAAATATTCTTGGGACATTTAAATCCCTGCTTGAGCAGAGGTACAAGAAAATATAATGTCTGCAAGGCTGTTAGCTGCTGTCAGCAACCTTAAGCCCATTTCCTCCTGGCACAGCAGCTCCACCATTCCCTACTCTCTCACAATGGAACTTGAAAGAACAGGCTCTGCACTCCCTGGGCTGTGCTCTCCTTGGGTGGACTCCCCTGGTGCTGCCTGTTGGCATAATAGAGCCTGCAACTCTCTCTGGCTCTCTAATAAACTCTGTCTAAAGGACTATTTATCTCCATTTCTCTCTTGAACCCCATTCCTCCTTGGGCTAACACTGGCTGTCAGTCTTGTTTGTTGCCCTCATCCCTTCACATACAGCTCAGCCTCCTCTGGACACCCCAGACTCTCCCTCTTTCAACCTAGACTTGTCCTTCTGTTTATTTGACCATTGCAGAATATTCCTCTACACTGTGTAAAGATATGTCACTGTGGTTCGTTTGATAGACAGGTGAATGATCAATAGCTAGGCAGAAGGAAGTTAGGTGGGACTTCTGGGGACAGAGAGGTCTTGGGGAAGAGAAAGGAGTGGTTGACAGGTGCAAAAGAAGCAGGATGGGCAGTACAGAGTAAAGGTAACTGAGCTTGTAAAAGAATGTAGATTAAAAGATATAGACCAATTTAAGTTATAAGAACTAGTTAGAAATAAGTCTAAGCTAAGGCCAAGCACTCATAGTTAATAAGATATCTCTGTGTGGTTATTTGGGAGTTGGCAGATGGGACAAGAAAAGACTGGTTAAAAACGGCATCCAATGAGGGGCCATGTGTTTCCACATAGGGCCTGAAAGAGCTGTCTCAGGTAGGCTCTTCATGGAGGTACGGCTCTTTTAAGAGATCATGATACTGAGCACATAAATGGGTTTTATGAGTGAAGGGCAGCAGGGTACTTGGTGGCAGGAAACTAGGTGGAAGTGTTTACTGGAGCTGGGGTAGATAGACCAACTCCAGGCCTCACAGACATGAGGCTCTGTTCAGGTCAGAGGCAGCCATCAGGCCATGTGCTAGCAGGAATGGGCCTGGCTGCTACTTAGCAGTTTAAGGTTTGGCTCATGTGTGTCAGAGAACACTGTAAGTGTGGTTGAAGACACTTAGTAAACCTATTCAGACTGAAAAAAAAAAAACTCTGAACAGATATAGTATGCTTAAAAATGTATTTAGAAAAGAGAAAGAGAAATGTGTTTTTAGAGCAATGGGACCAGATACCAAAGAAATCAGGTGACCCAGGTGACCCTGCCTCTCAGTTTTCTCAAGATTCTACATCAAAAACAACTTCAAGGTGGTTAGTTGTGATGGTCCAGCCTCACAGATTACTCTCACAAGGACTTCAGATAAGTTGTACACTTTCTCATTCCACAGATACTGGACAACAAATGATACAGCTAGCTCTCCCAGGTCTTGATCACTAAGCCAATTTTCTTAGGGTCCCCTAAAGATGCCTTCATCCACAGATAACAAGAAACAGTCCAGAGAACATGATGTCACATTCCCAAGAAGTGGGGTGGGTGGGTTTTGGTCATTCAGTGGGTTATAGATGTTTGTCATCATTTGGAGGGATTAGTTACAATTTGTTATTGGTCATGGTCAGGAAAAAAAGCTGGATAAGGGGATTAGATTCAGGGATCTTTTTCTAAAGGGAAAAAGAGCAGATACCATACAGAAATGATAGGAGAAAAGGTTGGATTGTTGAGTCTACTTTTGAATAACCATTAGTCTCAAATATTTTACATTGATATTAATTTTTGTATACTCTCCCAAGCCTATGTATATTTTTAACACATTGTGTCTCCTTTAGAGCTCTTTTATGTCTGAATCTGTCTGTTGTGTATCTGAAATCCTTTACTGATAAGAAACATTTTAAAATGGTAAGTGGTTTGGTTGCTGTGGCCCTAGATGCTGTTTCTGCCTCTCCCAACATTTCAATATGGTAGAGGTACCTTTACTGCCAGCTCTGGGACCACTGTGTGGGAGCTGTGCTTATCACCTCAATTCTGGGAAGCGACATGCAGAACATAAACCTTTTTCTTTCATCTGAATAAAAGCTAAATCTGGCATTGCAACATGCTGTACAGCCTGGAAATGTCTCTGAATATGGCAGTAGGAATCCTCCTTGCTCTTTTTCCTATGCACACCTAACAGAGCTGATCCTGCCACTTAACTAGGCAAAGAGTGCTGAGCCTCACAGACGTGCTTTCAGCTAGTACCTCCTGACCTGGACTGAAGTGGGTGGCAGGCCATGCAGGTTAGCCCCACACTTGGATGCGTTTTGTAAGTGGATACTGTGCCTTCATTTCCTGGCCGCCCAGACCTGAATAATCCATAGAAACTATATTAATTACAACACTGCTTGGCCAATGACTTAGGCATATTCCTAGCTAGCTCTTATATCTTAATTTGACCCATTTCTACTAATCTGTGTATTGCCACAAGGCTGTGGCTTACTGAGCAAGGTTCTGGCATCTTTCTCCTTTGGCAGTTACATAGCATTTCATTAACTCTGTCTACTTTCTCTATATATCTCTGTTCATATTTCCTGCCTGACTTTATTCTACCTTATTATAGAGCAAAACAGTTTCTTTATTAACCAGTGGTAATAAAACATTCACAGCATACAGAGAGGAATCCCTCTCTAACTAACAGCACCGATTTACTTCAGAGAAGATGATAGGTATCAAATCACCTCCATATGGAGTTTGCATTCTTTGTGGCAAAAGTTAGTCATTTGGGCAAAGAGACTGCCCTTGTCGGGCCAGGCAGTGTTTGAAAGAATACAGTTTCCGTGTAATTATTTCTGGGTATAAGCTAGCCATGCGGGCGGCCGGGTGCCGGGGACGCAGCCTTGACGCTCCTATTTCAACATTGTCTTGACTGCTGATAGCATGCTCTCCAATTTGGACAAGCAGGCCACAAAAGAAAACAACTGCCCTTTACCAAGACAAGGTTTGACAGTCCATTCAAATTCCTGCCTCACAGAAAAATCTATCAGATTTTCTAGTCCTCTAGGCTGAAGATGGATGCCCCAAACTTATAGGAGAACCTTGGGTGACTGTCATTGGGTGATTCTTTCTGTCATTTCCCATAATTTTGGAAGTTGCTTACTCTCCACTTCCTATTTACTCAGGTAATATTATATCCTTCTGGGATCTTTGATGAGGTTGCAAATTAGATCGCTATAGTTACAGTTTGCCTTAGTCATGATAGAAAATAAATCAGGTATAAAACTTTGCACTCATTAAGAGAGAATAGATAATGGTGTATTTTCTCTGAATTTGGTAAATATAAATTGTGAATGTAATTCTTACTTGATACTGTTCCTATTCTTTATAGTTTTATTATATTAGAATTAAAACTTTCCTTCTTTTAGACAAAAAGGTGAGAATGTTACGGAATATTTCTTTCTACTGTGTGAAGATGTGTCACTGTGATTGGTTTAATAAAGAGCTTAATGGCCAATAGTTAGGCGGGAAGATGTTAGGTGGGACTTCTGAGGACAGAGAAGAGAAAGGCAGTGTGAGTTCAGGGAGGAGAGGAGTGCTATGGAAAACTGGAGGACAGAGGCCAGCAGAGAGAGGAAATGGGAAATTTCCAGAGGGCCAACAGCCAACAGCCTCTTCAGGGAAGAAGAAGAAAAGGAGAATCGCCAGCTAGGTATAGAGGAAACACGACGACATGTGGGAGCAGATATTAAATGCATGAGCCATGTGGCAGCACACAGGTAAACGAAAATTGGTTAAGTTATAAGAACTAGTTAAAAACAAGCCTACGCGAAGGTGCAGCTTTCACGATTAATAAAAAGTTTCTGTGTCATTATTTGGGATCTGTATGGCAGGACAGAAAAAAAGAAAAAGCCTTTTTACAGTTGACATCTTAGTTGTGCTGCTAGAACTGCCTTGTGGAGCCCATGTGAGTATATGCTGACAAAAAAAAAACAGTGAGACCCGAGAAAACTCTTGGGCCCCTTGAGTAACTAAGTGATGCTCTTCCGTGCTCCTTTGTTTACATCACAGTTCCACCATTACTGTGCCACCAAGTGCACCTGTGCTCTGAGGAAAGGATCAGGTACTGTTTGTCTTTCTCCTTTCAGTGTGCACTGGTTTTAAAATCCATTCCGTCCTCTGTGCATTTTCATGCAATGGAGTCAAAACAACACCTCTATTATCTTTCTCGCCTCAATCAGCATGATATACTGTGAGTGTCAAGTCCTCTTTCCATAGAGTTCTAGGATTGTGTGCTTGAGTTTGTTCCTTCACACAGGCCGTGAATAGTGCTTTCAGCTGTTGGCGTTTCTGTGAATTTCCCATTTCCTCTCTCTGCTGGCCTCTGTCCTCCAGTTTTCCATAGCACTCTTCCCAGAGCTCAGGCAGACTTTCTCCTATTCTTCAGCCATTGTCTCTGGGCTGCTTAAAAGGTATCACACCTGAGGAGATCAGCTTCTTACAGAGTCCCAGGCCATTCTTCCTCCTTCCTCCACGACGCCAGGGACCCTTAAATTCAATGATTAGACAGAAACGTGTGCATGACGAGAGCCCCATTCTATGCTCTCCGTGTTTTTACTAGACATGCATCCTCATGAAAGTAGATAGAGGGAGGGCGTGCAGGCTTGCCAACTGGAAAGCAAGTGAGTCTGAGCCTGGGGGATTTCAACATCTGCTTTTCATTGGCCTGGTTCACATTCTTGGAGGGCAAGCCTCCGTGAGACATAGGGATAAAACCCGACACCTGGGTCTTATCCTTGGGAGACTTACCCTCTAATTGGGGAAAGCCTGACATCTAAATAACAATAGCAAACTAGGTTGCCTCTGACGAAATGCTCAACTTGCAGAATGTAAGCTTAGATGTATGTACAGTGATCAGGGACATCCTGCCACTTTCATCTTTTGAAATGTGATTAGCATGCAAAGTTTCACTGAGACTGGGTTTCACTGAGACATTTTCATACATATTCTATTGTTTCCTTATTCCTGCCCTTTGTCCTCCCCTATACACACTCTTCCCCTCTCACAGGTCCCATCCGCCTCCCAGACCGCACCCTCTTCTGTTTCATGACATATATGCCTCATTACCAATCTTGTTTCCCCTCTGCCTCTTCTTAGACCTTTTCTCTCCTCATGATTCCCTTTTTATCTGCATGCCGTTCTCTATGTCATGCATGTAAAGTTACATCTAGATTTTGCACGTGAGAGAAAGCATGCAGTTTTTCTCTTTTCTGAGTCTGGTGCATTTAACTTGGCCTAATAATCTCCATTTCTATCTACTTCCCTGTGAATATCACCAGTTCATTCTTTACAGCAGAATAAAAGTCCTTTGTAAAGTCTATGTAAAACATTGGATTTTTTTTTTTTTGTTGTTGCTTGTTTTTGAGACAAATCTTTCTATGTTGCTCAGAATTTGTGCACATTGTATTCCAGGTGGGTTCTTCTGCCTCAGCCTTCCAAGTGTGGAATTATAGGCAGCTTTAGCCAGGACTGGCACCTTTCTCTTCTAGTGCCTTTAAGAATTGTTTATATTTCTTCAATTATTTATTCAGCGCCCCTCCCAGAGCAGTAAAATATGCAGGATTTGAAGGTTAATGTTTTACTCTTTCTGAAAGGATTTTGAATAATTATTACTATAAATTCAACAACATACCATCATTTATAGCACAATTCTTATTTTTCTACAACATACACTAGAGGCATTTCTATATTTTACTCAGTTTGGCTGTTTGGTTTTGTCTACACAGAGAGATGAAGGACTACAGCTGACTGCCAAAGCTCAGGGGAGCAGTCGGTTAAAGAATCAGTATTGTTGCCATTTGTTTGGTGGAAAGTCTCTAACCTAAATTGGCCACAATAGGGATGTTCACACAATGGAAATTGTCAGATGCTGTACATGAAGATTTCACACCCGCCCCCAAGCCAGTCACCAGAACAATATTGGATGTAAATGTCTTGCAGGAGAAGCCAAATGTGCCCTTGGCAAGACACTTAGTTAAGCTGCAGCAGGAGATTGGGTTGATGATGAAAGAGCTACAAGACCAAACAATTGGCCCACCCGTGATGTCTTACAATCAGCAGGAGAAATACTGTTTGCCCCTTCACTTGGCTGGCATTGTGTCTTTACTATGAAGCACATCTTATGTTTACATGTTCTTTTTCTGCATCCCACCATCGACAGAAACACAGACACACAAATACTCTGCTCACAGCCACACCCTGAGGTTTCATTCTGTCTTTCAACACTGTATCCAGATTCAGGACGTATGAGAAAGCACTGGCCTTCACTGGCAGTCAGTCTTGTCCCACTCTATGTTTAAAGTGGGGTTTGTTGGACTTAGGACTACATCCTTCTTCCTCTGTATTCCTTCTCATCTTTCAACCTTAGGAAGAGTTGGATGGGGAGGCGAAGTTGAGAAAATCACCAGAAAGATTAACAAAGAAAAACCACTTCATTCTCTCACCTATGGAAATATGCAGGCCACTAGTAGCAAGCTCATGCTTAGGGCTCGACCAAGCTCCTTCACAGCAGGACTGTTCATTGGCAGAGCTCTTCTCCACTTTCAGTAAAGGTACAGAAGGTGGAGTCTTACGATAGTGCATTTGGAATAGAATCAAGCTCTAGAAGGTCTCTGATTGTAGTGCTTCTCTAAAACCCCTCCAGACAGAACTTTGAGTCTAGCGTCTGGAGAATCGGTAAGAACTCTGCAGAGAAATTGTGATCGTTAATGGAATCTAGGGTCACCTAGGAAACAGAGCTCTGGGCGTGACGTGAGAGAGTTTCCAGATTGGGCAACGTCCCATGGGCTGAGGCTGAGAAGTGGCTTTCATCATAATCTAGATGCAAAGTGACCAACTGCCTCAGGCTTCTACTGATATGCCTTCCCTGTCTTAATTGATTGCATCCTTGAACTTTGATTCAAAACAAATCTTGTTCCAATTAAGTTTCTTGTATTCAGTGTTTTCCATAACCTTGAGAAGAGTTACAAACACAGAGTCCTTTCTGCAAGGAAGGGAGTGAGATGTGCAAGCCCCAAAAGGCCAAAGGTCAGAGAGCTGAGAGTATTTCTAGTTCCTTCAAGGTTCTACCTCAGGTGTTGGTAGGGTCCTACCAAGTGGTCTCTGCTCTCTCAAGGTTACTGTGGACAGGTGTGGCTAATTGCCAGACCTTGTGCTCCTGGAAATGGAAGTAGTTTGTTCCCACCTCAAACAAAAATCAAAGGATCCAACCAAGTTCCAGTTCCCTTTATGGAAATAACTTGGGATTCCACCCAGGGAGTTTGCCTACAGACTGTTTTGGTTTAGGGTAAATATATGTGTATATATGTGTATGTATTTGTGAATGACTTCTCCATTTTAGTAGTCCATCTCCTGGACTTCATTAAAGCCTGGAATTTCTACAGTGTTGGTAACTTTAATTCCAAAATTGCTAGAGAAAAAAATCAATTGCACAATTTTTGATCCAATTTGAAGCAAGCTTGAAGAAATCTATCTCTGGATTTCTAGAAAATGGCCACGAGTCGCATTTTGCAGAGGCTTAAAAAGACAAAACCACAAGGCTACTCTATATCCCATCAAGTCCAATCGGGGGCAACCATATATCCTGATATAATTTCTGCCCATGTACCGCTAGTTCACATCCAATCAAGCACTTCTAGTGAAAATAAACTTGAAAATATAAATGCAGCTTGTTAAGTCCTGAGAACCACAGCTTCCAGCATTCCAGGAAGACATCTGTCTTTGGGCAACTGGGGCTTACAAGTTACAAATTAAGCCTCTACTTAATTCTCACCGTGGCTACATTGCTTGTTACCTATCCATGTTATTAACAAAAAATACATTATTCAAGTTCCCTGCAAAACACAAAGCAAAGAAATCAAACACAGCTTCCAGAAAACTGCACTTTAATGCAGGCTGCAGGGTGCATCTGTCTTTGCATTTAACCTGTCTGTCCAAACACCCAGACTACATGATGGACCCATTCTCTCCTCACTGATTTGTCATACTGGATTCTCTCTAAATCTCTCACAAAACCTAACCCAGTATCCATGAAACCTTCTTCTTTCTGCTCTTCCACCATCTCTTCTGGCTCAGCTTTTTTTTTTTTTAATCAGTCTCAGATGATGCCAATGTTTTGGGAAATTGTAGAACTTCTGAGTGCTAGGCCTAGCTGGAGGAATTATACCTCTGGGAAAATGGGCCTTGAGGTTCCACTTCCTGTCCCTCTCTGCTTCCTGATCCATAGCCATGAACTTCTGTTGATGCCCTGCCTTCCTCACTACAATGGACTGTACCCTCAAACTACAAACTACCATGAATCCCCTCTTCTCTTAAATAGCTTCCTGTCAGTTATTTGGTCACCACAACAAGAAAGTAACTGATAACGATCACAGGGATCAAAGAATCAAAATATGGGACTCTTGTATAAATTGGGACAAAGTTCTTGTATTTCTACTTTTCAACCCAAATGAACTGTTGTTTTCACCCATAGTTCATTTTATTGGTTGCCAAAGATTTTGTCTCCTCCTTCACAGAGACCAATAAGTAGCAATGTTCTCAGTTAGCTTCCTTGTTATCTACAAATATGGTTGTATATTCATGAGTTAGAATGCCCTGGCAGATCCCGCAAGACTTTTGAGATATTATGTATTTTTAAACAAAAGAGGGGTAGAAGCATTTATAAATTAGCAGATTTTAATGAGTAGGGAATTACATATTTAATTTTTACCAAATATAAATTTCATATCTTCTAAGGAGCTCACAAGGGTACATTTTTCAAGATCCACGAAAAGCAGCACCCAGTCCTTCTGCACGTGCACTCACGTCACAATGATGACATCCAGTTGTCTCCATGGTCCTGGTGATCTGCTTCTCATCCATTCCGTGATACCCACAATGCTCTAGGTTCTTTTCTGCTGGCCCTCTGAGCATACTATTCTTTCAGCATCCCATCCAGAGTGCTGGGACCCAGCATTACAAAGGCATTAGCGTCTATCCTTCAGCCAATGTATGTAGTTCTCATAGTAGCTGTGTTTCAACTTTCTGCCATTGCTGAGTAAGCAACACAGAAGCATGACTCAAGAAAATAGAAGGTCAGCTTCCATGACATGAGACATGGTGTTCCTTTGTTATGTCTGAAATCACAACCAGCAGCACCATGAGCATTACTTGACAAAAGTCTATCTAACATTTATCTCTTCGTGCACATCCAAGTTCTCTTGTACTTAGACTGTAGCCACCCCTTAGCACTTCCACTGGGGCCTTGTTATATAGTGACCAAGACAGGTCAGCGTCAGGAAGGCTGGGTGTTTATAGTTTATAGCGTATATGGTATGTGAACCTTTTTTCCCTTGACCTTGGCTGGAAACAGGATGAGTGGGTGATTGGTGTAACTTTACACTGCACAGTTTTATGAACTGTCCATTTGGGGCTATGAGTAAGGTTTTTCAGAGTCTGGGACTACTGTGAGTAGTTTTTACAAATTGGGTTGCATCCCTCTGAAATCCTATGTTGATGTTATAAACTCCAAGACAATCACTGTGGGGATGGGGCCTTTGAAGAGGGAGTAAAGTTAAAATGAGACTACAAGAATTCCTCCTAATCCTGTTTCACTGGTGTCCTTATATGAAAGAAGGTAAGTGTAACCATTTCAGCTACATCAGGCTGGTACTTCCCGGATGTAAGGGTTATGCAGGTGCAGACAAGCCCTAAGGCAGAAGTACATAACGGCCTCAAGGGACCCATGTGAGGTGTGGATTACATCATCCACGTATGACTCAGCTAAACCCTTGTGCACATGCATGAGCCCATCATCTGCGTATGATGTAGCAACATCAACCCCCTGTGTGCATGCACTAGGCAGCTTTTCAAAGCTGGATGAGCCATCTTCCTCTCTCTCTGCACACTGACTTCCCAGGCCTGTGCCCCCTCTAATAAACTCCTAAGCAGGTTTGTTGCATGTTCCATGTTTCATTCTCACTTGCACAAGGTAATTTCGATAAAGATACAAACATAAGAAATACTCTCATAAGAGGCCACAGTAGCCAGCAGAAAGGTGCTGTCTGCTAGTCCATGAGAACTTCGGGAGAAAGCCCCTCCTGTTGTACCTCCATCTCTGCCTTCTAGCATCCAGAGCTGTGAAAATCCACATGTGCTGTAAGGTGCTCATTCATGACTGGTTTGTGGGACAGACCTAGCAAAATACTGCTGCAGATGCAAGCTACTTGGTCAGTCTTTCTTTTTATTTATTTATTTACTTACTTACTTACTTATTTATTTATTAAAGATTTCTGTCTCTTCCCCAACGCCGTCTCCCCTTTCCCTCCCCCTCCCCCAATCAAGTCCCCCTCCCTCATCAGCCCAAAGAGCAATCAGGGTTCTCTGCCCTGTGGGAAGTCCAAGGACCACCCTCCTCCATCCAGCAGTCTTTCTTTTTAACCTCAGTAGCAATTCTATCTTCCCCATCTTTGGAGTCCACTACAGGAAAGAGTGGCTAGGGAGGTAGTATGCCTCATTCTTACTGTATCTTTTGTGTCCTATCTTTCTGACTAGATTTCCTTGGGTGTTTTGGGTTTTTTGTTTTGTTTTGTTTTGTTTCTTTGTTTGTTTGTTGCTTCTTTAGAATGTTGATGGCTTTTAAAATACACCCATGGATTCACTTTTCTGGAGTTTGCCTGTCCTCTTCCTCCAGAATGTTAGGAGCATAAAAGAGAAGAAAATGTCTAAAAGAGTGGGATCACATCCTACTGTACCTATTGGTTTCGTGGGAGCCTAGGCAGTTTGAATGCTCACCTTACTAGACCTGGATGGAGGTGGGTGGTCCTTGGACTTCCCACAGGGCAGGGAACCCTGATTGCTCTTTGGGCTGATGAGGAGGGGGACTTGATCGGGGAAGGGGGAGGGAAATGGGAGGCGGTGGTGGGGAAGAGATAGAAATCTTTAATAAATAAAAAACAAAAAAAAAACAAAAAAAAGAGTGGGATCACAGATTGTTTGTTTGATTTGTTTTTCATATTTCAATTTTATGTGTATGAGTGTTTTGACTACATGTGATTTTAAGTGTACAATCTGTATTCAGTGCTCAAGGCCAGAAGAGATCATCAGAATTCTTGAGACTGAAATTACAGGCATTGGTGAGATGCCATGTGAGTGCTGGAAATTGACCCTGGTCTTCTGGAAGATTAGCCTGTGCTCTTAACAGCTGAGCTATCTCTCTAGCCCAGGCACTACAACTTTGACAATGATAAGTCCCATCTTACCTGTCTTCTCCTCTGCATTGCTAAATACCTAGAGAAAGATACTTCCCCATCTCACTGCATTGCTCTTGTGTATGTGGTAAAACGGGTTATCTCCCAAGATAATCATGGTGGTAGAGTTCTGCATCCAGGGTACTCAGGAGACTAAGGTGAGGGGATCTTTGAGCCTAGAAGGTGAGGTCAACCTTGGTAACATAGGGAAAACTCATCTCTAAATAATACTCATAAACAGAAAACCCATTTTGCAGTTGATAATTGTAAGTGAAATACACTTACCTCTTCTTGCTGTCTCATATATGAATTTACTCATCAATAAAATACTGATGAATATATTTTACATTCTAGAGTATAGAATACAGGACATCACTTTCTTTTTATTTTTTTCTATGAAATTAAAAAAACCATCCTTCAATATTCAGACCTATAACAATCATTATTTTAGCAAATCAATAGCCTCTATCTGGCCATTTACACACATAGGTTCTAGAAGATCAAAAAGCCTTCCAGATATCTTGATGAATAGTGTACTATTCTTTTTATTTCTCTAGTCATCAAACCTTCCCAGACATAATCACTCCGTGCTTTAAACTGTTTTATAGTACCCTCTGTTATTGACTGAAACAAAAAAAAAACAAAGTACATGGAAGGGAATGGGAGGAGAGAAGGGAGGGGAAACTGTGGTTGGGATGTAAAATAAATAATAATAATCATAATAATAACAAGGACATAGTAATAATAAACCAAGATGCAAGTTGTAGATCCTGCTGTTTTCACATCCAGAGAACTGTTTTGTGTTTTAATAATCAGAAATCTACATGTTGAGTAATTTGAACTCTTTGGAAAAGAACTGGTGGTTACTCTCCGTCTCTCTCTGCTTTTTTTTGTCTGTGGTCACGTCACAACATTTCCAGAGTGTGTACTATGGAGCCTCTTGTAGGATGTTCAAACCTCCATGTGCATCTATCAGTTGCATGACCATTTGTGCAATGTTTTTTTCTTAATAAAATAGTTGCGCATTCATCTTAAAACTACCGGAATGAGAATCTTCTGCTTTAAAATATGGGGTGAATCCCAACCTTGCTCTGTGGGTCAGAAAGTAGTCATTATGAAGCGTGCTAGACCCTCGAAGTCAGAGCACATGTTGCCTCTTCCCAGAGCTCCCACACATATCCATAATAAATATGTGGTCAGGAAACAGCTCTTCTCCTGAGGCAAATCATCATGTCTTCAAACTCCAAGGAGAGGATGGAAAGTTCAGAGCAGTGTAAAACTAGTCACCCAGTGCATGTGAACAGCAGGCACCCACAATCATGAGCTCAGCCTAAATAGTGACAATGTGAGAGTGGCAAGGACATTTCAATACATAAACTGATATTTCCCCACAGGCATCTCCAAAGCTGCATTACTGTAGCTCTCCTTCATGCAAGCTGGCTGTTCAGTAAAGGACATACTGAAACAATGTCTTTATTTCAAACTTTATGATACATTAATTTGGGTATTTTCCTTAAAAAATGTTCCTCTACAGATTTTTTCAAAAACTATAAAGAGATTTAAGAAAATGACAGACACACCACAGTAAAAGCTTACAAAAAAAATTCAATCAGAAAAAAAAAATGAATGAATGACTTAATGGATAGTATTTATTTCCAAAATATAAGAGCTCTCAACTCAGGAAACATAGAACTCTCTTTCTCTTGCTTAAGGGGCCAGAGTTGTGTTTCTCTTCCCTTGACCTTGTGTTTCTGCTTTTTATCCTGTGCGAGAAGTTGTGGGGGAATTCTACTTTCCATCATTTCATGAGAACTCTCTCTTGTGTTCTGATTTTTCTTTTTTTCTTTTTTCTTTTTTTTTTTTTTTTTTTTTTTTCGAGACAGGGTTTCTCCGTAGCTTTTTGGTTCCTGTCCTGAAATTAGCTCTTGTAGACCAGGCTGGCCTCAAACTCACAGAGATCTTGTAACATTTGTGATTTTTTTGTTGTTGTTGTTGTTTTCTATTCCTTTTAATTCCTATTTATCCCACAGAAAAGTCTTGGAGAAAATGTCAACTCTCCTGCAAATCCTAGATCTTGAGCAACTTTGTTAGCTATGTGTGTCAAGAACTAGCTTGAAGGCCACAGAGGTGACGTACAGAATTTGCAATGCTTTGGGTTTAATTAAGTGACAGAATAAATTGACCACAGCCATAAGGAAATGTTTTGATCCAGACTATTGGAGTGGAAATCTTAGTTTGCTTTCTCAGAAAGTTAGAAGCCGGAATCTTTCACCATTAGATCTGACAAGAGAAATTTACTCTCTATCCCCTGATAGAGCTTGTCGGGAGCCACAGGGCAGGGTGGATGTGACCAGAGGTTAGAATGCTCTGATTCATTATGCTCTAGCCATGAATCCACCCCATTAGAGACCAGCTCCATCCATCCATGTGGCTGTCATTCTGACCATGAGTGTATTGCTATTACACCAGGGCCAAGCCTATTGCTCATGCCAGATGTTGTTAGGAACTCAATCCATCCTACGCTAAACACTGGCTCCTTCAAACAACAAGACGTTGAGTGAATTACATATTGGGTGGTGAGTTTTCTTGGCATTTAATTATCCGGCTCAAAGAGACATACTTCCCTAATTGTTTCTGAGGTTACAGCCCAGTGTGTAAGTGAGCAGAATTTGTGAGGAACTATACAGCACTGGCAGCTGTAAAAACATGGCACTCTATTGAAACACCACCTTTTGTAATGTTTTTCTATGTCATTAAAAGTTTATCACTGTTAGATAAAATTTTAGGGGAAAAAATCAGCCATAATATAAGACCTGTTTTCACTTTTGCACACTATGTTTGACCCCTGTCCATAATAGTACTAACGCGTTAAAATATGGTTGCAAAGTAGGAAAATGCTAATCACCCTGACTTGATTATTACACTTGCACACATGAATCCAATTACCCATTTGTCCTCCAGAAATATGTCTTAGTGAAAACTATAAAAGAGAATCTGTAGTTTTGGAAGGACAGATAAGTCAATTATATTGAGATAATTAAGTTGTTGCGATTTACCAGAGACATTTATGCAATAATGAACACCCTAACTCACCTAAAACGACACTACTATTTAATTGTCAGGGACCGGCCTCAACAAAAACACTTATTACTTGAGTAGGGGTGTGGGGATTTAGAAATACTAATAAAGAATATAAAGATGCATGTGAAAATAATAAAACAGAAACCAAAGAACAGTACCGGGAGGGCATTCCAGTGAATACTGAAATTGCCCACACTTATTCTTCCATATGCTTTTATACCAAATTCAAAATGGGGAAGAAGGTAACAAAAGACTTTATTAATATTATACAAAGGACAACTCAAACAGTTAATTGCTTTATCACTTTGAGACATTAAATCATTCGCATTCTGTTGTTTAGGCCTTGAAGCTACCATAGACCAGGCATCCTGAAGACAGCCACTCCCCAGGTGACCTCATAATTACAAAAGAAGGAGCAGAAGTACATTTGCATATCCTGACCATCTGTCAGGAAAGAATGGGTCGACTTGTATGAGCTATCTTAATGTTGTCAAAAGAACCAAGTAATCACATCCTGAGTTGGGATGTGCAGCTATGCTTGTCAAACATTTTGAGCAACCTCCAAGTTCTCTGGTGGTCAGACAAGGTGGAAATAGGTTCACATTTTTGTGTCTCCACTTTTAATATGATAAAATTTTATGTAATTCAGTTTAAAAAGAATTGGCAAAAACATATTCTACCAAACTATCCAGTCTTTCCAAATTTTATTATTGCAAAAAGTGCAAGTGTTTCTATTTTTTAAAAAAACAATTATCTATTTTGTGTGTGTGGATAAACACGTCTGTAGGTAGGTGTGAGTTCCTGTGTGCTTTTGGAGTCTGGAAGAAGGTATGGGATCACATGGAACTGAAGTTACAAGGATCTGTGCAATGCCAGGTTTTTTATGCTTATTCTGGGAACCAAACCTTGCACTGTACAGAAAATACTCAAAAGCACAAAGCCATCTCTTCAGCCCCATAATTGTAATTTGAATTTAGTCCTTTTTCTCCCTTTGCATTCTAATTCTCAATAACTGAGCAGTTTTATTATTTTTGAGGTCTTTTGGATAATCCTCCAACTTAACTTTGAAAAAATATATAGATCCTTGGCTCAACATAGACACATGAAAGAATGAGTGTGTCCTATTTATAAATGCCATATTCTATTCAGAGACTATAGAAAAGATGGCCAAATGAGTCTGTAGTAGATAACAATTGTGTATGCTTAGATAACCTTATTGATTAGATGAGTTGATAAGATGTTTTCTGGCACGATTCAGATTAAAGTACATGTGTAACTCTTCTTGAATCCAGTTTGTCTTGGGAGTATCCAGGTTACTTCTCACTGATGATAATCAGGATTTTACAGTTTATGTACTCATGGGGAAACATGGTATAGCTATTTTTTTTAAAAATCAAATCAAACTAAAACACAAAGAACCTGAAAGAAAGACACATGAAGACACCAATGTCAAGCTGGCATGTTGAGCATCATTGCTGGTGGGCATGCAGAATGATAACGTTTCTTTGGAAGAGAGACGGGCAGTTTTTGCCAATGAGTAAAAGTTTCCCACAGTCCTAGGTATGGTGGTTTGAATGAAATGTCTCTCAATAGTCACAGGCATTTAAATACTTGGTCCACAGTTGGTGGTACCTTTTGGGGAAGCTTAGAAGGTATGGCCTTGCTGAAGGAAGTAAGTCATTGGGGTCAGCCTTTTTAGGGTCTTCAATGTGCTATCCCTAGTTCATTCTCTGCTTTCTGTAGTACAAGATGTGAGTTCCCAGCTTGTTGAGAAGAATCAGCCTGCTGTCATGATTCTTCATGAAGGACTCCTCTTGTGAGTTGCCTTGGTCATGGCTTTGACTAGAACAAAAATAACATAACTAAAATGCTAAATATTACATCATTTTGATAGCTTGAAATCAAATATTCATAATAACTTGACTCATAATCTCCTCAAACAGAAAGTAACTAAGAGATCTTTCAGTATGGGACAGATCAATGAACTGTATCCTTCATGAAGTAAATGGACATAGGACTGGTAAAACAAAGTGCATGTGACACAGTAGGAACCTGGCTCCCAAAGATATGTGGGAATATAGTAATACTAAGGACAAGAGCAACTTTTTCTAAACATTTTAGTCTAGTTGATAATAGTACCCACAGAATTGTGGGTTATTAATGACAAGAATTATGCTGGCTGATAATCATGTCTAGATTGTGATAAGGGATTCCTAAAACTGCAGATGAATATCACTTCTAAGTATATCTGTAAAAACATTTTGGAAGAACTTCACAGTGAATTATGGAGACCAAACAATGAAGATTTATCTAGCATGAAGTAGGCAGGCGCTCTCTAGCCTGTGAGGGTTCAGGCAATCATGAGATGCACTGAAAGGATGAATTTGCTCTCTCTTCTGAACACCAGAGCTCTACCCATCTGGGCTTTGGGATTCTAGAACAAACCCATGCTATAGTGTTTAGGCAAAAAGTCTTGTGCAGGAGTGACACCAGTCATTCCCCCAGTTCGCAGACCTCTAAACTCATACCAAATCAATCCTTGTAGATCTTTAGGACCTCAGGTTTACAGGTATCAGGGCACCCCTTTATTCACTCATGGTATGAAGAGATTCTCATAACAAACTCTTCCCATGTGTCTGTCTGGAAGCCATTGATCTTGTTCCCTGGAGAATCAGGACTAATGCACCCGAGAACTAGAATGTCACATGGGAAGAAATGCATGGTGGAGGTGAGGATCAGGTTTCTTGGTGCCTGCTGTTTGAGGTTCCAGCAGGGAAGGGGAGGAAGCCAAAAAGAGTTGTGGATGGAGAACGAGGATAAAGATACCAAGATGGCCTTATTTGGTTTAACACAGGTACTGGGATGGAGCATACTTGGGTGTGGGTAGCAGGCTCAGTTATCTTCCATGGAGTGCAGAGGATTGAAATTATCTCCAGGTACCCACATTGATATGGTGACCTGGGGATGGCCTCTTCTCTCTCTCTGGTCTTCTTTTCCCAAGCCTATAACTCAGTCTAATCAGGAAAACAGCACCATAAAAATGCCCATTAAGAGAGAGTCTACCAAATACTTAGTTAGCAGTCCTCAATATGCAAAGGTCATTCCAAACAAGAGAAGCTTGAGGAATTATCACTGCAGAAAGGAAGCTAAGGAAATGTGATAAATGACATGTTATTTTGCATGGAGCCTGATATCAGGGAATAATTACACAATTCTGAATCAAGTATAGACTTTTGTTATATAAGGACACGTCAGTTAGTTTATTATCTGTGAAAGGTGTCCCATCCCCAGGCAAACTGTGGACAACAGAAGTTAAATATGGGGTATGTGGGGAACCTCTTTGGTAACTCTGTGTATGATTTTAAACTTCTACAAATAAAGCTGCTCTGAAATGAAAACTTTACTAAAACATTAATCCAGGTGCACCTGATTAATGTAACAACTCATTTAACCTCTACTATGTAACAGTGCAACGAGGAACATTTTAAATAGTACATGTATTTTAAACTATTGAGCCACAATAAAACAGTTGGCATACCGTGCCATTAAATCATTAGAGGTATACCACAGTAAAAGAGTGTTTGAGTGGGCTGAAAAGCTAAAACACATTCCAAATTTATTAAAGACCATGAAAATGATATTCCCATTCTAGAAGACAAGTCAAGTTCAATCAGTCCTAACAGATGCCTTCGATGAAATAACAGGTGTCAGCATCAACACAGTAGCTGAGCACTTTGATCAGAATTAATAGCACTTTCTAGAAAACAACATTGATATTTACTCATTAATCAGGATTTATGAATGCTGCTTGCACTAACAGAGTTAATTCAAGTTAGCAGAACTGACCTGAGTTGAACATAAACTCCAGGGTACTCAGTCCTTCTGATAATATCCCTATGCAGAGCAATTCTGCTGGAATTATTTTAACCCTTTTGAAAGCCAGTTGCAAGTGAAAAATCTAAAGCAACTAAAGATTAAGCAATTTCTTCTGCTATTAGAATAAACATCCAAATTGACATTAACAGAGAAATCTGTATTTTCTATTTGACCTTTGGGGTTTTTTTTCCTCAATTTTCTTTTGTTTATTTTTAGTGTGCACACATGGATACCACAGTTCAGATGTGAAAGTCAGAGTAACACTTTCAGGAGTGAATTCACACCTTCCACCTTGCAGATGTGGGGTTGCTTTTGCTTTTGCCTCAGTGCTGTGTACTCCAGCCTTGCTGGCTGGCAAACTTATGGTCCATCATCCTGTCTCTACTTCAAGAGTCATGGAAGGATTTCAGAACTGCCTTTTTACATGGGTTCTGGAGATGGCATGTAGGCCATCAGGTTTGTGGATTGGCACCTTTATCCACTGAGACGTCTTACTGGCCTGAATCATTGAGTTGATTACATCTCACTCAGAATATGATCCCAGTGTTGCCCTTGGAAGACAGGCTATCCTGACTTTGGGGCACATGTGCACCTCTGTTGTTCTATCATTCTTTCCTTACTTTCTGGGAACTATCTACCGATATCTCTATTCTAAATGGGTGCTGGCCAAAGTTTGGAGTCCCGTGTTAGAAGAAGGCAGTCACTATTCTGTCAGTCTCCATGGTAGTGATCCCTTTAGGCCACAGGGCTGTGATGCTGTTCCCAACCTCCGATCTGTTTTGGAGTATGGAGTGAGTCCCCACTTTATGTCTCAGATTCAATCATTTCCCCCAAGTAATAGAACTCCAGACAGAATGCTACAAGAAGGGACATGGGAGATGGTTTTAGTTGATGAAGGACTTGCTGTTCATATAGGAGTTCAGATGCCAGCACCCACACAAAAGCCATGCAAGATGGCACATGTCTGTCACCTTAGTCCTAGAGATAGACAGATATCTGGGTGCTTGTTGATGCCCCAGGTTCTGTGAAAACCTCATTTCAAAAAATAAGTTGGAGAGAGATAGACCAAGAAAGACACCATTGAAAGACACATTGAGACCCTAAGTTCTTTAGAGCACAAATGAATGTATGCACATAGTTGTGCACATACACACATAGCATTACAAGGAAAAGCCAGAGTATAGAAAATGCCACACCTCTTTTCTATCTTAGACTCTTTTGAAAGAGTAATAGTGGTTTGTTGGGTAGAGCATTGGGGAGATTTCCAGAATGACTGTGAATAGGGTCCTATTGGCAAATCCATATATCTGGGGATCCCTTTCATCATTCCCTGATCCTATTTCAGACTTGACTGATGCCCAGGTAGTGCAATGGGGCTGTTGCTTTCTCTGTTTGTGCTGACATTTCAGCTTTTCTTCCAAATAGAGCATTTAGAGGACAAGTGAAGAGAGATCGCAGATGTGAGCAGCAAATCTTAGTAAGCAAGTAACCCCGGGAGGTGGCAGGCTTCCATGTGGTTTCTTCCGGTGATGGGGGTGCTGCTGCCATGTGTGTGTGTTGCTCTTCTCCAGAGGTGTCACTGATGTGATCTGTATGCTCTATAAAGACAATGAAGTAGGATGTGGTTCAGGTAGGAAAGTAGCTGCCTTGCAAGCTCTTGGAACTGAGTTTAACCCACAGACCGTCCCCCCTACACACACACACACACACAGCATACACAAACTGTGCATATAGTGAGCCCAGCACTGGGGAGGTGGAGACAGGCCGCTCTCTGGAGCCCATCAGCCAGCCACTATAGCCTCTTTGTCAGATTCCAGGGCAAAGAGAATTCCTGTCCCAAGAAGCATGGTAGATGGCACAGGGGGAGCCAACTCACAGTACAAGTGATAGAGAAATTGGATGAGAACGTGTCTTGAGTCCTCATTGTACGTGCTCTATAGAGGAAAGCAATGCTCATCCCTGTCATCACTCTTGTGGTGCTGCTGCAGAAGCCCAGGGGCTCCTGCATGCTCTACCACTGAGCTACAGCCCCAGACATAAGGAAAGTTTTGCTAGGAGAGAAGCCAAGATATGTCTTTTTTTTTTTTTTCTTTTTGGCCTGAGCAGCTAGGTAAACAGTGGTAATACACTCTAAAGGGAAGCAGAAGACTCTTTTCCTCCCAGGCTCCTGATTCGGCTCAACTCAATATGACCATGCTTTATGAGATTAGGTTAAACGCTCCTTTCTGTTTTACCAGTTGGACCTTCACTGAGACAAATCAGATTAACACACAAACCGGACATTTTTCATCAAATCTTGCTTATTTTTATAGAAGGTCTAAGTTTGTTTCATTTAAAAGCTGAGTTTTCAAAAATGCTATTATTTCTTATGATGGTTCTATTCTGTGGTTGAAAAAAAAAACACAAACAAAACGATTTCCCACTCCCATCCTCCTAAATTCTGTGCACAGTTGATCTCGTTCTGACCCTAGGCTGGTGTTTGCAGCTGTGTCTCCAAACTAACATAATTCCTAGAGTTATAGGCTGGGTAACTTGCCAGAAAGAAAAAAAAAAGAAAGAGAAGTTGAGCGGAGAAAACCAGCCCTGTAAGATTATCGATTCCAGATGGTCTCAGTACCATTTGGGGACTTTATTGACTTAAGTCACACAAATCCTCCTCTGTAAACTGTCCTGAGTCAGGCTTGGCAAAGATTGCATTTTGTCTGTCCCCAAACACCTTTATAAACCCTGACTGGAGTTCACACCTAAGAGCAGAGGAAGCAGAAATGTCATGGTGACATTAAATCTTACAGCATTTTAAATAGACACAGTTAACTGATTTAATCCTTGCCCACCGAGAGTTGAAGTATGTCTGCATAACCAGCATTCTGTGTTTTAATTTTTCATAAATCAGTAAACGAGTCTGCAAATCAACTTGTACTGAAATCATAACTTGTAGTGTGTCTTCCTTCATACTTATTTTTTCTTCTTTTCTCAAGAAATGGGAGCAATTAACCAAAGTTTAGGAGAGACTTCAACTAAATGCAATTGCACATCTTAAGCAACTGAGCACATGTATTTTGTTTAAATCAAATGGATCTGCTGCAGCAAACCCACACAACTCACTGAGCTTAAGTAGGGGCAATCATGTCCAATTATGAAATAGACCTTATTTTCAATCCTTTCTATAAAATAATGTCATTGTTATAAGTCAGTGAGACAAAGTTTTTATTACTTGTTTGAATAATTTATGAAGAAATGTAGTATGATTAATTGGATCATCCCTGCTCAGGAGTGAACGCATGGGAGGACACCTAAGACATTCACTGTGGTGAGCCAGGAGAGAGACTAAGCCTGTATCTTTAAATCATTTGCAGTTAGGTACGGAGTAATAGGTTTCATTATGGCTTCCTGATACCTGTACACCACTAACTTTGTTCCAGTGTATGCCCAACCCCTGCCACCTCCCTTCCCTGTCCTCTGTTTGTCCCTTTCTTCCCCAAGTTTATCCTTCTGTTTTCATGTCACATGAACTCCATTACCTTCTTTCCCTTCTCCCAATTCCCTTAGGATTACTTCCTTTTCTCTCACAGTTCCCTTCCTATATTGCTATCTTACTTTTGGGATGTGTGTAGATGTGTTTGTGGTGTATGTATGCTCACATGTGTGTGGGTGCTCATGTGTGCATGTACATGTGGAAGTCTAATGTGTATGTTGACATCAATGTCATCATTTACACTTTCCACTTAATTATTGAAGCAGGACCTCTTGGCTAGCACAGAGATGGATAGTCAACTTACCTCAGAGATTCCCCTGTCTTTGCTTCCCAAGTGCTGGCATTATAGGTGGTCACCACTCTTTCCTGACTTCTACATAGGAGCCAGGGATACAAACTTTGGACCTCACACTTACGGGGTAAGCCCTTTATCCACTGAACCATCTAACTGGATATGACTTCATAACACACATACACATGTGTGCGCACAAGAGAGAGAAAGTGAGAAAAAGAGGGAGAAGGAAAGAGAGAGAGAAGGAGTAAGAGAGGGAGAGGGAGAGACCTACACACAGACTGACAAACAGGCAGGCAGGTGCGCACACACACACACACACGTGCACATTTAAATTCAGATTCTTCATAGCAGAGAGAAATAGGTTTTGAAAAAGTCATAAAATGAATGAGTTTCAGATTCAGATACGACAGTAGTGTAAGATTTGCCTAGCTAGCATATGCAAATACCTTAATCTGTAGGTCGAAGTGAAAAGATGATTCAGAGCAGTTAGAAGACAACATGAATCAAAACATACACTATGGGAAAATGTACTTCTGCTCTTGAATGCAGATATAGTGACTTCTCAAGTAAACATACTAGCAAAGTGGTATAAAAATATAGATACCGAAGAGGTTTTATAATTTATGCTTAAACAGACTAGTGTCTACCTTCTTCCCATTTGATCTTTCTGTCTTCAGCTTTCTTTCCTGACATGTACTTTATATGCAACTAGAAATAAAAATAGAAAATCTCATTGCTATGAGAATATTTTCAACCTTCTTTAATTTTCAAAACAATTAATTGACAATAAAATTGCAGCCATACTTTTAGTTTTAAATACTATCTTTAAATTAGTTTAGATATTTAAATTGCATATTTAAGTCCAGACATTTAGTTTACATATTTAAAACCTATTTACAGAAACTATTCATAACTAAACAGGACCAGCAAGATTTAGGAATCCGAAAAATTTTACAAATATGTAATATAAATAATACATTAACCCTGCAATGACTTCAGATGACCACAAGGGCACAAGTGTATTGAGATGTCATGTCTGATCTGTAAGAGCCACAATTCTCCATACAATCAGCTGTAAGTACAATTCTCTGTAGTCAGAAGCAACACTCATCTAGCCTTCCAACCCAATTATTCTCTAAAGACGTCATCTTTCCAAGTTAGTCTGTGAAATGAGCAACACTGGTCTCTATTTCCACCTGGGAAAGCCTGGGCCTTCCTTCCACCTGGCAGCCAGGGGAAGGGGCCAGTCCTGAGATCCCTCCCTAACCCCTATTTCTTCATGCTTTTGTTTTCCTTTGTTTTGTTTTTTTTCATTTCCTTCTTTCCTTTATTTCTTCTAAGTAACATTCAGTCTTTCTGTTTAATTTTATGATTTCAGGATATTTACATGCATTTTTTTAGTCCTCACACTCCTTTACACACAATAGTTTATCTTCTGTCTAGTTATTAATATATGTGTTTTTAAAAGCACAAATTTCTCTAAAAGCCCAGATTCAGCAGCAACAGTTCATGTTCACTGATCCTTGTTAATAAAACATATCAGTCCTCATTTATAAATCCTTTATTTGGGGATTATATTGAATTTTGGGGGAATCTACACCATTTACTAATATCCACAAAGAACACCAGTTTGTTCTAAAACTATTTATAAAAGATTTAAATTATCATCTTAACATGTCAGTGACTCTAAGTATGTTTTTATAAGGTATGCTCTACACATCTTATTGTTAAGAAATTGTCCAAAATTCTACAAACAAATCATATTTTACAAACTAAAATTATGTTATTTTACAACAAATTTGAATTCACGAATGAAGTTTTAGGAAAAATTATATGATTTAACTTAAAGTACCAAATATAGATATCATGCTGAAAACAATTAATGTTGTATAAGATCTCTCATTTATTTTTCATTGAAAATGAAGTCCTTCACCCAGGTCCCCATCAAGATGTATGGTCCATTTAGTCAGTCATGTTTCTTTTTTACATTTTGAAAAAAGCAAAACCAAATGCATGGTAATTTAAAGGTCAGTGAAATAGTAACATAAATTAACTGTGATAGACAATTTAATTTTTATCTGAACAAAATGTTCTCTCTTTTTGATTAAATTTTACAATATACTTGTGGTAGGGTTCACATCAAAAACAATAAATTATTTCTCTTGTTAAATATTTGACTAGAGTTTCCGGGTTGAAGTTTTTAAAATGTTTTTTATAAAACATCATAGAAAAACCGTTTATCTCAAATATTTAATTTTGATGAGCTTTAAGGAGGGTAATCCAATCTATTTGATTTATTTTCCAGTGACTTTAGTCTATTTCCAGAATGGTTAGGTCACCTCCTCAAGCCATCATCACTCAGAGTTAAAGGGAAGAAGCCTCTTCAGATGGAGAATTGGCCAGCTTCACAGGGTCTGGTGCAGGCTTTTGAAGGTGCCTAGAGCCAGCATCACTGTCCCTGCTGCCTGCTGCTCCCGAGCATCTTTCTGGGAAGCAGCAATCAGAAAGAGCTGTGATCCTGATTCTGATACTGAGCTGTTCAAAAGAACGTGGTTGTGTGTCTGCTCAGAGCCTGGGCTCTAAGCAGCAGGGGGAGTCAGCAGTGAGCCTCAAGGAGGAATCTATAGTGCTTTGCAATAAGGGACATAATTTTTAAATGGGCAATGAGAACACAGATTCCAGAATTTCTTGAGAGTGATCAAATGGAAATTTCATAGTCACTAATGCAATCTCCTTAGTGTGGCTTCAAATCTTGGGCACAGTTCTCATGACCTTCCCTGCTATTCCTCCCCTTACTCCATCTCACTGCAGCTCTTCCACTCAACCCCCCCTTTCCTGGAGACATGCCTGTTCTCCCTCACTCCAGGCCTCTGCCATACTTTCCTTCTTCATAACCCTTCTTATCTGGCTCCAGGAACTTCCTGAGTTTGGGGTCCAGGCCTCTGCGGCGTGTTCCGAATGTCCTGTGGTCCTTGTCCTTTCTCAGCACATTTTTCATATTAACATGGCTGTGCTTAAGTGCATACTATACACTTAGAAACCTTATTGCTGCGGCATTAACACAATAGAGACCAAGACATCAAACATATGCTTGGAAATCATGAGTTAACTTGTGGTGTTGACAGGCACTTGCAATGAATAGACACGAATATATGCAGTGTGATCGGAGACCAGGTGTCCGATATTTTAATAATACTACTAAATAAATTCTATGTCAAATGTATTCATTAACAAAGTAAAATGTGTTTTATATTTTGGCATTATTCTTCATAAAAATCAAACATTCAATATCAATGCCAAGCAAATAGATTCTTTTTTTTTATTTATTAAAGATTTCTGTCTCTTCCCCACCACCGCCTCCCCTTTCCCACCCCCACCCCCAATCAAGTCCCCCTCCCACGTCAACCCAAAGAGCAATCAGGGATCCCTGCCCTGTGGGAAGTCCAAGGACCACCCACCTCCATCCAGGTCTAGTAAGGTGAGCATCCAAACTGCCTAGGCTCCCACAAAGCCAATACGTGCAGTAGGATCAAAAACCCATTGCCATTATTTTTGAGGTCTCAGTAGTTCTCATTGTCCGCTATGTTCAGCTAGACGGGTTTTAACCCAGGCTTTTTCAGACCCAGGCCAGCTGGCCTTGGTGAGTTCCCGATAGGACATCCCCATTGTCTCAGTGTGTGGGTGTACCCCTCGCAGTGTAAAAAACAAGGACTTCTTGAAGTTTGCAGGCAAATGGATGGAAATAGAAAACACTATCCTGAGTGAGGTAAGCCAGACCCAAAAAGAGGAACATGGGATGTACTCACTCATATTTGGTTTCTAGCCATAAATAAAGGACATTGAGCCTATAATTCGGGTTCTTAGAGAAGCTAAATAAGAAGGAGAACCCAAAGAAAATCATATAGGCATCCTCCTGAATATTAACCTTCATCAGGCGATGAAAGGAGACAGAGACAGAGACCCACATTGGAGCACCGGACTGAAATCTCAAGGTCCAAATAGATTCTTAATACATATGTATTGGGACACTTCACTCATGAGATTACCGTGGTCACCATATGGCATGATGCTTAAGAGCTCAGTGCAGAGGATTTCAGGTAAGGTAATGGACTGGAGGCTGCCACTGTGTGAACCAGTTACACAAAGGGTCAATATAATTAAAAATAGACTTTATCTCAGATGAAGAAAAAGAGGAAAAACTTCAGAAATCCACATGCTGTAGAATATCATAAAAGAACAGAAAAACAGTTATCATGTCAAGAAGCTGAACACATCCCTAGATAGGCACAAGGGAAGCCTCCTAGAAGTAAGGCAGGCAGAGACAGTCCAATCCCATAGTCCCCAGAGCCTCAAATCCACTTTCAGGTTTTGGTTAGACAGCTATTCCTCCCATTGGTGGGTCAGTCATGCATGGAAATACCATTTTGTCACATTGAAAGAAAGGACAGAGGTTGGACATTATAGATTGGAGGCTGCAGGTGGCAGGAGGCTGGCTCAGGCTGGAACATGTTTAAGGAGAGCTGGCCCTATCTGTGGCACCTGGGAGTAGACCTTATCAACTGAGAATTGCCGTTGGAGTCTGCCCATGTGTATTGAATTTTGTAGTTTGTTTGTCATAGGCTGTAGGCCCTGGAAACTCGGCAATTTAGGAGTGTATATGATGACCACAGCAGTTTCTCTCCAGCAAAGTGATTAATCCTCAGGTGACCTGGAGAGAAGAAATTCAGGTCCTCCACCCATATTTATTTGTCTTAGTGCTAAGGTTGCTCCCCACTCTCTCAACACATCTGGGAGACACAGCTTGGGTAAAAGAGCCATCACAGGAAGGAAACAGAACAGGCCCACAGCAGAGTGCACAATTATATGATTCTGGCAGAGTCCTCTGAAGTGTGAAGAAGGAAAACTGCACCCCTACCCCGAGGTTATATAAGCAACAAGGTCTGCAGAGAGAGGACTTCCCACTTCCAGGGTTGTCTGCAAGTTAGCTCCAGGGCTGCAGCAGCCTTGGTTTGAGTATATTGTTGGTGGTGTGGTTGCCTTTGGGTCATCTATATCCTTGAAGTAAGTGCGAAGCACTCAATGGTTCCCTAGGCTGGACTTGGGTAGAACTTTTTCTCTGACCTACTATTGGAGCCTGTCAGGGGTGAAGAGATGTCCATTTGCATCTTCCCAGTCAAGCACCTAGATGTCCATAAAGCCCACGATAGTTGACTATGAACTGTAGTCACACACTAAAGTCCACGATAGCTTGTAATCTCTTGCTGTTCCAAGAACACTAGACTTGTTACTCCAACTATCTGCAGTGGGACACTTCCACCCCACTTCTACCTTTGTTTTTCCGTACTTTCATTCATATTCCTTTGAAATATTTCCCCCCTCCGATAGGGTCCATTATCGCCACAACAGCTGTTTGACTCCCTCATTTTAACCCTTCAAATGTCTTCTTTGGAGGCTGGCCTCTCAGGTTTGTGTCCTTGGCAAGCTCACAGATGTTTTCACTGAATCTGAAAAGCTGATAAGCCTATGTGGGGTGTTAAGGGATGTCTCCGAAGTTTTGTATATTAATGGTCAAGATAGAATCTCACAAATATTTTAATATCTAAAATAAGTAAGTGATTGATCTAGGGATGTCAGATAAATCAAATGAACATATATCAGGCTGGAGAGATGGATCAGTTGAAAAAATGCTGGCTGCACAGGGATCAGGTTCTGAGCTTGGTGCCCAGAACACACATATCACTCGGCATGGTGGCCCATCATTTAATCTCAACACTAGAGGGATGGGCAGAGGCAGATGAATCCCTGACTAGCCTAATTGGCAACTCTCAGGCCAATGAGAAAAACTTCCACCAAAGCAAAGGTGGATAGAACCTGAAGAATGATACTCGAGGTTGATCTCTGGTTTCCACATACATGTGCACACACAAACACATCCCACAAAACCACACACATGAATACATTTATGCAAATGTTTTGGAGGAGCCAAGAGATTCTAAAATATAGGGGACCGTTTAGACCATGAGCATGGGAAAATGTTCCTAATCTTATTCTCATGTACTTGATACTAAACCAAAGTTTCATGAACAACAGGAAACTAAAAGAACTTAAATGGGTTAAGTGGTTATTTACAATAATATCAACATTTATTCCTAATAATTGTTATCTAGTAACTGCAGATACAATGAATTAATTAATGCAAAGAAACAGTCATTAGGGTCAGGAAGCCATACTGATTTTTGCTGCTGGATTGCTACAGTTTGGCTCCTAGGCTGCAAGTCTCTTATGTTTGGGCATTTAGAATAAATATGAACTGTATTGTGGGATTATCCTGGCTTTCCAGAAATTAAAATGGGAATGTATGACTTGTCAAGAAATGTCATGTAGAATGTGTGTTCTGCTTGTTAAGACACTATCTGAATCATTTAGGATAAATGGTATGATTTGAAGTGTTATCAAAGATCAGGGTGTTGCAAGCTTGAAGTAGGAGCCGATAACATGAATGACCATTCTGTTATTGTGAAAGAGGTGGGGAAGTCTTTCCACCCAAATAATAGAATGTTAGAAAGAAAACACTTTTGGAATTTTGTGCAAAATTTCAGAGTTGTCCCTAACAGACGTTCCTTTGTGTCCACTACTTTCAAACTCTATTGCCTCAGTTCCTTGGAGCAAAGCTTTCTCTTATTGACACAATGGCCTGTCACCCTGCAGAGGTCCTTTGTACTCATTCTGGGGTCTTCTCAGTCAAGGATTACACAACCAGCTGCATGCAAAATGAGAACTGCCAGTTTTAGGAGTTTAGGGTTAGGAATACATATTGGGAATACCCTGCACGCTAGACTCTAGAAGAAGCCATTCTGATAGTAACACACAAGCCAGGCATTTCCTTTCCAGCCCACTTCTCCTTGGAGGGTGACTTGAGAAAGAAAGGCATCCCCCCACCCACCTCGACCTTTCAGTTTGAATTTGGATCTCAGTTTTTATTTTAACTCTGTTTTTCCATTTCCTTTCATCTTCTAGATAGTAAGAAGCTGACTCTTCTTAGAGATTTCGGGTGTTTGTGAGTCAGGCTGAGTTCCTAGCATTTACAAATTCCAGAATTGGAAAGCATTTCTCTACTGGTTTTCTGAGTCCTTCCCTGTGTGAGATTCTGTGGAAGAAAGGACAGGCAGTGAGCATTCTTGATTCTGTCAAACTTTCTCTCTGCAAAGACAGGAGTTATGTAATAGTTTCAGTCGAGAGAGTGAGGGCCTGGGACAGGGAAGGAGGATGGTGATGTGAAGAAGCATAGCAGAGAGCCTCCAGCTGGTAAGGTGAGTGCAGTGCTGTGGTCAAAGGTAACAAGGAAGCCTTTTGTGAATTTTAAAGAAATTCACCAAACAGGACCAAAGAAAAGGGAAAGGGCAAATGTGCTACAAATACAAAGATTTTTATTAAATTAAAATTAGTACTTTCAAGAAAGAAAAAAACGTGCTATACATTACCGCACTGACCTAAACATCCATTTGCTGAAACTGGGTAGTTTGAACAGAGAAAAAGGTTGTAGAAACATATGAAATGTCATAATTTGAGTGTGGGGGGGGATATGCACATGTGTGCATGTCTGAGAATGCACACATACACACTTGTGCACAGGTCATGGGTTAATCTTGGGTAAAGGCTCTCTGACTTTTCTGAAGCTCACCCCTTAGGCTAGCTTTACTAGATGCAAGACTTCCCTGTCTCTGCTACCCCAGCATTGGGATAATATATGTGCACCACCATGTCCCTTTTCCGTTGTCATTGTTTGATTGTTTGTTTTGTATTTGGGTTCTGGGAATCAGACTAAGAATTCTGGGTGTTCTCCAACACTGTCACTAGAAACCACTGTAAGAATGTGGGAAATATTGAGAAGCATGAGACTACCACCCTCTGCTGTCTGAGTCCCACTTGCTACTTTTTAATCTAAGAAGGAACAGAAAGCAGATCTGCTTGGCACCTCTGTATCCTAAGAGGCCACCTATGAGGCCAGCATGGATAAACTATATTTTCCTTGCTTTCTCAATGAACAGAATTTGAGTTAATAAGCCAAGAGATGCCTGAGGCAGGAAACCCTTTCTATCCTCTTCTGATCTGTTCGTTTCCATTTTCTTTTCTTTTCAGTCCACACATCTTTGGATGGATTTTCAGAAGAAGTATTACTCTGGTTACAGGAAATTAAGCATACATACATAAGATCATAAAATTCACATTCAAAGGATAGGACATCTCTTGTGGATAGCACTTGAGGAATGACATCTGAGGTTGACCTCTGTTCTCACATACATACACACACATAGGTGCACATGCAAATCTACCAATGTATGCACACATAGGCGAAAGAAAAGTAAAAAAAAAAAGTCTCTTTCACAGGCAAAAGGGGATCCAGCAGGAGTCACTAATGGCCTTTCTTTTCATTCTGACACTACCAGGGAAAAGCAAGATAGGAGAAATCAGGAACAACAAAGAGGATATGAAGAGTGAAAATATAAAACAGGAGCTGTGGAAAGATGCTTTCAGTTTTTTGTGTAAAATAAGGTACCTGTCCACTACACTACAAGCAGCTGGTCATGAAACTTACTATGACTGGGTGCAAGCTAGATGTATAGCCAGCTACATGTATGATCATCCCTTGTTATGCTTAAGGGACCGGCTTAGTCAGTCTGGATACCTACCATGCACAGGGTAGGAGTGTCTGATACACACTGCTCATGATTGCTGCCTCCTCTGGCTACAAGCAGTTGTGTTTGCAGAAGGAGAAAGCTACCTCTCTTCTCTGAGCCCTGGAGAAGGAGCTGGACCTCAGGAGGATCACAGAGCCCAGAGTGTGTGCCCCATCTTTTCTTCTTTCCCTTGAAAAAAACTGAAAATCAGAAACACACACACACACATGCCTCCCACATGCCAACACACACACACACATGCCCACACTCACAATGCCTACACTCACACATTCCCACGACACACACATATGCCCATACTCACAATGCCCATACTCACACATGCAGACACACACCCACGCCCACCCCCATACAAGCTGACACACACATGCCCCACATACTCACTGACACACACACACGCACCCCCCACATGACCACACTCACACACACACTGATACACACATCTCCCACGCATGCCAACACACACACACTCACACACATAGAGTAGAGAAGGAGTTCCAGGAATCTGGCCTGAAGAACCACAGATTCTGTCAACATTTTCTGTTATCTTTACTGTAGCAATGACTTTCTAAGGGTAAAAGATAGCATTCTAATAAGGTGGCCAAGTGCTTAAGACAATATAAACCTTTCTGGGTTTGTGTACTTTTCCATTTAAGAACTACAGATACACTGAAAGACAATGAATTCTAGTTTTCTTACTGGAATTACAAATTACCATGATATATTTTAATTTTAATTTTATTATTTATTATTTTGTTATAGAACAACAAATTTACATGTGTATATGTTCATATTTGGAAATATTACAGTTACTTGGCATTTGAATAAAAACTAGACGGAGTATGGCCGTATTACTGTTGGAAGCGTCACGCTCTCACTCTACAGCCGTGGAGCTGCTCTCATGGCCCAGTTGGCCTCAAAAGTGAAGCAGAAATTCACCTGCCTCCGCTTCTCTAGTGTTGTAATCACAGACATGAGTCACCACACCTGGTCTCATCCAACATTTTGACGTTACATAGAAATAACTTTAAAGATTGTGTTTTAAATAGCTTTTTAGAAAGCTTCTAGAAGTGAAAAAATATTTATTTACGCTCAACCAGTGTTTGATAACTTCATTTAAGATATTTAAAAACATGCTGTATGTCTGCATCATTATTTAAAACCTCCACTATCTATATGGACTTCAGTTCTGGAAAGAAAAACCTGGATGAAAAAGGTTTTAATCAGCACGTCCCTGCGGTTAAGAGTCTCTCATCAGAAGAGTCAAGATAGGATCACGTTACAGTGTGGGTTGTGTTCTAAACAGAACTTTTCACAATCCAAACAGCCAGACAGGGTTGCCAACCTGAACTCGGGGCTTGGGAGGGCCTAGAATCACAGTGTTGTGATACTAAAAGTAGCGTCTGTTACAGAGGTAATGCCTATCTGCTGTCTGCTGTAGTTATGGACAATTAATAAGCGGACAAAGGGTGCATATGTGAGGGCTTCAGCCTGTTTTAATGTCTCTTGTTCACCTAAGATAATGTAGTCAAAGCAATGGCTGCCAAATTCTTTTATTTGGCACTTAATTAAATATATGTATTTTCCACCCAGGTTGAGTCGCATTGTAACAAACTTGTGTACTGTGCAATTTCTGTATTTTATGACTGCCTCTCACACTAAATTTCTAGTCCCTCTGTGTCCCTGGAGACTCCCCATTTTAGCATGCTCCATGTGTGTATCTGCTAGTTGCCAATTCTCAGAATCTTCTGTCAGTTTATCTAGAAGCCATGTGGCTTTAGGAGTGGAAACACATTTCCAGAAGATGGGTCTCCAGTCGTTACAGAAAGATTTGCTATGTAGTAGGTCATGCCTTCCCAGGCAGGGATTCTGAGCTTTAGACATCCCTCACTGTTGAAATTGGAGCAGCGGGGCTGCTCCCCCAGCACCCCGGCCGCCTGCTAGCTCATGCCCGAAATAACAACACACAAATTGTATTCTTTTAAAGACTGCTTGGCCCATTTCTATCTAGCCTCTTCTAGGCTAATTCTCACATATTAATTTAGCCCGTTTCTAATAATGTGTGTAAGCACCCCAAGGTGCACTTACCAGGAAGATTCTAGCCTACGTCCATCCTGGGTTGGAGTTGCCTGGGAGAGCAGAGCCTGGCGTCTCTGCTCCAGAGAGCAGAGCTGTCGAGTCTCTCCGGGAGCAGAGCAGAGTCTGACCTCACTTCCTCTTCCTTCCAGCGTCCTATTCTGTTTACTCCTCCCACCTATGTTTTAACCTATCAGGGCCAAGGAGTTTCTTTATTGCTTAACCAATGAAATCAACAGATTGATATATGACACTCCCACATCACCTCACATGGAGAAAAGCCTTTGCTCTTGAGGAATGGCTAAGCTGAGATGGTGACTTACTCTTTGAATTACCAGAAAGTTAAACTCCTCGGACCTCAACACTGCTACTTGCATCCCTGTTTTAGGGATGAGAGCTGCTTCTTTAACATGCCCAAACAGTGCAATGATCTGGAAAGATGCCCTTTAGATGCCAGGCGATGGTGGCGCACGCCTTTAATCCCAGCACTCGGGAGGCAGAGGCAGGTGGATCTCTGTGAGTTCGAGATCAGCCTGGTCTACAGAGCTAGTTCCAGGACAGGCTCCAAAGCCACAGAGAAACCCTGTCTCGAAAAACCAAAAAAAAAAAAAAAAAAGATGCCCTTTAGTTACACCTTTAACAGCACTCCCTGGACTGCAGTGAGCCAACATAGTCAAAGAAATTCTAATCTCCACCAAATCCAACCATTATGACCTAGAGGAGAGAACAATTCTTAAACTTGGCATCATCTAGCTGGCATCCCAGATATAACAAAATGTGGCATGGTAGAAGCCAAAGCCTTCTTTGTTGAAATAGGAGCGGCGGGGCTGTGTCCCCAGCACCCCAGCCGCCTGCTAGCGTATGCCCGAAATAACAACACACAAACTGTATTCATTTAAAGACTGCTTGGCCATTATATCCAGCCTCTTCTGGGCTAACTCTCGCACCTGGACTAGCCCATTTCTAATAATCTGTGTAAGCACCCCAAGGTGCGCTTACCAGGAAGATTCTAGCCTCCGTCCATCCTGGGTCGGAGCTGCCTGGGAGAGCGGAGCCTGGAGTCTCTGCTCCAGAGAGCAGAGCTGTCGAGTCTCTGCAGGAGCAGAGCAGAGTCTGACCTCACTTCCTCTTCCGCCCATCATCCTATTCTGTTTACTCCTCCCACCTATGCTTTAACCTATCAGGGCCAGCCAAGCAGTTTCTTTATTGCTCAATGACCTTCCTCCATCACTTCTTCGTAGGGTTTTACCAGCTAATCATCTAGAATAGTCTGCAGTTGTGTGAAGCAGACTGGAGTTAACCAAAGAAGCTGTAACAGAGAGCACTAATTACATCCCAAGTTCTAATTCATCAAAGAACAGGACAGCATCAATTATTCATATCAGAGCCAGGATCAACCACAGCACGATCTGAGCTCACTGGAGATGTGTCAAGTGAGGAGTTCTGCTCCAAATCACAGACTCACTTGAAGAAGTGTAAAACAAACCAGAAGGAGTTGCTGTGTTTACGACTCCCGCACATAGGTCAGAAGAGGAATTCTGGGAGCTGCTGAAAACTGACTTCACAACATTGCTGAGAATGGATCTCCAGGGGAAGAGGAGATGGAAAGTAGCTGTAATTTCATCTTGCTTGTTTGAAATTATGGGGTGATATTTACAGTTCCACCCGAGTCAGCTGACAGCAATGCTTTCCCTGGGCTTGCCTGACGTTTTTTCCTCTAAGAGAAGACAATGTTCAAGAAACACTTGGCTTGCCTATGGGTGAAGGGAGGGTGGACCCTTGAGGAAGATGCCTACATTGTCAGAAACTCATGGTGAGTCTTGATGCTGAGCTGGAGCCTTGTACCCTGGAGCCCCTGAGCCCAAGACAGTAAAAAGTTTCTGCAACCCTATAATTGTCTCCACTGATGCAGCAAATCAAACCAAATTCGAGAAAAAAAAACAGGTTTATTGGGTAAAATGCTCCCAGGTGATTTTCCAGTCCCAGTCCCCCAGAGAGAAGACAGAAAAGAGAGACTGAGAAACCCCATGACTGTTTCCTAATGGGAGTGGTTGAACATCTCTGGGGGAGGGGTCATCATTTGGTGGACTTTCTGAGATGTGGCAGGTTTTGAAAAGAGATGGAAGAGGGCTTGGGGTAGAACTTCTACCAGAACATTCCAAACTCCTTGGGTATATGGATACCAGGGGCTGGGGTGAAGCTCCCACCTAAACACACAGGACTCACCAAGTGTTAGACTCCAGGATCTGGTGACAAACACTGTCATCAGAAGCATCTACATTTACTAAAATCTGTCCATATGGTTGAAAGTAAGGGTTGTAAAAAAAATATATGCAGTCTGGACAAAGCTAAACACACAAGCAACTGTGCTGAGACTTGGAGAGATGCATTCCCAGGGACTCCTTCCTCCCCTTTTGAGTGACTGTCAATCAGTAATCATCTACAGCAATGACTTAATCCAAGATTTTTGGCTTTTTGGCTTTTTCTCTGAGTGATCATGTGCTCATTAAGTAAAAATTAAATTGATGTGCATTTTTACAGGCTGTGATATGGTTATAGAAAATACATTGAATTAAGAAACATAATAAATTAGATTCTAATGGGGAACTAGAGGAAATACAAATCGCAAAAGAAGAAAAGTAATTATGTAAAATTTCTTGCTTTTGAAAATGAGATCCTGAATATACATTACATAAATAGACTAACCAGATTACATATTATATCTTATATAAAAGCATCATAAGTGAACATTATTTAACACTAGGTTCCCAGGCTCTGTATGAAAGTCCAAAGCCCTGAATAGAATAAAACAAGTCACCCATGAAAACATAGTGTTGTATTTTTGTAATGTAAATCTTCTTTCTCAGAACAGCACTCAGTGACTGTCAAACTCTGTAGTGGACCACCTGCGTGTGCTTTGCTGAAGATGTTGCAGTGTGTTGGAATAATAACTAGAACTCTTCTACACAGCAGACGGCAATTGTCCCCACGCTCATTGTGTGCAAGGACTTACTTGTTCATAGATGTTTCCAGATGTGTCCCAGGTGTTTTAAATATAAAAGTTTGTTCCTTCTTTTTCTTTTTAATGGGACCTGGGCCATGTACACACCAGCACTTGCTTTACCACTGAGCTTCATCCCTGGTCCCATTTCTTTATTCTTGCTTTGCCTTCTTTTTTTTCTCTTCTCTTTTTCTTTTCTTTTTTTAATTGTTTGTATTGAGCTATACATTTTTCTTTGCTTCCTTCCCTTCCTCCCATCCTCCCTTCTCCCTTTCTACCCTTTCCTGTGACCCCCACACTTTCAGTTTACTCAGGAGATTTTGTCTTTTTCTCCTTCCTATTTAAATCCATGTATGTCTTTCTTAGGGTCCTCTTTGTTGGCTAGGTTCTCTGAGGTTGTGAACTGTATGCTGGTTTTTGTTTGCTTTATGTCTAAAAGTCATTTATGAGTGAGTACATGTTATATTTGTCTTTCTGGATCTGGGTTACCTCACTAAATTTGTTTTTTTTCTAGATTCATCCATTTGCTTGAAAATTTCAAGATATCATTACTTTTTTTTTAACCACTATGTAATACTCCATTGTGTAAATGTACCACATTTTCTTTATCCATTCTTCAGTTGAGGGGCATCTAGGTTGGTTCCAGGTTCTAACTATTACAAATAATGCTGCTATGAACATAGTTGAGCACATATCTTTGTGGTATGATTGAGCATCCTTTGGGTATATACCCCAAAGTGGTGTTGTTAGGTCTTGAAGTAAATTGTTTCCTAATTTTCTGGGAAATTGTCATACTGATTTCCAAAGCAGCTGTATGAGTTTACACTCCCAGCAACAATGGAGGAGTGTTCCATTTACCCCATATCCTCTCCAGCATTAAACTGTCATCAGTGTTTTTGATCTTGGCCATTCTGTTCTGACAGGTGTAAGACGAAATCTCAGAGTTGTTTTGATCTGCATTTCTCTAAAGGCTAAGGATGTTGTTTCCTTAAATGTCTTTCGGCCATTTGAGATTTGTCAATTTTATTTAATTTGTATAAGATTCTTTGCTATAATGTTTGCATGAGCCCAAGCCAGGAGGTTCTTTAATCTGTTTTGGGCAGAAATAAGCTTTGATGAAGCACCACCATTTGTTTCTCACCAGACTCTAATCTCATGAACTTTTGTGTACATTTAAAGTTAGGCCTGATAACAACTACTTAGAAAACTGAGGCAGGAGAATCACAAATTCTAGGGCTGCCCTGTCTGGATTATAGAGTAAGCTCAATGCCAGCTTTCCTGAAATCCCATCTGAAAACAGTAATTTTGAAAAGATAAAAAAAAAAAAGGGAAAAACCACATTTGTGAAAATTGTGTTGTCATCACTTCTAAAGAATTCTATGTGAAGACAGCAGAATTGGAGAAAATCTTGACAGACACATTCAATAGCACGGACAGTCATGCACACGGAATTAGAGAGAGAAGTAGTGAAGACTCGCCCTCATTTCCTTTTTCTATTTGGAGTAAAGAATTTGTATATATTCTGCTTCCACTCCAACTTGTTTTCAAAATGAAATGTACATAGATCACCACAGCAAGGAATATCTTGGTCATGAAGCCCAATGAATGTACGCATATGGGGATGGACTTGGACAGACCATGAAACTCTCCTTACCTTTTCCCTGTGGACTAATTTCCTATTGCACAGCGTATGTGCTACGACATGGTACTGTTTTATTCTCATTCCTATAATTTTTTTAAGGCACCAAATTTATAATGACCTGATTCCAGGTGACCCAGAGAATACAAAGTAGGTTCCAATGCAATGGTTCTTGGGGGGTAATGTTGACCGTTGGGAACTATTTGGCAATGACTGCAGACATACTTGGCAGCTGTAGTGGGAGAATACTGTTATTTAGTGAGTGCAGACTGGTCACCTTCAGAACTTAACACAGCTCTTCACAAATCTATGACATAATTTATTTATACATACATGTATACATATATGTCTATAATAGATAATAATGAACAAAATGTGACAGGAGAGGTGCCATCAAACTAGACATCAAGGACAGCGGAGCCAAAAGGTAAACTGTGGAATATTAACAAGGCTATTGGACACATAGTCTAAGGAACTTCAGTCCTGACAAATACCACTGAAAAGGTGCACCACAGTGTTTCTCTCCTCCCCTGCTCAGGCTGACATCCACGTAGGAAAGAATTGAGTGTTTTTCATGGGTCTAAGCCTGCTGGGGAGGCAGTAACAAAGGCAGTCTTTGTTCTCCAGAGTCTAATTTCCTTCTATTTTTAAACGTTTTCAGATTTCACAAATATAAAAATGCTATAATTTGTATTTTAGGTAACCTCTCTTTTGGGGGGCTTAACTGTATTCCAGTACCACATGCGATGCTTTCATACTGAACAGAAGACAATTGTTCCTGGCTGGGCTGTAATTTGGATTCATGTTTAGCAGGGAATTCTGTATTTGGCTCTAGTGCCCCTGTGGAAGGTGCTGTACTGAGAGGACCATTAGTTGGTGTAACTCCGCAGCCTGTACAATCCTAGCATCATAATCACAGGGTGTTGGTACGAACATTCCTGTTGGGTAACTTACACCTTCACTGTCCATTAACACAGCTTCAAACACCCTTAGCAGATGACACTCCCTCTCTCCTGAGAACTTCCTTCTAGTTATACCATCAGCAGACCTGTGCATCTTCAATTTAAAAAAAAAAAAAAAAGCAGCACAATTTTTTGGTGCTTGCTGTGCAAGCAAGAGGATCTGAGCTCAATCATCAGAGCCCACATTAACAACATATAAGAGCAGCGTGCTGCACGCTTATGGAGACAAGTGGTCCTTGGTGCCTGACCAAATCAGTGAGCTCTAGGGCAGTGAAAGATCTTATTTAAAAAAAAAAAAAAAAAACAAGAAATAGCACCCTAGAGTTGACTTCCGGCTTCCATGTAAATGTGCATGCATGCTCATGTACACACATGAGTGTATAACATATGCATATACATACATATAGACATATGAAATTACATGTCTTCAGTTGTGCAAATCATAAGGGAAAATTCCACGTGGTTGTAATTTTAATATAAAATTACCAGAAAATTCGTGAAAATGTAATTATAAGAAACTAAATGAAAAGTTGGCTAAAATAAATGACCTAAGAAAAGGCAATTAGAAAAAAACAGAAATAACATGCGAGAGTCCATCTAAGGTTGGAAATAATGAAAGAAAGCAAGTTAAGTAACAACGTAACAATTTGCTAGTGACATTTTAAAAATATCTTGTAAAAGACAAGAAAGGTAAGAATAAATGCCAGTAAGGACAATAGAAAATTCAGAAGTGACAGCAAAGGAAGGTCAGGAGAAAGAGAGAGGGATAGGCACATGAAGGATACACCTGGAGATAAAAACAAAACTACCTGCAGGACTCCTCAGACATGGGAGAATAAAACGCAATAAAAATAAAAATGCAATTTTAAGGAATCTATAATATTAAGCTGTACCTTGATTTTATTTCTGTGTTTCTTTGAGCATACTGCACATGTGGAGGGCAAAGGCTAGTGGTGGATGTCTCCCTCTATTGTTCTTCTCTTCATTTTCCAAGACAGGGTCTCTCCCTAAAACTAGAATTCAGCAGCTGGAAAAAAATGGCTGACTATAAAGCTTGGCAAATCTTCCTACCTCATCCTACCACCTGCCAGCGTGACAGACGTGTACCACCAAGCCTGACTCTTTACTTGTGTATCGGAAATCAAACTCAAGACTGATGCTTGGGCAGCATGTCCTTCATCAACTGAGCTATCCCTCTAGTGCCTCCTTGATTTTTAAAAAAGGCTCATCTCTCAATTCCCAAGTCCCACCTCTTAATTATTTTTAAAAATTAATAAGAAATCTATTTTTATTCCAAAGGGTTGCTGCTACACAGCACTATCTGAAAAGGTGTTCCTAAGAATAGCAGTAATTGGCTTCATGTAGCCCACTTGATGCAGCTTGAACCTGAACAAGGGCTTTTGCATTCCCTGCCATTATCTAATAACCCATTGGCATTGATTTTCAGAGAAAACACATTATCTTTAGGAAAACTTTCTGAAAGTCACAAACAAGCATGAAGAACCCAGAGGCAAAAAAAAAATTGTCGAATCTTTAAAAGATAGCTAGAGGCAAGAGTTTGAGCAGTGGGAGCAGATCACCACAAAACTCAAGTCTGGCTGGGAAATGTTCCACAGAACAAAATCTATTCAAAGCACAACCAGAAAATAGCATCAGGACCATGTGGCTCTGCTTGCACCATGACCTTGCTAGAAAAGAGCCATGGTCTGCCTCCTACACAGTTATTCACGAACAGCCTGCCCGCCTGCCAGAGGAGCAAAAGACACTTTCATAAGCAAACATAGAGACAGCATAAATATTTCACCATGCCACTCACAGGGTGCAAGCAGGTTTACCTTCTCAAATAATTCCAGGGAACAAAACATGACTCTAGATTGGAGAATGCACAGGCCCAATGGTATATATTTAAAAAAAAAAAAATGAGAACCTTGCTTCACTGGGAGATACAGCTTACTCAAGTTCTAGTCTTTATTTAAATCTTAAAATGACCCCACCATATAATGATACTACAGCCAGCATTAACCTTAGCTTTAAGAGTGTAAAGTCACCCCAGGTATGTGGATCCACACCTGGATCCCTTCCAGATAGTATTTGCTCTCCTAATGACTCCTATTAACACTCTGGGAGAGACAAAGCAAGTGTGAAAAAATTAAGAACAATTTTGCATAGCCTATTATCTTTGTCTAACTTACCATTTCTAGTATGTCCTAGGACCAGGGAGTAAAGTAGTAAAGTGTTTAGAGTAGTATATTCTCTCTCTCTCTCTCTCTCTCTCTCTCTCTCTCTCTCTCTCTCTCCCCAAATAAAGAGCTAGAGAAATAGCAAGACTCCTTTTGCCTTCCTAGCTTCTGCTATGTAAGGGCACAACATTCATCAGAGGACAGGGAGACGCAGTACCACCAGGAGATAACTGGTTCTCACTGCCAAATGCTGAAACATTCATCTCAGGTGCCTCAGCCTCTAGCACTGAGAGAAAATTAATGTAGCTTCTTTACAAATTATCCTGTTCGCCATGTTCTGTTACAGTGGGACAAGTGGACTGATGATGACATCCAAATTTTGCAGCCAGTATGAATAAAGGCATTTTAAGCCAAATGTTAGACATTATTTTACAAAACCTTATCAATTACCTCATGTAATGTTCACTAAAATCCTAGATACATACTTTTGCCTTCATTTTGCAAATAAGAAAGCCAACCCTTCCTTGAAGAGGCTAATAAAGTTGTCTCAGATCACACAGATCAAATACAGACCTAAGGTCACCTGCTGGCAAGTCAGGTTCTTCCTCCTGGCCTATGGTTCCCAACCCAAAATGACATTTAGACACAGGAAGCTGTGGTGGCCTCTCTGGTTACAGTTGGGCACCCTTGGCTATAAACAGAACTGTTTGTAGCTGTCTCCAGCTATGCTCATATTACAGAGGCCTTTATGTCTCCGTCTCAAGGAAGGTTCACATCAGACATGTGAAGATCGAGTTGATTCTGAAAAGAAAGGTAGGGAGATACATTTCCAGATCCCACTTAAAGATGAGTGCGGGAACATCCCATGCTCCCATGCTGTCTCCTTAGTTCATGCTTGAAGGGTTGTATGGAGATAACAGAAAGAGATTAATTAAATAGTACTTGGGAATAAGCAAAGGATTTAGGATTAGGTAAATTTTAAATTTGAATTAATCCAGTCTTCTGGCCACAATACTACCCTGAGTGACTGAAACTTGTTTTAATCATCTAATGCCGCAAGCCTCCCTTGCTTGGGTGATAGAGTTTTATATTGAAAACTTCACCAATACTTAAATCCTATTCTTGTGTGATCATATTTTATTAAACTCTGGGCTCCACAAGTAGGGCTCAAAATTCTTACCTTCTTTTCAAATGAAATCTTCTCCCTTACGTTAATTTCCAAGAACAAAAACTAACTATAACAGAGTTTGCACGTCTTCAGAGACAGATGTTTTACAAGCCATATTCAATTTCAGATTGTGTTTATTGCTGTTTTTAGAAACTTGATGTGATGTGACCAGTCTTCAATGCCAGCATTATGTCAACAGTGGCTCTTCTGCAAGTGTGAATCTACTCTGCTCCTTACTGCTGAGCCTCGCTCAAGATACCTTGGAAACAAAAACAACCTATTTCCTGCAATCCTTCCTGCTCAGAAACTGCTTCTTGTGTTTCTCTGGCCTCTGTTTCCTGTGGCATATTTCTATACATTTTTCTCCAATAAATGGCTGATGGATATAGGAAGGACTGGGAAAAGATTTACACTATTACAAAATTCTTTAGGCTACTTCAGTTAAAAAGAAATTAAAATTATGATGACACTATTTCTGTTAACCTTGGTTTATGATGATTCACATGCTTTCAGGATATATCTGTTTAAACATTTAGCTTATTCATTTTGTTCTCTGGCTTTCCAGAGTCAGGGCTCTTGTGTGTCTCTGCATGTTTTCTCTTCAAGTGTCTCTATATTGTCAGATCCATATCCACTCATGTGGTAAAGCTTTGTTTTCCTTCCTTTTCTTAAACAATCTGACGATATACAATTAACAATGTCTTTTGGTGTTTTGAAGAGATTTTTTAAAAACACACTGGGACATTGATACTTTTAGTTCATTAAGAAACTAAAGTTTGTCCGTGTCCTGCTTGACATACGTCCATTTTCCAGGTAGGAACTCTGCTACTTCACCCTTGAATTCCTGTTCTTTAGTACAGACCTTTCTGCATTTAAATCACACCCTTCAGTCAGAATAGGCTGAGGGTATATAGTTGACCCAAAGTATAAAAAGTGCAGGCTTCTGAGACATTCACGGATTCCCTACATCCCAGAATGTAAGAATGAGATGATACCAAGATTACTGATTTAAAAAAAACACTTTAAACTGTCTTTATTCAACTTGTCTTGATCTGCAATAGCCAAAACGTGCGAATTTCCACACACCACACACGTATAGATGGGAAATAACTTGAGACGGCTTTCCCTCCATGATTTCACCCACAAACTACTCCTTTTGTACTCATAGCTCAACTGTTGTTCTGCTTAAACTAAATTGGGAAATGGTTCGCAAAATAATAGCTTTTCGGGGCAAAATGGGACATTTTGCAAAACCTCAGGAATCTCAGGCCTCCATGGTTGGCTGACCAGGCAGGGAAGGAAGCCGCTGTTTCTTCCCTCTAGACTTTCAGGGGGAATCAGTGGCTCATTGGCAGCAAAGACTCATTTCTATACATGTACAAGAGAAAATGCAGCCTAAGAAACTGCCCCATAGGAAAAATTCATTTGAAAGAAGAAACGCCCGGGTAGAACTATCACACAAGTGATAAAGCACACAAGAGAGAAGGCTGCTGGTCATTTACGTCTGTATCTCACCAACAGCAACAAAAACTTTCTTGACAGTTGTGCAATGAATTATACTGTAGGTCAGAATCGGTAAGCTGATTTGTGGTCATTAAAATTGAGGTTTGCTTGGCAAAGTTATTGCTTTAGCATTTGTGCTGACGAAGGAGTAAATGGTGGGTGGAATCTCACAAGCGTGCGATCAAGAGTACTCGGGATTACAGAGAGCACATACATCTGCTGCCAACATGTAATCACTTTAAAAAGATCCCTGTTTGGAGAGATGGTTTGGTGGGTAAAAAGCAAGCCAGGAACAGAAGGGCAGTCTTAGAACCCTGGTGCTGGGAGGTGGAGACTGATGCATCCCCGGGGCTGGCGCTGGCAAGTTCAGTGAGAAAACCAAAAATAAAAATAAAAATAAAAATAAAAAATAAAGTGATTGAGGAAGAAAACAAAAGCTAACACCTGGACTCTACAAGTGAATGCTCATAGATGATACTGTGATGGGAATTAAATTCAGATTCCCAGACATGTGTAGCAAGTACTTTATAGACCCAGGCATCTCCCCAACTCCCATTTCTATTATTTTCATTAGACCATTTGCTGGTGTCTATTAATTCTTCCATCAAAGATGGATTCCTCTTCAATATTCACCCTAATTCCAAAGTTTGTTTCCAATTCTGTGAGTGCTGTAACACTTTTTACAACTGACAGATTAGTTTTGCAGTTAGTTCATCTCTCATTTTTCTCATTTCCTCATCATGGAAATGACAGTTTAGGATATGGATGAGTCCCTGGTGGAAAACCATCTGATTTGAGGTAGGAAATGAGAACTCACAAAGTGCCATAGGCTCAGGAAACAAGAGAAAACAATCAGCAAACCCAATCAGCAATCCAGTGTTGCATCTTTTAGAGTCGTTGATGGTCTCTGCAGAATCAGTTCCTTTCTTTTCCTGGGAGGTAGCAATTCTCAAACCTCTGGGAAACAATGGGAGTGGCTTAGGAGTTCCTTCTGTTTGTGTGTTGCTTTCAATGGCTAATGAATAAAGAAACTGCCTTGTCCTAGTTTTTAGGGCAGAACTTAGGTAGGTGGAGAAGACAGAACTGAATGCTGGGAGGAAGAAAGGCAGAGAAAGAGAAACGCCATGGAGCCACCAGAGACAGACTGTTGAATCTTTCCCAGTAAGCCATTGCCACGTGGCGATATACAGATTAATAGAAATGGATTAAATCAAGATGTGAGAGTTAGGCAATAAGAGGCTAGAACTAATGGGCCAGGTAGTAATTTAATTAATATAGTTTCTGTGTGGTTATTTTGAGGCTAAGCTAGATGGACGACTGGGACAAACAAGCAGCCTCTCCTTGCAACATAGGAGCAGTGACTCTCTCCCCCAGTAAGAGAGACTTTCCTGAGGAGGGGAAACACTACTATACAGAAAGTGGCTTACCACTAAGCTCATGGGAGAGTATTTCATTGTGCTCTTTGGACGCAAGGGCAGTGGTTCTCAACTTCCCCAAAGCTACCATCCTTTAATACAGTCCCTTATATTGTGGTGACCCCTAAGGATAAAATTATTTTTGTTGCTATTTCTTATAACTGTAATTTTGCTATAGGTATCAATCATAAGGTAAATATCTGTGTTTCTAATGATCATAGGCAATCCCTCTGAAAGGGTTGGGGTCACGACCCACAGGTTGAGAACCACTGCTCTGGAAGAAACCAGAGTAGTCTCCAGCTCTGATGCCCCAGATGACATGCTCTGCATACCTGACCCACAGGGGCATGTGCTGCAATGTTGCATGTTTTGCACTTCTGCCGCATTGCAATTGGCAAAGCAATGTTTTTTATCAGAAAGTACCCTGCTCTCTCTCTCTCTCTCTGGGTCCCAAGATATAGTGCTGATTTTAATATAGGAATCTGAACATTCTCATTTATCAAAAATCTCATTTATCTTCCACTGTCCCTCCTCCTGTGATTCATTCCAGTCCACCCCTACCTATGCTCAGAGCCCCACTCTCCACCCACTCCTTGGGTGACAGTAGACCAGTTCTGACTGAGTCTACCCTCAGGCTGAGCCTGCCCTGAGGCTGGGCCCTGAGGAAAAACAGAACTTCATGGAGATTTCAAGGTGACTCTGCCTTCACGTGGTGATCATTTTGGTTACTCAGCCAGCTCATCTGTTCTCAGACCCCATAAAAGAAAGAGAACTAACTCAGTGCAACAGAAGAATGATATAAACAGAAACCAGATGCTGCAACGCCGAGCTCACTTGCCTCCTCTTTCCCCTAAGGATGCATTTTGTGAATGTAATGTTTGATATAAAAATAAAGCAGCATGTTCTAGTAGCTAATTGTATCAGTGCTTTCTTATTTTCTTTTTTGTTCTTAAGAAACAAATGGGTTTGACAGTATGCCGAAATCTCCCATATTGTGTGCCTGGAAAGCTGAAAGGGGCTCTGTGTTCCATTAGCCTCTGAGAACCGGGATGCCTGCTGCATGTGTTCACATCTGAAACCTTTAGCAGGGAAACATGTCAGCCTTGACCTAACATCTGTCTAAGGCATTAGCTACTTTATAAATTATGTGTGATTCAAAAGAGCAGATTGAATTATGTTCCTTGAGAGAAGACACAGCCCTGGTATTGAAAATGAACGCATGGTACTTGTATTAAATGACCAAGTTGCATATCACAGACTCTCCCCCCAGTGATCAGAGAGAGGTGAAGCCATAACAGGCTCCCAAGAGCCTTCAGGAGTGAAATCTTATCCATGAATTATCATCTGCCCCTCATAGTTCTGTCTATCTTCATCTTCTGCCTCATGCACAATAGGTAGAGTTGGGCACTGGGCAGAGAATAAGAGATCTTAAGTCATCTTCGCACTGAGTAATGTTTTTCTAAATTATTACCAGAGCAGCGATTGTTCTGCAGCCTCCTCACCAGACAAATTCAGCCATAGCTGGCCCAGCTGAGGTGGTAGGGAGGTGGGAAGAAAAGGCTTTGTGCTGGGGTGCCTGAGTTCCCAGATTTTGCTTTGGAGAATGATGGATGAAATCTGTGTATTTGTATGAAGTGCTCTATGAGATAGCATGGCAGCTACAGTTTTACAAGGCAGTGTGGTTTAACCCTGAACATCAGAAAATATGAACCGAGAGGCACATTTACTAACAGTATAAACATAATAAGAGAAAACCACAAAGACTTTGCAACCTATGGCCTAGACTTAGCCAGTCAGGACACTGAACGAGTACGAGACACACACTCAAACTTTCCCTTTTGCATTCAGTCCCTGGGACCTTGGCCAGGCCAGGGTCGCACCTCTGTCAGCCTCATCTACTTCGGCTGTGCTGTGGAGGACATTGTGGGCTGCAGAGATCACATTGCAGATCAAATGAGGGGAGGCACCCAGTAAATTCCTAGTCAGGGCATATAACTCCCAACACAGGTCAATTTTGTAACTTAGAGAAAGTATAAACTAAGAAAAAAAATAAAGCAAAATAAAATAAGAATGGTGGCTCACAAATCCCACTTTCCATGTGGGTATCAAGCAATTCTGGGCATCCACTCTGCCCTTGGGTCTGAGCCCTGAATATCCCCTTGAAGTCAGTGCAGCTCAGAATAACTCAAAACTGACTAAGCAACTCTGGCCTTCATTCAAATAGGCTAATGTTTCAATGTTTCGCCCATTGCCGTTAGAGGGGTTTGCAAGACCATTATACCGTTTATGAAAAGCTGGGCTCCTGTTCAGCTGATGGATTGGCAGCATGAAGCAGCCAGTGGTTTTCCATTTATTTTCTACTCACAGATTCTCTTTTCCTTGGTCTGAGTTTGGTTTCTGTTTACCTTTTGGTATTTTTCGATGAAAAAATGATCAATTTGCTTTATAAAAAGAACATTTGTGAACTACAATAGTGTCACACAGAAATTGCAAAATCTTACTTCTTTTCTCTTTCATTTAAAATGACCCTTCTTTCTATGGGAAGAATGGAGGATAAAGGCAAGTAAGGGTGTTTTATTACAACTGATTGTGAGCCACCATGTGGTTGCTGGGAATTGAACTCAGGACCTCCAGAAGAGCAGTCAGTACTCTTAACCTCTGAGACATCTCTCCAGCCCTATCCCTATTATTTTGAGGTTTGGTCTTTTCATGGTGTCCCAGATTTCCTGGATATTTTGTGTTAGGAATTTGTTGGATTTAACAATTTCTTTGACCAATGAATCTATTTTCTCTACAGTATCTTCAATATTCGAGATTCTCTCTTCCATCTCTTGTATTATGTTGGTGATGCTTGAATCAGTAGCTCCTGTTCGTTTACCTGGATTTTCCATTTCCAGAATTCCCTCGGACTATGTTTTCTTTATTGCCTCTTTTCAATTTTCAAGTCTTGAACCATTTGTACTGTTTGTTTCACCTGTTTCATTGTTTTTTCTTGGTTTTTTTTTTTTAGTTTCTTTAAGAGATTTATTGATTTCTTTCCATTTTTTGTTTGTCTTTTCCTCCATTTCTTTAAGAGAATTTTTCATTTCCTCTTTAAGGATCTCTATCATTTTCATAAAGTTATATTTAAGATTGTTTTCTTCTGCTTCTTCTGGGTTAGGATGATCTTGCTGTATGAGTACTGGGTTCTGGTATTACCATGATTTTTTTTTAGGTTGTTGAATGACTTCTTGCACTGGTACCTCCCCATCTCTTCCTCTCATTGTTGTTGCCATTGTGTTTGCCTCAGTCCAATACTTGCAGTTGCTGTCTGTGTCTCGGGGGTTGCTGAGGTGCCTTGGCCCATTCTCTTGGCTCAACTCTGTGCAGTCGCAGTTTCTTGGTTTGCTCTGTGCAGTTGCAGCCTGTGCTTCAGAGTTCCTCTGAGCTCACGGGGATCGAGTAAAAATGTTGATGAAACTAAACTATACAATGAAAAGATAGTAGCTTGATGAATCAACTATATGCTACTTCTAAAAACTTTACTTTCACATAAATAAGTAGCACAAGGAAAAGATTTTTCTTTAATAAGTGAACTTGGAAAACTTGGATATTTAGTCAAAAAACAAAAGGGAAGGAATCTTTTTTAAATTAATTTATTTATTTATTGAAGATTTCTGTCTCTTCCCCACCACCGCCTCCCATTTCCCTATCCCTCCCCCAAATAAGTCCCCCTCCCTCATCGGCCCAAAGATCAATCAGGGCTAGGCTCCCACAAAGCCAGTTCGTGCAGTAGGATCAAAAACCCATTGCCATTGTTCTTGAGGTCCTGAGTTCCTTGCTCGTGCTCTCTCTCCTTCTGCTCCTGATTTGGACCTTGAGATTTCTGTCTGGTGCTCCAATGTGGGTCTCTGTCTCTGTCTCTTTTCATCACCTGATGAAAGTTAATATTCAGGAGGATACCTATATGTTTTTCTTTGGGTTCACCTTCTTATTTAGCTTCTCTAGGATCCCGAATTATAGGCTCAATGTCCTTTATTTATGGCTAGAAACCAAATATGAATGAGTACATCCCATGTTCCTCTTTTTGGATCTGGCTTATCTCACTCAGGATAGTGTTTTCTATTTCCATCCATTTGTATGCAAAATTCAAGAAGTCATTGTTTTTTACTGCTGAGTAGTACTCTAATATGTATATATTCCATACTTTCTTCACCCATTCTTTCATTGAAGGGCATCTAGGTTGTTTCCAGGTTCTGGCTATTACAAACAATGCTGCTATGAACATAGTTGAGCATATACTTTTGTTGTATGATAGGGCCTCTTTTGGGTATATTCCCAAGAGTGGTATTGCTGGGTCCAGGGATAGGTTGATCCTGAATTTCCTGAGAAACCTCCACACTGCTTTCCATCCCTTTGAATATTCAAAAGGATGGAATCTTATATCATATTGGAAGTCAGCTCCAAATTGGCTATAGGTTTCAATGGAAATCCTAAAATCCTAAACCCTTGCTTAAAAATCATGACTAGGGGCTGGAGAGATGGCTCAGCGGTTAAGAGCACTGCCCGCTCTTCCAAAGGTCCTGAGTTCAATTCCCAGCAACCACATGGTGGCTCACAACCATCTGTAAAGAGGTCTGGTGCCCTCTTCTGGCCTGCAGGCATACATACAGACAGAATATTGTATACATAATAAATAAATAAATATTTAAAAAAAAAACATGACTAAACTCCTCTGACACTGGCCTTTTAAATGATTACATGGATATGACACCAAAGGCAGGAGTAAAAATTTAAAAACAGAAACAAACAAGTGTAAAAGCAACTAACTAAAAGCTTTCTACACAACTCAGGAAAAAGTGACTGAAAGGAAGTATCCAAAGGTAAGTGTTAGATATCTAAGGTGTATAAGGAACTTAAGTAACTCAATAACAAGAAGAAACAATGAAACAAAACAAACTGATCCAAAAATAAGTAAAGAAGAATACTTTTCCAAGAAAGATATACTGATGCTTGTTTTAGATTGCTTTATGTTGCTGTGATAAAACATTGACCAAAATTTCAAGTTGGAGAGAAAGCAGAATCTTTCATCTTCCACTTCCATGTCAAACTGTCATTGATAGAAGTCAGGACATCAATTCAAGCAGGAACCAGATGGCAGGAATTGTAGCAGAGCCCACAAAGGAATGCTGCTTACTGACTTGCTTCCTCTGACTTGACCCAATACTTTTCTAACAAAACCCCAGGCTTACACAGGGATGGGACCACTCAAAGTGGGCTGGGCCCTCTTTAATCAATTAACAATGAAGAAAATGCCACCAAAGACATGGCCACTTCTTTTTTTTTATGTTTGGTTATTTATTTTGCTAGATTTACTTTCACTTTACATGTATGAGTGTTTTGCCTTTATGTGAATACCACATGCATGCCTGGTATCCTTGGAGGACAGAGGAGATTTCAGACCTCGTAGAACCCCAGTTACGGACACACTGATAAGCCCTGTGTGGGTGCCGAGATTCAAACCCAGTCCTCTGCAAAAGCAGCCTGTGCTCTTAACTACTGAGCTGTCTCTCCAGCCCCAAGGCAGTGAATTTTTTATTTATTTATTAAAGATTTCTGACCCTTCCCCACCACTGCCTCCCATTTCCCTCCCCCTCCCCCAAACAAGTCCCCCTCCCTCGTTAGTGCAAAGAGCAGTCAGGTTTCCCTGCCCTGTGGGAAGTCCAAGGACCCACACCTCCATCCAGGTCTAGTAAGGTGAGCATCCAAATTGCCTAGGCTCCCACAAAGCCAGTTCGTGCAGTAGGATCAAAAACCCATTGCCATTGTTCTTGAGGTCTCAGTAGTCCTCATTGTCCGCTATGTTCAGCAAGTCCAGTTTTATCCCAGGCTTTTTCAGATCCAGGCCAGCTGGCCTTGGTGAGTTCCTAATAGAACATCCCCATTGTCTCAGTGTGTGGGTGCACCCCTTGCGGTCCTGAGTTCCTTGCTCATGCTCTCTCTCCTTCTGCTCCTGATTTGGACCTTGAGATTTCTGTCTGGTGCTCCAATGTGGGTCTCTGTCTCTGTCTCCTTTCATCGCCTGATGAAGGTTAAGATTCAGGAGGATGCCTATATGTTTTTCTTTGGGGTCACCTTCTTATTTAGCTTCTCTAGGATCACGAATTATAGGCTCAATGTCCTTTGTTTATGGCTAGAAACCAATTATGAGTGAGTACATCCCATGTTCCTCTTTTTGGGTTTGGCTTACCTCACTCATGATAGTGTTTTCTATTTCCATCCATTTGCCTGCAAACTTCAAGAAGTCCTTGTTTTTTACTGCTGAGTAGTACTCTAATATGTATATATTCCATACTTTCTTCATCCATTCTTCCATTGAAGGGCATCTAGGTTGTTTCCAGGTTCTGGCTATTACAAACAATGCTGCTATGAACATAGTAGAGCATATACTTTTGTTGTATGATAAGGCCTCTCTTGGGTATATTTCCAAGAGTGGTATTGCTGGGTCCAGGGGTAGGTTGATCCCGAATTTCCTGAGAAACCGGACATGGCTACTTCTTATAACAGGACTGATCCTAACATGACCAATTGCTTTCTCATTGTTATTTTCCAGGGGCAAATTTGCTTAAGACCTCTGACCCATATTACCCCACTATTCTGTGTTAACTCATGTCTGGCTTCAACCAGAAGCTCAGGAATTATGTCCAGTCTGGTAGTCAATCAGGGTCATAACCTACAACAAACAGGAACTGTTCTTTTTATTTTCAGTCAAACAAACCCCTGACACAGCAAACAGATCCCTGATACTTCAACCACAGTTTCTGACTAGCCAATCCTAAAATGATTTCTGTACCAGGAAGGGTTTATACCTAATCACTTCAAAGTACACTTAATCACAACTGGAATTCCCTAGTCCTACTTAAAAGGAGCCTATAAGCTTCTCTCAGGGTCACCATTTTGCCACTGTCAAATGTTTTGACTCCTGCTTGCTGGAATTTTTGCTCTCGAGAATTAAAAGCTCTTGTTGATTGCATATGTGTCTAGCAGTCTTTTATGCGACTGCTCATGGACCCTAACAGTTCTCTGGCCAGTCTAATTGAGGCTATTTCTCAATTGAGTTTTCATTCCTTAAGCACACAGATAGCATGTAATGACATCACTATTTTCATAGGTAGTGAAGTGTGCATTTATATATTTTTGTTTTGTAAATGTCTACACTTTAATTTTTAATTTAGTAAGAGGAGAAAAAATCCATTAACAAATATTTCTTAAAGTCTTCAACAATTCTCAAAGTATTAATATTTTGTTAGCTCGAAATGTTTCAATATAGTTTAGAGATCTTGATCAGATTCATTTTCTCTGCCAAATAAAGAATCAAATGGGGAAGAAACATCCTCAGTACAACGGTGAAATCTAAAACAGCAAACACTGAAGACAGCAGTAGATAAAAGCATCAGCTGAAGAAAAGTGTTTATGGGGTGATGAGGAAATACACCATGCAACAAATTTATAAAGAAAAGGATCTTCTGCAAAGCAGAGGGGAGGCTGAGAATCCAAAAATCCAGTCTCTTCTCCAAAGTTGGAGTTTTTAGTTCCTCTGAAAGGTCTTTTTCCTCTAATTTAGGGTTGGTCAGTTTGAAGAAAGGCAGGCTGCTGATTGGCCCACAGTTGTTATGTAAACAGGTCTCTACTTATTGAGCCAGTCTATCAGCAGGAGGCTTATTGATGGGAGACAAAAGCCTATAAACCCTTTGTTTTAAGCTCCCAGGCATTTTTTTTTTCAGGTTAGGAGGGTGAGGAAGAAAGTAAACCCTTTTAGACAGTCCTTTGTTATGCAGCCATGATCCCTTTCCCTGTCTGTCAACCAAGGAGTTTGTCTAATTCCTAGACTCACAGTTGGAGAACTCTTATTCTTGATAGGATGTTGACTTTTTAAATGAAATAATGTTACAGTTCTATCACTGACAGTCTGCTATGGTTCTTAACCACTGAAAAACAATACCATCTGAGAGTCTAAACCCTCTGTGACTTAGGTATTGCTACATGTTGCTTGTTTTTAATAAGAATTCCATATGGGCAGGGCATCTTAGATATAGTCTCAAACTTCATGCCCACCCAAGTCAAGTGATTGCTTAGCTATAATGTTTGTTCTATTCTGTCCTTAAAATTACTCGTGTTCCATGCTTAAAACTTGAAACCTACAATATGACCCTTTCAGGTCTTACCATCTGGGCTGAATGAATTTAAAATATATTTTATCAGTTCAGTTATTCCAAAGTGCTTTATGCCCTCTGGTGCTCATTTGAAATTTAGCTATTTCTTTTCACAGATTTCTTACTAAAAAAAAAACTTTGTATTCCACTTACTTTGAATGAGCAGATTCTAATTTTGAATGCTAAGATATTTTGGCTGGAGCCTGGGAACTTCTTAACCTGATAGCTATGGGGTGCTTGCATATGCAATATTCATTCCGTAAACTCATTTTCACCTCACTTGGATACTTTTAATTTTCCATTTCCCTTAATATATAAGTCAAAGACTCCATTCCCGTCTGTATCAGGCAGAGGACACAGCAGACACCCCGCTGTGCACATTTTCAGATGGGCACAGAGTTATTACTGGATTTCTACTGTCATTTAGAGTATTTCTCAAAATAAAGGTTAATAAACATAATCTCTATTCTGCCACGATCACTTAGTGCTTATTGAGACACTAATTCAAGTCTGTGTTCCCTTTCCTTCCCAGGCTCAGTAGAAACAGCCCTGCTTGCTTAACAAACACTTAAACTAGTCTCTGTTGAACTTTGTTTTTTAACTACGAAATCTTCCCATGGATTTACTAACTTTAACCAATTATTTAAAACAATTTACCTAAAACTATACTCTCCAAAATTTTGGAAAATGAAACCAAATGAAATAGCAGCCTTCATCGTTGATGTTGCTGTTAACCTGCAGATCAGCTTACCACTACTAAAAGCAGGTTCAAGATCCCACCCTCTGGCCAGAGATTAAATTCCTACTCACAAATCAGAGAACCACAAAAGTTCTTGGTACAATCAGCTTCTAATTAATCAAGTGTTTGCTATGCATTTTGAATTTGGCAAGGATTTCTTACAGTTTTCTATCTTACCGGTTGATTAAAATCTAAGTCACGACTTTAAACAGAGCTCTCTCTTGTTCTCTTTCATTATCTATATTACCGATGAGATAACTGCTCCCCCACCCCCCCCAAAAAAAAAAAAACACAAGGCACCAAGTTAAAACTGAGACAGCCTGGCCTCTTACATCTGAAAATGCACATAAGCATTCTATATTATGTGCGTCTCTCCTGGAGCCCTTTGATCACCAGGAGAGTTATGAAAGTGCCCCAACACATTTGTTAATAACAACACTGTGTCACAATCCCAAAAGTTTGGACACTGCTGCCAAGCCTCAGTTTGAACAACATCATTCATGTATGGTCACAAAAAGCTATGAGAAGACCGTGATAAATTTAGTGAAGTGAAAACAAAGGTCCAGACTCTCCCTGAGAATTCTTCTCTGAATGAGGGCTGCCTTATTTTTATTTTTACACATAAATTGGTTTGGGAGAAAAATCATGCAGTCCAGTTTTGATCAAGACAAAGTAATGTATCATCATAGACCCCCAAGTCAGAATACCTTCCCCCATCATTTGTGAGGCTTCACTGGTATCTTTTAGGTCTTTTAGGGAAGTCTGTCACATGCTTCCTACATCAGCCTGTGGTGAAGGTGGAGAAGCAGCAGCAAATAGCATTGCTTCAGAACCAAGCTGATTGCCCTATTGAAGTGTTTGCTTTGCCTCCTATAATCAGTAGAGGTTATTGGTCAAGAAATAAGGGGTCAGGAATTGTCACATTGCACTTGTAGTCTCCACACTCTGTTTAAATAAGATCTTAGGCATTAAATATGGCTGAGAGGGGCCACTCTCATATATATTGTATATGCATAAGGTATGTGTGTATGTATGTGGTGGGTTGGGTACAATGTGTGCATAGGATTCATGTGTGTACATATATGTATATATGTTTGTTTATGCTGTTTATATGTTTGTATATGTGTATATTGTGTAGGTATGGTGTGGACAGGGTACAAGCATGTGTGGTATTTACATATAATGTATGTATATAATGTATGCTTATGGAATGTGTGTATTTAGTATGTGTATATAGTGTTTGTAAATAAAGTGTTTCTATAGTTTGTGTGTGTGTATGTGGTTTGTGTGTGTGTGTTCCCCCGGGACAGTTACACAAAGAGGATTACACTGATTATTAAAATGTCTGCTTTATTTGTGACTTTCACACACACCATACAATTTTAGGGTCTAAGAAAAACCCTGTTAAAAATCATTATTTTATTTAGAATCAAACGAGAAGGGAAGAGGGTCAATTAAACCAGAGTTAAAAGACCTGAGCTTTGCTTGATATTTATTTTGCAATAGAATAGAAGATGAAGGTATGATTTCACTTTTTAGAGCAGGTCTGTGGAATAAATGGTTAGAGAATTGTCTAACACTTTGGGATTTTCCTGAAATTTAAGAATTAGAACTTCAGGTCTAAAGCGGAAGAATTTGCATCTGAATTCTTCTAGTGCATCTTTAGGTTTACCACAAAATTGAGCTGAATGTACAGAGTTCTCAGAGATTTACAACAGCCATATATACATGGCCTCCCAACTACTGGCAGCCTACACTGTCCATGTCCACTCACTGCCATCAGCTGAAGTTCATGATCCACACTAGGGTTCTGCCATGGTGTATGGGTGTATATAAAAGTGTCCAGGGCTGGAGAGATGGCTCAGTGGTTAAGAGCATTGCCTGCTCTTCCAAAGGTCCTGAGTTCAATTCCCAGCAACCACATGGTGGCTCACAACCATCTGTAATGAGGTCTGGCGCCCTCTTCTGGCCTGTAGGCATACAGACAGAACATTGTATACATAATAAATAAATATTTTTAAAAAAAAGTGTCCAGTAGTGAGTATTAGCTATTATAGCGTCAGAGGAGGTTCACTGTCTACAAATGCCCATGTTCTACCTCCTCATCATGTCACACAACCTCCAACAAACTCTGATCTTTTTATTGCTCTATATTTTTACTCTCCTAAGCACCTGAAAGTTCAAATTGTACAGTACAACACTTAAGCTTCCTCCCATTTTTCCTTGGCTTAATCATTTCTTTTTAGTACCAAGTAGGATTCTAAGATTATACCTTAGTTTACTTAGCCAAGAACCTGTTGAAGGACATTTTAGTTGTCTCCACATATCACATATATGGCATTGTGATAGTGTAAATAAGTCTGCTGAAAATTTATAACACAGTGCTGTGTCTCATTCTTAGTTTGTTTTCCAAGCTGAGTAGCGAACCAGAGCTCCCCTACACACTAGGCAAGTGTCCTATCACTGGGTCAAGCTCCCAGCTCACTGCAAGGCCACTGTGTGACAAAAAGATTAAGCCCATTTTCGTAAATGCCAAAAGGTTTTCTGGCTCCTTTTTGCTAGATCATGTGATAAAGAGTATATTTAAATCTACTCCTATCAGCTTTCATAGCTCAGGTCCTGTATAGAGTTTGATACTGTGCTGGGAATGTAACTCCATGGTAGAGGGCTTGCCTAACATCCAAGGGGTTTTGGTTTGGATCTCAAGAATCACGTAAACCAGGAGTGATAGCAGATAATTGTAATCCCAGTTCTAGATAAAGGAGTATCCAAAGTTCAAGGCTTTCTTTGGCTGTGTAGTGAGTTGCACCCAAGCTTGGAACATATGAGAACCTGTCCTGTTGTCAGTGGTGAACACTGTTTTTGCTTTTCTGGTGGACATAGCCATCTTTTGTTGCAGAGCAGTGTTGGGTACTTTACCATCTATGTGTCATCTGTGCAACAATTTTAGTGAAATTTCTATTCCAATCTTTTTGCCCATCTTTAATTCATTAAGACTTTTTTCCTATTGGCACAAATTTGGCACAAATTTATTATCGCCTATGTATTTTATAATTTATTTATTTTACTCTGTCTTCTTTTCTCATTTTGCTAACAGTAAAGTTAGTAATGCAGTCATTGTTAATTCCATGAACTATGAAGTTCAAATAACTGATTTCTTTGTCATTTTGAATCATACTTTAGGTGTTTGTGACAGATAGTTATTGTGTTAAATTAGGTAGTGAAGGCATAAGTCACAAACAATGCCACACCAGTTTGGAATTATGATTAATAGGGTGGTATTTATTTAAAGGGGAAAAACTTACAGATCACTGTCCCAGCTGCACAACCAGGAAGGGAGTCTAGTCGCTGGACGCGGAGCAGGAAGAGAGAGAGAGAGAGAGAGAGAGAGAGAGAGAGAGAGAGAGAGAGAGAGAGTAGCCTCTTTTTAAAAGGGATCTCAGCGGCTATAGGCTGGAGGAGCGGAAGGACCTCCCGCAACAAGGTAGGCTGGCCAGTTTTGTTTAAACATTCATTTAGACGTTGTAAGTGGAGACTGCTTTTCGTTTTCTGGCTACTGAGTCCTTAATAATCACACAAAACTGTATTAATTTCAACACTGTTTGACCAATAGCTTAGGCATATTTCTAACTAGCTCTTACATCTTAAATTAACCTATCTCTATTAATCTGTGTATTACCACAAGGATGTGGCCTACCAGTAGTAAGGTTCCAGCATCTTTCTTCTTCGGCAGCTACATGGCATCTCCCTGTCCCCACCTTCTTTCTCCTTGAATTCTGTTTAGATTTCCTGCCATGCTCTATTCTGCCCTGCCTTTATTTTGTCTTATCATTTAATAATCTTCATTGGCCTTTAAAATTCAAGATTTGTAGTTTTGTATGAAATATACTGCATGTAATTTTTAAAGCTTCTTTTTTTAAAACTTCGAGGAAAACTATTCTAAGTAATATGTTGTTTCACATACTTGAAAGAAAGGGTAGGTTCATATGAATTGCATTTGACAGTCGTTTAAATTATGTGTAACAGAAATGCAAGAAGGTATCTAGGGGAATGCTAAGTTTAGTCCCTGGCATGAACAAGGAATTGAAAATCCTAGAAAGACAGAAGGCCACGTTGTAAAGAAAGGAACAGTAACAGCCTTATTAAGGCTGGGTTCTTAGACAGATGTGTGGGTGTTTTATCAGTCTATGGTTCCTCCCTTCCACACTACTGATCTTGTCTAGATACCTGTCCCTGCATCTTTCCGTTTCTTCTCACAGAGTCTTATGGGAACAAGAAGCAGACATCTTGGGGAGGACACAGCCTACTATGGACATAACCATTCCCTTGGCAGACAGTGCTGGGCTGTTTAACAAAACTAGCTAAGCATGGAGCTGGGAGCAAGGCAGCAAACAGCATTTCTCCACAGTTTCTGCTTCAAGTTCCTGAGTAGGTTTCTGACTTGACTTCCCTTCACGATGGACTATGACCCAGATATGCACACTAAATAAATCTTTTCCTTATCTTCTCATTCTGTGCCTACACATGTACCTTTAACTCCCCATTTAGCACTAATTTGCATTCCTGCCAACAGCATGTAAGGATCCTTTTCTCTGTCCTTGCTGGAGTAGCATTTGCTGCATTTTGGTTTTTGTTAACTGCTGTTCAGACAGGGTTGAGACAATTCCTTGGGGTTTTGATTTGCATTTCCCTGATGATTAGCATTTTTGTTGTTGTTTGTTTCATAGACTTGCTGTTTGTGTGGCTGGATTTAAAAAGCGTCTTTTCTGGTCACTTGCCTGTTTCTAATTGTTATTTTGTATTTTTGAGTTCTTTATATATTCTGCATAAGAATCTTGCTGAGTGGCCTGGATCGGAGGGGCGAGGTAGCGCCGGGAAGGTGACGCGGCTGCGGAGGTGACGCCGTGAGGTCGCGCGGCCCTTCCCGCGCGGGCAGGGCGCTGAGGATCGGGCGCCCCTCGGCCGCAGGCCACCTCCAACGCCCGGGCCCGCGGCCCCCAGCAGAGCAGCCAGCCAGGCCTGTCTACCATCACAGGAAGATCTCTGCCCCCTGGGGCTGAGAGACCCAAACCTCTCCTCAAGCTGAAGCTGCAGGGTATTGAGGTACCAGCCAGATGTCTTCCCACAAAGGGCCTGCGGTGGCACAGGGCAATGGGGCTCCTTCTGGTAACAGAGAAACTGACACGGTGGAACTGGCTGAACTGGGACCCCTGCTGGAGGAGAAGGGCAAGCGGGCAACCACGAGCCCAGCAAAGGCTGAAGAAGAACAGACATGCCCAGTGCCTCAGGAAGAGGAGGAGGAGGTGCGGGTACTAATGCTTCCTCTGCAAGCCCACCATACCATGGAGAAGATGGAGGAGTTCGTATATAAGGTCTGGGAGGGGCGCTGGAGAGTCATCCCATATGATGTGCTTCCCGACTGGCTGAAAGACAATGACTAACTTACCTGTTACACGGCCACAGACCACCTATGCCCTCCTTTTGGGCTTGCTTCAAGAGCATCTTCCGCATCCACACAGAAACTGGCAACATCTGGACCCATCTGCTTGGTTTCGTGCTGTTCCTCTTTTTGGGAATCTTGACCATGCTCAGACCAAATATGTACTTCATGGCTCCCCTGCAGGAGAAGGTGGTGTTTGGGATGTTCTTCCTCGGCGCAGTGCTCTGCCTCAGCTTCTCCTGGCTCTTCCACACCGTCTATTGTCACTCAGAGAAAGTCTCACGGACTTTTTCTAAACTGGACTATTCAGGGATTGCTCTGCTGATCATGGGGAGCTTTGTCCCCTGGCTCTATTACACCTTCTACTGCTCCCCACAGCCACGGCTCATCTACCTCTCCATCGTCTGTGTCCTGGGCATTTCCGCCATCATTGTGGCACAGTGGGATCGGTTTGCCACTCCTAAGCACCGGCAGACAAGAGCAGGCGTGTTCCTGGGACTTGGCTTGAGTGGTGTTGTACCCACCATGCACTTTACAATCGCTGAGGGCTTTGTCAAGGCCACCACTGTGGGCCAGATGGGCTGGTTCTTCCTCATGGCTGTGATGTACATCACCGGAGCTGGCCTGTATGCTGCTCGGATTCCTGAGCGCTTCTTTCCTGGAAAATTTGACATATGGTTCCAGTCTCATCAGATTTTCCACGTCCTGGTGGTGGCAGCGGCTTTCGTCCACTTCTATGGGGTCCCCAACCTTCAGGAATTCCGTTACGGCCTGGAAGGTGGCTGTACTGACGACTCCCTTCTCTGAGCCTTCCCACTGAGGGTGGAGCAGGAACTTCCCAAGTGCGTTTAAAAATAACTTCTTTGCTGAAGTAAGAGGGAGAATCTGAGTTGTCTGTTTCTAGAAGAAACCTTAGAGAAGTGAGTACCAGTCAGCTTCAGCTCACTGTCACAGCCACCGGGCAATAAACCTCCCCTTCCCATCCCCTGGCTGGGAGCCACCTCCTCAGCAGCCACCTCAGCAAGGACTGCTAGTCCTTCAAAGATAGGACTATGAAGCTCATGTTGAGATTTCACCCATTCCTCCAGTCATTTTGGGGGAAAATATATGAAACCTGCTATCATTGCTATGTACCTTGACTCAAAGACTATTATGATAATAAAAGAAAGTACAGACAACACTTGGCATTCAAAAAAAAAAAAAATCTTGCTGAGTGAGTACTCTGAAAAACATTTTGTCCAGTTCTGAAGATTGCTTCTTCATTCTGCTGTTTCCTTTGCTGTGCATTTTGCTGTAATCCTGGGTATCAAAGTTTATTCAACACATGAACACACACACACACAGAGAGAGAGAGAGAGAGAGAGAGAGAGAGAGAGAGAGAGAGAGAGAGAGAGAGAGAGAGAGAGAGAGAGAAAGAGAGAGAGAGAGAGAGGCCAGTTTTGATGGAGTACATTCCTACAGTCCCTTTAATCTCAGCAATCAGAAGGTAGAGTCAATAAAATCAGAAATTCAGTGTCATTCTCAGCTACGAAACAAGTTCAAGGCCAGTGTTCTGGTTTCTCTGTCTCTGTGACAAATACCATAGCCACAGTAGCTTCTATCACAGTCTACCACCTAAGGGATGGCAAGGCAGGAGCGTGACCAGGGACTTAAGGCAGAAACCAGAAGTCTGTTCCCAGCCTCATACTTAGTTAACTTTCTTATACAGCCCAGAACCATCTGCCAAGAAGTGGTGCGATTCACAGTAGGTTGGGCCCTGCTACATCAATTAATCATCAAGACACTCTTCCACAGATATGTGCACAGGCCAATGTGATCTGGGCAATGCCCCAGTCGAGTCTCCCTTCCGGGTGACTTCAGGATGAGTCCAGTTGATTTTTGGAGCAAAATAGGACAACAGGTTAATGCTACAAGAGACTGTGTTTCAAAAAGCAAAGGAGGGACGGGAGAAAAACTAAAGGAAAGAAAGGAGGAAAAATATATAATCAGGTTTTTAAATTTACTCATTTTGGAGAATGATTCTGAAGGCATTTTCTTCAAAAGGCACTGTTAACACTGCAACAGATTTGGTGTAATCATTTGCCTCTAGAGATACAAGTAAAAAATAAGTGTACAATGCTGGGCTCTAAAGGGAATGGATAGGTGTGTAGTCAGTTGTTTCACTATTTTTTTTTACTTTTTAGTGTAAATACTTATTTCTTCTATTTCAACTCCAGTACAGCCCAAATTATCCCAAAAGGCTATTATTCCCATATTTCCAGAACTTTCACGTGCTCTTGAGCCTAAAATGTAGCAACTGCTCAGCCGATATGCACAAATGTGAGTTAGCTGGGGTGAATCCATCTTCCTGTAAGGTCTACCAAGAGTCTCTGTTTCCTAATGCCCAATCCTCTGGAACGGCAGCTGTTTTCATTCTGGCCAGATATGCTTTAAATTGCTTGCTTCAGACCCACTTACTCTGGGCTTTTCATTTTTATACAATTTTTAAAATATATGTTTCACAGCTACAAATCTAGTTTCAACTCTTACTTAAATCTTCTCTCCCCACATAAATTGTCTTAAAAATCACACTTGGAATATCAAAAACTAAATGTGTTTTGTAAATTTTAATGGAAAAACAAGTTAAGAATGAAGTGGGCCTAATTTCAACATTGAAATGTGGTATTTGTAGCTTGACATTGTCAAACAATTTTTTCATTATATTAATTGAAATGACCTCGAATAAATAGAGCCAATGACTCTTGAGTTATAGACAGGATAAATCTTTTAATTTGAATAAATATTAAGTTAACTCCAGTAAATTGAGTTTATGCTCATAATGAACTAATAAAACCCACCACCAAATTACTTTAGAACAACCTTTATTTCAGTGTAATAGCAAACAATTCAAATTAGAATTTTACAATGAGGTCTCTCTGAATGTGTGTATATTTTAGAAGAGGAATTAAAATCATCTGCATTTAATAAAACAATTAGATGCAGCTTCCATCTCATTAATATGGAAACATGTTCAAACAGGAAGATAAGTCCTAGACATCTGTATTCGAGGAAAGCAGTACTGATGATATTTAGCACTGCAAAGCACTGGAAGCTCTCAGGTCACTGTGGTGGCTGGAACAGAGAGGAGACTCAGAGATGATGTCCCTAAAGGTCTCATTAGGTTTCCTGTGCTGGGAGACAAAACTTGATGCACATAATTATCCATTGTGTAGAAATCTTCTGATTTGAATATTGCTTTTATTGGATTTAATTATGCCCAGGAAATGAGAAGTCTCATTTTATCTTTGTGATCTCATCAAATGGTTATCAGACAAGAACTACCAGTATTTTAGAGGAACTGGAAAGCTAGGTATCGAACTGGATCTGGGAAGAAAGTCTGATCTTTTGATTTCAGGGTTTCCCAATCTTTCCACCCTCTCCCCATCCACCCCCTTCAGTGGGTGGTTCCTGTGTTTGAGCATTTATTGAGAGTTGGAAACTGCAGTTTCCAGTAGTTCTGTTACCATATATCAGTGGACTGCGATGGGAAAAGTCTCTGAATGTTTTATAAGTCAATGAAACTCTCCTTGTTATTAACCTCTCAATGAACCATCTTAAACTAAAAACCAACCAAACAACTAACCTCATCTCCCTGCAAAAGGGAAGGTAAATACAAGAAACAATGATGCCTCTAGATTCTTGATGAAGACTGTATAGATGATTGTCTAAAGAGAAATTAGAGTCCTGAGAGAAACTAGGGAGACTAATGTCTCCAAGAAATTCTCAGCACCCATCAAGGAGGATGTTTTCTGCCCAAGGTATTCCAGCACGCCTTCTAGTGCCAACCTTTCTAATAAGATAGGCTAAGCAAACTATAAGAACAAACTTTATAGTCGTTTTCATGATGAGCCACAAAAATTATTCTTCGGGCAATACAGAAAACAGTGGTCCAAAATTTGCCCTATTTTCCATTTCAGTCAGGCAGTGTCTGATATTCTCCATTTAAAATATTCCTGTTTAGACAGTCAACAAAAATTGAAACTTTTCTAACCTGAATTCCCCTACAGAAAACCTGATGGGAATGCCAGAGGATCCCAACATGATACCCAAAATATGCAACCTAATGATCAGCTACCAAAGTAAGGTAAGATGTCTTCAAACCCTACATCGTCCTTGAACAACTGCCCATAGCCTGGAAGATTCATTCACAGCTATGTTAATGAAGAATCCAAGGTCTTGACAGGCAGGCCTGAGCTGGCTCCCATTCATTCCTTTGTTCTTATCTCATGAACCTGTTTAGGTCATACATGAAACCTTTTGTTATTTATTATCTTATTTAGTTATGTATCTACCCATTTGCCTATGTTTCCTATTTCCTTTTATAATTAAACTGCATTGATATTCCATCAAGCAAGATCATCTGTGCATTGGGTAAGTGCACAGAGTGAGGGAGGTATTTTCAGCAGAGTGAAGAACAAAGGCCAGAGACAACAGATTCTGGAAGAAGATACAGCTCAAATGGTAGTTCTTTGTTTGTACATCCTCCTCCAAAGAAAACCACAATTATTTATCTTTGCAAATCTTATTCAAAGGATTTGAGAAGTTTATTTTTTTTAAACTCATGTTCTGAAACTGTGTTTGTATGAAATTACAGGAGAAAATGCTTCAAGCAAAATTACTTCATGTTAGCTGTTGAAAAGTTTTCACTTCTGCATGTCTCTTTAGGTGTTGTGACTGCTGAGGTCCATCCATGGTCACTCTGGACATATCTCTCACTTGGGAAGTAGGAACCACAGCCAGGCACAATAGAAAAAAACGGCATCAGAATATGTTTGCCTGGGATTCTCAGGTCTCCTAACTCCAAACACATAGGCTGAGTTTTGAAAGGCTGACAGCAAGTCAGGTGCTGTTACACTGACTATCCTAGCAGGATGTCCTGGTTATGAAGAGACATGGAGGATACCATGGAGCACTGACCTGGGGAAGCTAAGTGCACCTGTGTAGGGGTCTGTCTCTATTAGCTTTATTTTCTCGCTCCATCACTTTCATTTGGTTTCCTTGGCAACCAAAGCACATTTCCTCTTTTGTAAGGCATTTTTTTTCCCTGCTGTTGTATGGGGAGAATTGGAGGTTATGTGTAAATTCCTCCTAATATTCCACTTAAAGGGATGATGCCTACACAGCTTCAGGAGCCATGATTATTCCTTTGGGGTGAAGAATAAGAAACTGATATTTTTAAAAAAAAAAAAAAGGCAATGCATGGGGCTGGAGAGATGGCTCAGACGTTAAGAGCATTGCCTGCTCTTCCAAAGGTCCTGAGTTCAATTCCCAGCAACCACATGGTGGCTCACAACCATTTTTAATGGGGTCTGGTGCCCTCTTCTGGCCTGCAGGCATACACACAGACAGAATATTGTATATGTAATAAATAAATAAATAAATAAAAGCGATGCATTACACTGAAGAGGAACCAGGAATGAAAATACGTAAAACTCTTGATATATCCAAGTCAAATGGCAGTGCTCCTAAGAAAATGTACTTTACTTACCTACTTGCTCACGTTTAAATGTCTGTTTTCTGAGAGTCCCTAAGTCAACAGTCTATCGCAAGTATGAAAGTGATGTAATGGGGAGTCAGGCGTTTGGATTCTACCATCATTGGGGAAGCATGCTGAGTCAAAGAGCTATCAGGGAACTTACTCACCTCTGCCCATGAACTCCCAAGATTCAGAACAGAAGGCAGCAAAACATTGTTGCTAATATATCCCTTGGTATCTGGCACAGAAGCCCATGAGATTAAGACACCAAGCAGTGGGCACAGATGGCCCCACTTCTTTTTGAAGATGAGTGGAAGCACTGGCTCCTTTAATACATATGCTTTTGAAAATTTCCCCTGTTTTTCCTTGACATTTATTTTTATTTTGTTGGTATTGTGTTACCTCTTTTAAAGCATCTTAAAAACTCTATAAACATGGGATATTTTTTAATATTTATTTATTTATTATGTATACAATATTCTGTCTGTGTGTATGCCTGAAAGCCAGAAGAGGGCGCCAGACCTCTTCACAGATGGTTGTGAGTCACCATGTGGTTGCTGGGAGTTGAACTCAGGACCTTTGGAAGAGCAGGCAATGCTCTTAACCACTGAGCCATCTCTCCAGCTCCCGGGATATTTTTTCAAAACTATTTTAGACTACCTAGAAGAAAATATTCTGTTTGATTTGAACTTGCCATACTAAAGTACGTTTAGGGTCTGGAGAGATGTCTCAGGTTCCATATTGCTTTTGAAGAGGACCCAGATTCCAGTCCAAGCAATCATAGTAGCTCATAGCTGTCTTACACTCCAGTTCCAGGGTATCTGACACACTCTTCCAGCACACTTGAGCACCAAGTTTACACATACACAGACATGCATACAAGCATAACAGACATATACATAAAACAAGATTTTTAAAATTAAATATCTGTTCCTTATTCACTTTTATTAACTCTTTGTAGTTGGTTTTGGGTTGTAGAAATAGTGCTTTTCATATTATTTTCAGTATGATTGGACAAAAGATGTTTTATTAGCGAATGAAATAAAGCAGAAACACTGAGTGAGTATATAACTTTCTGTAAAGAGAATATTTTGAATATAATGCAAGGTCTACAAAACCAATTTGGACTTTAAAAAATTTAGCATAATCCTATTCCTGTTGCTGAGGAGATGGCTCAGTGGTTAATTTGTTTGGAGTTGGTTTAGTTGGTAAAGCACAGAGGAGATGGATTAGTGGTAAAATGATTGCTGGGGCAAGTATGAAGACCCTACTTGGATCCCCAGAACCCACACATAACAACTCAAGTGGAATAGTGTGCATGGCAAATCCCAGTGTTGGGAAGATGGAGACTGATGGATCTCTGCTGCTCACCTTCCAGCACACCTACCAAACCTGTGAGGTCCTGTCTCACAAAGGGAGGTGGGGTTGTCCATAAGGAAGGACATCAATGATTAACTCTTGGCCTCAACATACACCTATGTACACAACTACAGGTGTCCATACCCATGCATATTCACACACATAAATCATTGCAACTTCATAAAACTCTCAGTGTAAGGATGTCATGTGTGCTGGAAAAGCAGATTAAGTCTTGCTGGAGATGGTTTCACTCCTAAAATCCAGAGTCTGGTGGGGTGTAACAGAACTGGACTGGGGGTGGAGGGGTAAAGCGAGGTGAGGACAGTTGTTATGCAGAGCCACACAGGATGAGAACCTGGGAGAGACAGGCTGCTTTTCAGAAAGTACGGCTCTTCTGAGCTGAGAATGCTGTTGTACCCATTCTATTTCCTCTGTCCTTGACCCTGGGGTGTCTAGCGACTTGGCTTTCTCCTTCCAGAGATCCTGCCACAGGGATTATGGAGTCATGTAATTTTTTTAATTTGGTAGCTTGAATCCCGTTACCACATCCCTTCATTTTACATGCAGGTGGTCTATATTTCCACATACTTTTGCCCTTTTGTGTCCCCTTTTGTTTGGCGGCCTGTGTTGCTTCACATTGTTGGACAGAAAGAAGAGAATGATGTCAGTACTGCCTTCGTATGAGCTGCAGTGTCTTCCGCAGTGCCCAGAGACCAACATCCTCTCCCAACATTCTTGTTGATTTTACTGCTTCCTTAGCTCCCCGATCAGGCTTTCTGTAGTTATGTGTAGGACAAAAATAATTCCTGAGCTGCCAGTCAATCCAAGGGACAGCAGTAAATATTTTCCCCTGCCCTGGGATCCTGCCATTCCTCACCTGGGTGTAGTAAGTGAGAGAAGCCCTAATGTTGTCCCAGCTTCCTCCAGTGACTTTCTACAGGAACTCTTCCATTACTCTTGAGTAGTTTTGACTGTTGACATGAATGTCATGGGCATCTCCAGAAAGTTAATCTAACACCGTGGGCAGATTCAGCTAATGCAGTCAAGAACAACAGTGGTTTTTAGACAGAAAGCATTCTTTTTGCAAGGTATTTAAAACGTAAATGCCATCAACTTGGTGGCTCCTCAATCATTCTGATGAGACAGTATATGCACTAACTGGAATGCTGAAGCAGAACTTAAAGACGGCAGTCATCTCTTTAAATATTCAAAGAAAGCTAGCTGTCAGGTTAAGCAGGAAAGATGGATGGAAATTTCCAGCAACAGATTAGATATTATCTCCCTCTTATGTCTACTTGTGGTAGCCACAGCCAAGGCTGATGGCCTGGGGTTAGCTGGACTAACTCTAATTCTACTTACTCCACAAGCTTGGGCTGTCTGTACATATGGCATGAAGAAATTGTATGTACTACATAAGGAGAGGATACATGTACATCACAATATAAAAACATGAAGTACAAATGATGCTCACATCTGCATCTTAAGCATCTATGGCAAATTGTGGTACAGCACTGAGTCATATGTCAAGCACACTTGGGAATTCACTAAGTAATTTACAGCACTGTTTAGAGAGAAATCATTTTTCTCTCTCCATTCATTTCCCAATCACTCCCCATTTCATTGGAACTTGCAAAATTAAAGAGTTTTTGAAATGTAATTAAAAAGAAGAATGTATTTATCATTTAAAGTTGTCATTAAAGGTTAGTGTGGTTTGGTGTGGTCTATAAGATGGATGGGCCTAGAATAGAAATGAAATTTATATTTTTGGTGTAATAAAGGCTAGCCAAACTGGATGAAAGAGATGGAGATGGGGACAGAGAAAGGTGGTGAAAAGGAGAGGAAGGAAGGGAGGGAGGGAAAAGAAGGGAGGAAAGGAAGAAGGACTGAAGGGAGGAAGGGAAATAAGAGGGAAAGGATAGAGTAGGGAAAAGGAGGACAAAGGGAGATTAAGGGGGAAGACTTGAAAAAGAAGAAAAAAAGGAGGAAGAGGAGAGGAGGATAAAGGATAGAAGGGGAGGTGAAGGAAGGGGAGGAGAGGATCATCCTAGAGGAATCAGATGCTGTGGTAGATTTAAGGAAGCACTTTTTTTTTTCCCCCAAGAATGCTCCCTTTATTGTGTTCAGGGGAAGCTTATATAGGGATAGCCACGCCCCAGCCGAACCCACCAGAAACCACTCTCCTGCCATCAGGAACTCCTGAGGGCCTCGTGCTCAGAGCAGCTGCAGGCTATCTCAGAGCAGAGGAAAACAAGTTGTTTACAAGGAATTCAGGATCTGGAGATTCACTGCTCCCAACAACCTGTGAGGACATGGTTAGAAGCTGGGCTTCTGGAAACCAAGGAATAGTTTCAGAAAGAACCAAGCTTCCTTGACTTCTGGTTTCTAGAACTGAGAGAAATTAAGTTTCTGTTCTGTAAACTTGCTAATCTGTGGCATTTGGTTTTTAGTATCCCTAGCAAATGAACTAACATGAGGGTTTAAGTAAAACAAATATGAAAATATGCCCGCCTCTGAAAATAAGCCATCTGATTTTGTGACCCTCCTCTCTTTTTTTTTTATTTATTAAAGATTTCTGTCTCTTCCCCCCAGCCGCCTCCCCTTTCCCTCCCCCTCCCCCAATCAAGTCCCCCTCCCTTGTCAGCCCACAGAGCAATCAGGGTAAGGAAGCACTTTTTGATAGAACTATCAAGGCATGTTCACCTAATTTTCTATGTTCTAGCCACATAGCTGGCAGGACTACAAACTGTTTACTTAAGAGTATGGATTTCTAATTTTTCAAAAGCAGTTTACTAAATTTTAAACAGTTTGTGTGTGTGTGTGTGTGTGTGTGTGTAAGAGAGAGAGAGAGAGAGAGAGAGAGAGAGAGAGAGAGAGAGAGAGAGAGAGAGAGAGAGAGAGAGAGAGATTAAGCATGGTGGGAAGCTGTTAAACTCTATAATGGAATCATCGACAAAGCACATTCATCCCTTCCTCTAAGCCTGCAAGTGTAGCAACGGATGCCTGTTGCTGATTTCCTAAGCTAGAAGTTGCTACTCTTCAGTTTATGATGCTAACATATAGAAGCACATCCTATACAGGGGCTAGGTTTGGGATTATTTGGAGTGGGTGCACAACTTTGTAACTCCTTCTCTCCTCCTACTTGCTTCTTGAAACTCACTTACTCTGGGGCATTCAGTTAAATAAGCTCAGATCAAATCAAAATGATTTAAATATCACAAAGGAGCCAGTGTGGGGACTTGAGTCTGAGGCTCTCTGGCTTTCTTACTCTCTAGCAGTGTCTCTTTTCTCATGGGAAGACTTTCTCCACTGAGCATGCTCCAATTCATCAAATTTGCCTAGCTAGGGAGATGTCTTTAACATTCTGTTTAAGAACTGACTGCCACAGGAAGAGAACATTGCACTTCCTTACTTCAGTAGTAATTATCTGCTCCAACCTGCGAATGAGGATGTTTACTAATTAGTCTCTGTGGTAATGTATGCTTTGTCCTAACCACCTTGTGAATAACACTGATTGGGACCATGGGCTTTGGGGAAAAGGCATATTTCTACAAAGCTCTAAATTAAACTGAATTTTCTCCAGGTTATAACCTACGCAGGATGCTATTAGATTCAGTCACAATAATTTATTTTCTCATCTCTTGTCTGAAATCTGTTTTTTAGTTTATTTTAATGTGTGTGTGTGCCTCTGGTATCTTTCTTTAAGAATCCTGAGCTCACGAAATTGCACAGGTTGACTGGCACCTGAGCCCTAGGGATCCACAATCTGTCTCCTCAATTCTAGGATTACAAGTGAGTGTCACCATGTCCAGATTTTTACGTGGGTTCTCAGGCCTGAACCCCTGACCTCATGCTTATGGGTCAAGGATTTTATAAGTTGAGTCATCTCCCTACCCCATCCTATATGGAATCTCACTTGAACTTTTCATTTGAATGGGACCTTGGAAGAGAAATCAGGAGTGTTTACTGCCCTTTGCCCTTAGCAGGGAACTTGGTTTTGAGTCTCTGGTGGCATTCCAGACTTTGCCATCTGTCCTCAACACTGTGGCGCAAAGACCCTGAGTTCCTCCCTTCAAGGGCTTTCAGCCCTTCTTCCCTCTTGTGGAGCCTTTTCCTCTGGTCCAGGGAATGCTAACATTGTGGACTATTGAGCTGGCTTTCACCCCAGTAGTCAATAATAGCTAAAGGAGCCCCAGCCTGTTAGTAGGCATTGACAAGATGAGAGGGCTATGACTTTTTGGTCAGGGTGTGGCTGGGTGTGAAGATTGGATCACAGAACATTGTTTAATATGTGTGTCATTATCAAAGCAAACTTACTGGTGAAAACCTTCTGAAATTGCATTTAGGAATAAAATGGACCCTATGTATATGTTCACAAATAAGTATTTATAATATAAAGTTTCCTGGCTGATCTTTTCAGAAGTAACCATATCTAACAAGATAGTAAAGTTACTTGGTGAGTAAAGGGTGTTTAAAGCATGGAGTATGAAGTAAAGTCAGACTGATGAAGTGATTAACAGCATTGAGCTCTACTGTTCTTGCTGGGGACCTAAGTCTGGTTCTCAGTATATAGGGTAGCTCACAGCTACCTGTAATTAAGCTTCAAGGGATCTAACATGTCTTCTGGCTTCCATGTGCACATACCCACCAGACACATAGTGGTAATTCAAATAAAATACAATCTCTTTTAAAATTCTTTTTAAAAATCCAGGTTTTTAGTTCTACACACACACACTACCTCGGGAATAGACTGAACAAAGCAAAAAAAATTGCTAGTTAAGTAAAAACAAAATGATCGAAGAGGTGGCTGGAGCCATGACTCTGTGGTTAAGGAAGCTACTGCTCTTACATTTAATTATCAGTACCCACATGGCTACTTACCACCACCTGAAGTTAGTCTAGTTCTGGAGGATTCAATGCCCTCTATGATATCCTTGGCCACATTGTATGCATGCATAAACTTAAGAACACACACACATAAAAAAGAAATAAATTTGATAAAATAAAATTAAATGGGGGTTGGACAGATGGGACAGTGGTTAAGAGCCCATAGTGATCTTTCAAAGAACTCAGCGCAGTTCCTAGCACCCATGGTGCTTGTAACTCTAGGTTTAGGAAACCTGATGCCTCTGCACTCCAAAGACACCTGCAATTACCTGCACGTAGACACATACAAGCACAGAATAAGAAATAATGCAGATCTCACATAAGCAACAGCAAATTCTTCTCAGGTTAATTCTTCACATGCTCTGAAAAGTTGTCAGGAAGATATTAAAAAACAGAATGGTGTTTTGAGTTTTTAACACTCAACTCCTTTAAGTGAGTGTTAAGTTCCAAGAAGCCTACAGTCACAACATCGCAGGATGAAGGTATGAACCTGACGCCTTGACTTTTCTCCCAGGAGGTGACTATGCTCCTGCTGGGGTCCAGTGAGGGATACAAATTGCCAGGACTTCTGCTCTTTGCCCTGGCAGCACCCCAGGGCTCCTGACTCATTCTTTTAGACTCGTTGTATTCTGAAAAAATTTGGCTTTCCAGTCCATCTGCCCATGACTCTTCACTTTCCTCCCCCAACCTGACACCTTCTAACATGATTAATTTTAGAGAGATCTGTTAGCTTATTTCAGACAAAATGCTACTTTCCAGAAGATCTTGAACTTCTTTCAACTCAGCTTGGTGGAGAAAATAAGCTTAAAGTGACAGGACATATAAGAAGAACGTTTAATAGGACAGATAAGAGAAATTTCAAAAAATATGCGAAAGGAGGGGACTAAGTTTGAAGATCAGTTTCGGGTGAGAAGGGTAAAGTTATGGGGACTTTTGACATTTGACTTGTCCCTTAACCCTTAACTCCTTTATTAATTATCAACACATAGTGACTCCCCTGGCCCCCAGCTGCAGTTAACATTCTGTTTATCACCAAGGACTCTAAATAAATAAATTACATGCTTTGGGTGTTTCCTAAGCAACCACTGGCTTGCAGCTAGCACATGACACCATCTATCTTGGTAATTAGTTTGTATTTGATAAGTCATTTTTCTTCTTTCCGGCAGTTCCCAAGCTCATGACCTCTCTTTCTTCTCATTCTATTCACTCATCCTGACAGCTAGAGCAAAAAGGACCAGTGCTGAGAACAGAAGGGACAGGAGTGGTTCTTAAAGGTTATCACTGCCTCCCTCAATGTTTTAAACAGCTCAATATTAAGTAATGAATTAACTACACACATGCTCAAAGGCACACCCGAGCTCTACTAACTCAGGAGAAAATGTGCTGTTGATTGTGATTGCTTTCTATTGCTGCTATCACAAGCATAGCAATATCTCAGTACACGCTTCTTTCCTATGCACCTCAACCAAAGCACTATAACATAAAGTGTTAGAAGAATCCACATAGTGTGTGTGTGTGTGTGTGTGTGTGTGTGTGTGTGTGTGTAGAGAAAGAGCGAGAAAGAGAGAGAAAGAGGAAGATATATATGTGTGTTTATAATAAACAATAATAATTAAAATGAAATAAACTATATTTTTTCTCAAAATTTGAAAGCAGCAAAAAAAAAGTGAAAATATAAAAGCAAAATAAAACTAACTGGGTATGGTGACACACACCTTTAATCCTAGCACTTGGGAGGCAGAGGCAGGTGAATCTCTGTCTGTTCAAGGCTAACCTGGTCTACAGAATGAGTTCCAGAACAGCTAGATCTACATAGTGAGAATTTGTCTTTAAAAAACAGTAAAGTAAAAATCTAGATTATCTTTTCATACTTACATTATTAACTGAGTTAGATAAAAGAATCACATTTAAAAATCATATTTCCCTCTTTACAAAATTTATAGTTCATCTTTCACTATCTCAAATAAAATACCATTATACACAGTTATATAAACAGTAACAGTCATTGGGACAGTAAGCAAACTTTCTTCTCAATAACTATAACAAAACACTTTCTTTAAAGTACCTTTAATGTTCAGTGTTCAGGAGGAAACAAGATAAATAACAAGCCCATTAAATCCCATGGCTAATAAGGTGGACTAACCTGCCACCCATGCTTCACTTTTCCTTCTCTGGTTGCAGGTGAAGGGCATGAGGTCATTCCTCTAGCCTCTTGTCTTCGCTTGGAGACTTACTCTTCTTTGCATATGAAGGCTGTTCCTCCAGGAACCACAAGCTTCCTTTTGTTTGCCAGGCATAAATGTGTGGCATTTTTTTTCTGAGCATTATAGAAAGAAAAGAGTCAATACAGTATTGGTGGTACGAGTGGTATGGCCTCTGGAAGATGTGGAATTTCTCAGCAATGTCTCCACATGGCTACACAAATTCCACCTTGGACTATTGTGACATCTCAACAAACTCTATGACAGATCCAAAGAAGGTCATTTGCTGAGATGCAATAACCTGCAAATTGTGGGAGTCAAGCTCTTCCCCATCGTGGTGGTATGGTGTGGGAGGCTTGGTGCTAAACCAATCAATCATCTGTCCAAGTAACTTTCTATTTCAATTATAAATAACTCTTGACTAAGACCCTCTGCAGCTCACTTAAACTTCAAAGGAAGCACCTTATAATCCATAGACTATTCTGATTCTCCAGTGAATCCCAACTCAAAGGTAATCTACCTCTTCCATCACATTTTGTTTGGGTCTTCTTAGAAGACGGGATCCTTAGATCAGGACAGCTGGTTCTTCATTCATGGACTCAGCCCATGTGATGGTTAGTGCTGAGTGTCAACCCAACAGGATCAAGAATCTCATAGGATGCAAGCCTCTGAGCAGATCTGTGAGGGATTCTGATTTAAGGTGGCATCTGGACTTTCCTAGAGGAATTGTCCCATTAGGTCGCATAAGGCAGAAACACCTGTCTTAAATGCACCCATCTCTATTCCTATAGCTGGAGTTCTGGACTGAACACTAACAGTTGCGGGAGGTCCTTCCGCCCCTCCAACCAATAGCTGCTGAGATACCAGCCCATTGGGGCGTGGTTTCTCTCCCTTTAAAAAAAAACGGCTACTTCCTCCAATCGCTCTCTTCACTTCCTGCTCCACCGGTGACTAGACTCCCTTCCTGGTTGCACAGAGGGCTGTTGTCTGGGACGGTGATCTGTAAGATTTTTTCCCCTTTAAGTAAATACCACCCTATTAATCATAACTCCAAACTGGTGTGGCATTGTTCGTGACTTACGCCTTCATCTGGCACCCGAACGTTTGGCTTTTAGGACCTCCCCTTCCCCCGCTCGGCTGCTGGCTGCAAGTTTGGCTTGGCGCAGGCCCTCCCTTCCTCAGCCGCTGCTGCCTGTGCCTTGCAGCGGCTGTGTGGCCTGTGCCTTGTGCGTGGAGTCAGCAGTTTAATATAAATTATCATGCACTGGCTTTTCTTGCTGCAGTTCTTTTTATTTTTTTAGACACCTCAGATTGACTTCAAGTCCCCATGCACCCTATCATCTGTTTCCCCACGTGGATTTAAACTCCACGGGCCCGTAGTCTCTGCCTGCGTGGTTTACTCTTTTCTGAGTCGTTTATAAATCTCCCTTGCAAGTACAGCTCTTAAGTGGTGCGAACCAGAGCACGTGGTTGCTGAAAGCTACGACCCCTCAGGGTGACTCTGTCATGTGGAGGCATACGCGGCTTCCCGGTTACTCTTTTCTACCCCTGGATTCTGGGTTTATGGTTCTGTATACAGAATTGATTTAATTACATTTACTTTTTTGAGCAACTTGCATTTCCCAGTTTTTAACAAATACTAGGCCTGAAACAAGACCCCGTTTTCGTCGCGACTTGGCAACAGCGCCACCTGCTGGATAATAGGTAATATGGCAGTTTTCGTTTCCAACCTGAATTTTACTGTTTGGGCTACCAATACATGCAAGGTTTATATGACTATGAGGATAACTTAATTTACTGGTTACTAGGTTTTAGTATTCTTTTGCATATTCTATCATTTAGGAAGAATATGGCACTCCCAAGAACCATACTATCTTTACTAGAAACTCATGCAGGTCAGGAGATTCAGGATTCAAAAGAGACAATAATAAAGACAATAATAAAAAGACTTGAAATGATTGAAGAAATTATTGGAGC